>NC_137894.1:15215482-15697362 GCF_963455335.1 Martes martes
CAAATAAATAAATAAAATCTTTTAAAAAATAAAATAAAATAAAGCCTTAAACTTCTGCTCCCTGCATTAACAGCACCTTTGATTCCTCACAAAAACTTCCTATTTCTAGATTAATATCAAAATCTAGATTTTTTTTTTCCTGGAAACTCATAACCAAGTTACAATTTTATATTGACTAACCAGGAAATATGGCAACCAAATATATAGTTTTGTTTCAGCTCTGTGATGTCTTTAAAGTGGACAAAGTTCTCTACATGGTTCCATTATGTAGCTCCTGATGGGAAAGTGAGAAGTAGCACTTTGTACCTTTATACCTACATGCTCTCAATACCTGTATTCTATCTTCTTTACCTCTTCCCTCACTCCTTCTTCTTCGGTTGCTTTGCATGATAATTTTTTAGACACTTTTATTTTTTTAACTGTGAGTGTGCATTACCTTGGTTAAAAAGAAAAGCTCAGATATGCAGAGAGCAAACAAACACTATGCATATAGGATGAAACATTTGGAAGCAGGTGAAGCACAGGCATCAAGCCCCTGTTTCATTCGGTCTGAGATGAGCACTACCATGATAGAAGGTAAAGAGGAGAAGTGGTTTCTTATATTCAAAAGTTGCTTTTCCTTTAAAAAAAAAATTGTTTATTTATTTATTTAGGAACAGAGAAAGAGAGAGAAAGTATGATCTGAGGAAGAGACACAGGGAGAGGGAGGAAAAACTCAGACTCTGTACTGAACGTGGAGCCTGACATGGGACTCAATCTCATGACACTGAGATCATGACCTGAACCAAAATCAAGAGACAGAAGCTTAAACGACTGAGCCATTGAGGTGCCTGTGAAAGTTGCTTTTTTTTTTTTTTTTTTAATGTGTGAGTGAGGGTATTTGATAGGTCAACTTGACTAAACAACCCTTCAGGAAGGCTAACAACTTCGTTCCATGCCCACATTACAGCCTATTTGTTATCATCTCCTACTGATTGCCTGCCCCGGGAATTTCAGACATGTTTATCCTGCGCCCCCACCCATAATCACATAAACCAATTTTGTGGAAGTCTATCTGTCTGTCTATCCATTAATCTAATTTCCTTGGGGCTCTAGCATGGAGCATAGGTTACTGAGCACCCCAAATGGCAGGCACTCTGCAAAGTTCTTTACCTGTATCTTCTCCATCTTCACAATGGAGCCACCATGTTACAGAAAAGCTTGTTGAAGTTCAGGAAGGTTAAACCACTTCCAAGTCCCCAGAGCAAATTGGTGGCAGAAACAGAATTTGAAACTAACTAACGACAAAGTACATGTTTGTTTGTTTGTTTGTTTCTATGTACTTGGAACCTTCAAAATTAAGAATATTGTCATAGGGCCAGTTTCCAAAGTGACTCTTAAGCCACCTGGGATGGTTAGACTTTTTTTTTTCTTTTGTCAAATCTACCTTACCCGTTAGTCTCCTCATTTATCATACATTTGTACAAAAAGCATTATATACTGTGTGTTTATAATTATGATGGACTTTGGGAAGAAAGGGGAAGAAACACAGAATGAAAATTCATGATCCTCTCTTTCCCAAAGTGATCTATTTGGAAACAGATCTATTTGAAATATGATCTATTTAGAAAGATGTAGCTCAATCAACAAAGAAATTAAGGAAACCCTCTCAGACATTGGATATCAAATTGAGGGAGTACAAATATTTTCTGACTTTGAAGAAAAAGTAGATAAATTCTACTGTGCACTTTGTGTGAGGCACCAGACTACATATTTTATGTCTCTCTCAGTCTTCATGCAAACTCTAAAACATATTTTCCAGTATGTATTTAGTTTATAGATAAGGATACTGAAGTTGCAAAGCATGCCTTGGTATTGATGTGGGAGATTTCTTAGAGTGGTAGTTTTGTGTTACCTAATGTTGAGTTAAATTAAATGAGGGGCAAGAAGGAAGCAAAACCTTCCAAGAAATATTTGCAGAAGTACGGAGTTCCCAAAATCTAGCCTTCAATTACTGAACTGAGCACTTGGCATGCATATCTTAAACACACACCTCTTTCTTTTTTTTTTTCCTTGTTAGCTTCTTTCTTTATTTTTTTTAATTTTTTAAATTTTTTTATTAACATATAATGTATTATTAGCCCTGGGGTACATGTCTGTGAATTGCCAGGCTTACACACTTCACAGCACTCACCATAGTACATACCCTCCCCAATGTCCATAACCCTACCCCCCTCCCCCTGGTAACCCTCTGTTTTGTGAGATTAAGAATCTCTTATGGTTTGTCTCCCTCCCAATCCCATCTTGTTTCATTTATTCTTTTCCTACCCTCCAAACCCCCCATGCTGCCTCTTAACTTCCTCATATCAGGGAGGTCATATGATAGTTGTCTTTCTCCAATTGACTTATTTCACTCAGCATAATAACCTCTAGTTCCATCCACTTTGTCACAATGACAAGATTTCATTTCTTTTGGTGGCTGCATAGTATTCCATTGTATATATACACCACATCTTCTTTATCCATTCATCTGTTGATGGACATCTAGGTTCTTTCCACAGTTTGGCTATTGTGGACATTGCTGCTGTAAACATTCAGGCGCACATGCCCCTTCAGATCACTACATTTGTATCTTTAGGGTAAATCCCCAGTAGTGCAATTGCTGGGTCATAGGGGAGCTCTATTTTCAACTTTTTGAGGAACCTCCATGCTGTTTTCCAGAGTGGTTGAACCAACTTGCGTTCCCACCAACAGTGTAGGGGAGTTCCCTTTCTCTGCATCCTCGCCAGCATCTGTCATTTCCTGATTTGTTAATTTTAGCCATTCTCACTGGCACACACCTCTTTCTTTCTGGAACAGTTAATGTTCAATTATCAAATTTCTTATGGTTTTTGAATGATTATCACAGATTAAGTGGCTAAAACATAGCATGTATTCTCTTGCAGTTCTAGAGACCAGAAGTCCAAAATCATGGCATCAGCAGGATTGGTTACCTCTGAGGGTTGTGAAGAAGAACATGCTCCATGCATCTCTTCTAGCTTCTGGTGGCTTTCCGGCCATTGCTGCAGTTGCTTGGTTTGTGGATGCATCACCTTTCTCTCTGCCTTCATCCTCACATGGCCTTCTATGTCTGTATCCAAATTTTCCCCTTTTATAAGGTCATTGGTCACATTGGATTATCCCAACCTTCTCTGATATGACCTCATATTAATTAATTACATCTGCAATGGTCTCATTTCCAAATAGGTCTCAGTCTAAAGTAATGGAGGTGAGGACTACATTATATGATTTTTTTTTTTGAAGGGGGGACACAAGTCAACCCATAATACTTTGCTCCACAAAAGAGTTGTTGAACTTGCTTCCAAGTGAACACACAACACCTACGCAACGAATATCCTCAACTAGGTCCTTAGCATTATTATTAATTAACAAAAATATAAATCAACCATATTTGTTTAGGACTGCATTATTCTTGTCACCATTTATATTGAATCCTTAACAGTGAACATTTTTCTTCCTTCTGACCATCAGTTTTGCCTCCAAAAGGATAGGCTCTACAGTTCTAGGGAAGCACAGCATTACCAAATAGTATAACTGGAAAAGGACTTCACAGATCAACTCTTCGTAAAATACTAAATGGCCTTCAGAAAAGCACATTTTTAGGCAGAAAGATCAGATGACTTTCTAGTCTAGGACCCTATGAAGCTATTAGAATAAACTGGGAAATAAGGCTGACAATTGGCCATTCACTGTTCTGATGCTGATAGACCCACAATCATCCTCCTACAACAACTGACCTCTTTCAAATGGCCTGCCCATAGTACTCGACGATGGATCCATTTCTTTGCCTCCAGATGCTATACTTTCCTGGGCCAAGGGCAAAGACCACTCAAGATCCAGAGGAGAAATCAGATTCTCTCAACTAGGACTTTGGCATGATGATTCAGTGCTCTGACCAGTGTCTTTCTAATACATGTCTGCATTAGAATGTCCTGTAAAGCTGTGGCTAGGACATGCTGAGCACATTTAAACCTGGTAGGGAAGAGTGAAACATGCAAAGGGAAGCAGAGACAAGAGAACATGTAATCCTAGACTGATGGAGGAAATAGACTTGACTTTCCCCCATGCTCTCTGGCACAGGCTTTCATAGACTAAGGAATCCATGCCTTTGGTTTCCACGATGACCAGATTTTCTCATAGGTCATGCCCCTTTCAGTACTGCATTAGTTCAGTACTACATTGTTTCTGTGATTGCCAACCAGAGGAGCCTATTAAGGGCAGATGTGGAGTTCAAATCCCTCCTTTAACATTCAAAAATATTGAGTGTCTTCTATGCCCCTCTTCTCACTAGGAAGTCAAAGCTAGAGCAGCAACGGGGAGCTTCCAGCATCAATCAATCATCAGAGAACTGTGGCCAATTCTGTGAAAACCTAGTTGACGCTGCTCTGAAACCCTAGAAAAGGAGCACTTTGTTGCACTCAGAAGTCTAGCTGGGGCCCCTAAGAAAACAATATTTTATTAGAGATTGTGTTTTGTGCTTGATCGCTCGCTCCATTATCTTTGTTTGTTTTACTGTTGAGAATTAGTAGGAAATTGCTCAATGAGAGAGAGAAAAAGGGCATTCTTGGCCAGGGGAGCAGCACATGTTAAAGTTCAGATGAGTAAAATGTCAGAATGAACGAAGGAGCTGCAGACAGTTCCTACTTCTACAGGATCATGTGTCTGTGAGAGGAGCTACAGACAGGCCTGGGAGGCCCGGAGGAGAAATGGTCATCTCGTAAGTTTCATCCTGCAACTAACAGGGGCTGGGGCTGTCCAGCAGTTTGAGGAATGCAAGACAGGATCAGATTTGCAGGTCACAAAGCTTATTTTGGCCAAGTATGTGGGATCACGCCCAGGGCCATGCTGGAGGAAATGAGACAAGTTGGGAGGTTAGCCCCACTCATCCAGGCGAGGAATGATGCAAGCCTGAACTGGGAAAATGGCAAAAGGAAGAGGAAAGGTGATGGATATGAGATGTTCAGGGAAGAGAAGCTGGGAGATTTGTTGATCGATTATACATGTGGCTTACATAAGAAAGGGGACTATAGCGTTATGCCCAGATGTCCTGCTTGAATGATAATGATACAATCATCTTCAGCAAGAACAGAAGACACAAAACAAAACAAAACAATCAAACAAAAACAATGCTCTGTCCTCTTCCCCCACATTGGGGAATCCAGATACCCACTTGTCCTCCTCTACAGACCATGGCATCCAGAAATCGAGGGGTGATTTATGATTGATCATAATCCTGACTGGCTTATTCCCCTGTAAGCCATGGTTTGGCAAGACACCCTCAATTTAAGAAATCAGGATTTCACTTTGTTTGGCTCTAATGACTTTGTAAAGAAATCCATGCATGAGAGTCTCAATACTGTTTTTCTTTCTTTTTTTTTTTTTCCTCCATGAAATCTGTTTTAAGGAAGTTCTTGAGTCTATAAAAATGAAGCAGTGAAATCCTATATTCAAGATGTAGACATTTATACTTCCTGTGTTTAATATGTGTATTGAAAAAGCGTTGAAGTCATTCATCCTGTGCTTCTTAATTTTGTGGGGGGTGGTTGGGAGAAGTTAGTATATATCACATGGCCTCCACAGCTATTCAAGATCTGGGAGGAAAACACACACACACACACACACACACACACAAAACCTTCTGAATGTGCCCATTCTCTCCAGGCATGGCTACTCTTTAAAAAATGCCAGGTGGCTGGTGATGTGTTAGCCCAAGATGGAATCGTGGGAGTAATTATAAGAGGGCAGAAGAGAAGTAGAAGGAACCAAGGATCAGCCTCTACTGGGAAGAGCCAGGTAGATAAATTGAGGTTTACTGTCTTTTGACTTTTCATATTTTCCCTTGCAATAAAAACAAAACAAACAAACAAAAAGAATGTTTCCACCAGACAGAAAGATGCATTTACATTCATAGAAACATACTCTAAATGTCAAGAAATGGCAAATAACGGGTACCAGGCCCCCTACCCTCCTTGCACAGAAAGATAATCAGTTATTCCCACCTGGCCTTGGTAAAAGCAGCAAGTTTTCATTTTGAAAGACTGTGAAAGATCGAAATGCATTCTTGTTCTTGCAAGAGCTCATTTGCGTTACGTTTCTGCATTGTGTGGTGAACAGCCATCGGCCTGTCCTTCCAGTGCAGCTCAAAGTGGGGAGAAGCTGCTGTCCCTGAAGATATCTGTGGCACCCAGAATGATGGGGAAAAGAAGTGAAATTCAAGGTATTGAAGTCGAAACTACAAAGAGGTATAAAAGAAAAGGCAGGCATTAGAAAACTCACTGCAGGGGGTTGAAAGCAAAAAGAGGGAGACAAAAATCTATTACAACAAAATAATAAAGTCTTTTTTAAAGTTTAAGGGGAAAATCATCTTGTTTTGTGAAAAGATGGCGAGACATGTTCATTGATCTTTTTAAGAGACAACAAAAAATTGGCCGTCAACTGAATAAAAGAAAATGAAGTTCCATTAATACAATCTGTCGAAAGACAACTCGGATAAATTGATCAATGCAGTACAAATCATTTCTAACCTTTCCCCCTATTTGGAGAGGATGTTTTTTCAAGAGAGTAAACAACATACATCATCAACTTCAAGTGCTTTTTAGATGGCTTTTCCAGCAATAATGGAAATGGAGAATTTCTGGCACTAAGCATGTAATGCTTTCTTTATTATTATCAGTCCGAAGAATATCAATACATTTGGAGAGATTGGGACATGACTTTTTTTTTCTTCCCTTGGTAACTTTCATGTTGTAGTTTCTCCCTTGATTTCTTTTTTAGTCTGCTTGTCAGAAAATATTAATGTGTGAGCTGTGGTGGCTCTATTATTGAGTCCAGGGTCCACATCCAAGGGGCCACCAAGGTGAAAAGATAGTCACACTGTTTATAGATCACCATACTAAAACTTTCTGAAAAAGCTGTTTTCCTTCTCAACATTTTTCTCTTCAATTTGAAGGAAGAGAAAAAGGAAAGGAAATATTTTCATTTTTTTCCTTTTCCCCCTCCTTCCCTCCCATACCCCGCAATTTTTAAAAATAACCTATACAGAATATATAGTATTGAGTCTCTAAGATAACTTTCTAATATCTTATAGTAAATTGTTTTTTGTTGTAATGCTTATCATTGATGATGTATACTTTGTTGTGAGCTAGAAGATTTAGGTAGTTCCACGATGATATGGAAATCTGTTTGGTACAATGCATCATAAATAAGTGATAAGGACAGGGGTTTCAGATTTAGGGACTAATATTAAAACTAATCTAGGGACTAACACTAAAACTATATTTAGAAAATACTAACTCTACTAACAAATATGTAATAAAAAATAGACATCTTTTTAAGATGGAGGGCGGAGGGCAGAGAAGCAGAAGGAAAGAGAGAGAATCTCAAGCAGACACCACAGCCAGAAAGGAGCCAAGGGAGGGCTCAATGCGGGGCGGGGAGGGGGGGGGCTCGATCTCACCACCCTGAGATCATGACCTGAGCTAAAATCAAGTGAGACATTTAACCAACTGAGCTAGCCAGGCGTCCCAAACTCAATTTTTTTTTTTTTTAAGAAGGTGTAATCACTGACATGTTTTCAAGTAAGCAGGAATTTATAACGTTCACCATATTTCCACAGGGAAATGATGATATTGATGTTACTTCTGGGTGTTTGGCTTCTAACCAACCACGAAATATGCAAAAGATGGTTTTAAGTACTGTTGTTGTTTTTGTTGTTATTGTCATTGTTGTTGTTTAATGGGTTTGGGATTATTTATAAAAGGCCCATAAAAGATTACATATTAAATCTATAGAAATTTCTCCCAGAGAGGCATTTTCTCAATCTGAAGCTAAAAAAAAAAAAAAATCATCCAAACAAATGAACATACCTGTACACAGACACAGGGGAAGGGGGAAAGTTAAGGCTTCAGCCACTGATACTGAGATACTGCTCTTTAGGCCCTAATAAAATTACTATCTAGGGTCCATCTCTTAATCCCTGCAGGGGAGAGGGTCCGGTTCACGGACACGTCACTGAATTCTGCACCCTCCATCTGTCAAGCAGGCATTGCTGTAGAAATCAAACAGCCCCCTCCCCTCCCTGGGAGAAGATTCATCTTTGGGATTAGGGTGACAGTTACCTAAAGTCAAAGAACAGGGGTGTAAGTAAGCTTCTAAGTAGTGCATTTTTAGGAACTTGCTAAATGTTTCCAGCCCACTTTTTTATTTTTTATTTATTTTTTTATTTTTTTTGCCTGCAGGGGTAATGTGGAGAAAAGCAGAGAAGAGACATAGAGATGTACAGATTCCTAGAGAAATCAGAAAACAAAACAAAGCAAAACATGATTTACAAAAACTTCTTGGAATGACAGGAAATATATTCCATGAAACTGAAGAGTCAACCTTTCTATATACAGAGTCATTTTCTCAGCCCGGTTAAGTCTTTTGAAGACGATCGTTGTCCAACATAACGTCTGGCCAGTGTTTCAGTCGATGACATTTTTTATTATTTTTTTTAAATCCTGCTCCAGGAGACCTTTAGACTGTATTCTAGATGCACCAGTATATTGGAGCCTTTATGAATTACTGTCTTGTCTTTACTTTGCGGAGGTGTTTGAGACCCAGGAAGGGGCTGAAAATCCCTCCTTCCCACTTGTTAAAGAAAAGAGGGAAACAAGAGATCGTTTGAATTTTTGTCTATACTATGAAAAGTGTTAGGCTAAACACACTTAAGGCTTTCGGTGAGTAAATCAGAATGAAACGGTATGATAGGACAGATATTAAATTTAAAGAATTTCCTGATTTTTTTTTTCCCCCACCATAGACTACGGCTAAAGTTCCATCCAGGCTAGCATCTGGATCCTGCCTAGCAGACCACAATTCACGCTCTGTCAGAACTTCTGCCCCCTTCTCTGTCCTCTTGAAAGTTTCACATCACGACAGCATCCTGAAGGCATTTCCGTCTGGACAAAACTCAATATACTGCAACACGTGCACCTCTGGTTACTTACCTGGGAAGCACCCACTGCTCCACTCGATATTGTTTTTAGATTCTCTTTGAAAACCTAATAAAATAGTTCTACCAGAAATAGGTTGCGTGAGGATTTCCGTCATTTATTCCATTTCTCTTTATTTATTTTGTTCGGAGGGGCCAGCTTACCAAATTTATGTACCTGTCACATCCCAGGTAAATTTGTAGTACTTGGGGGAAGTCTGCAAGAAGAAACGGGACTCTGGAAGATTCGAATTCAATGACCGTGTGTCTTATAAAGCTGAGAAAGATTTAAAGAGAGAAGAATCGAAGCCAGGAAGGTTCTGCGGGGAAAACGATGAATTCTTATTTATTGAGCGTGTCCATTGTCCAAGGCAATGTGCCCAGCACTTAACATTCACTATTGCATTTATCCTTCACACCTTTCCTGTGAATTAGGCTTGATCCCTAGTCTAAAAAGGAGCCAATTCAGTCTTATTGACGTCAAATAACCTGTTTAAACGGTTAGGAAATGGCGGGGCCCAGGTTTGGACCACGCGTATCTGATTCCACAATGGGGGCTAAGCATGTCTTCATTGTGTGTATGTGTGTGTGTGTGTGTGTGTGTAACTGTAAATATATGTGTGTACATATATATATACAACTTCATATCTACATATATGCACATATGTAATCTATTAAAGCACCTTTTGAGGGTCTTTTTGTAATAGTTTTAAGTTTAGGGCTTTTTGTTTTCTGTATTTCTCGAGGATAAAAACAGTAGTGAAATGGATCTGATTTCATAATAAATAGAATACCACTTATATTATGCAGTCAAATGCTCTGCCACAGAATACCATTTATATTATGGAACCTCTCGTTCCTCTACCAGAATCTTTTCTCTGGGACTTTCTTAACCCAACAGTCAAGGCTATTTCAATTCCTGAGATATTTTCTCATTTTAAGGTTCACTGATCCCAGGTTTTCATACCATTCATTAAAAACATAAATGGCCAGATTTAAAAAAAAAAAAAAAAGAATAGTTAACCTTTTGAATTCTTCACTCAAATGCAGTAGATGACACAGGACAATCGCAATTTAATCCATTCACTGAATATTTCTTGGATATCTGTTTTGTACCTGGGATTCCACTAGATCTGAAGTGTAAACAAAACAGAAAAACCTACACCCTCAAGGAGATGACGTTCTAGTGGGGGAAGAGAGAAAATGAGTAATCAAATAACTAAATACGCAAGCTTATGTAGCACATAATTTCAGGGAGTGGTAAGTCCATGGAAGGAAAGGAAATCAGGTAGAGGACATCGGAGTGAGTTGAGGTAGGGGTTATTTCAGGTCAATAGTGAGGACAGCCATGTCAAAGCAAGGACTTCAGTGAGAGAACCACAGGAGGGCTTTCCAAGGACAACTCCAGGCAGTGGCAAAACCCCAAGGAGAGAACATGCTCGGTGAGTATCAGCAACTAGGAAAGGTCCAGCAAAACTGAACACACTGATCCAGAAAACAAAGAAGAGCTGAATCTTGGAGGAGTTGATTGTAGGTGCCTTTAGGAGTTTCACCTTTAACTCAAGTGTGATGAGAAGCCGTTGAATGTTTGGAAGTAGAGGAAGGGTGTGACTTGATTTGCAGTTCTTAAAAATGGCTCTCTGCCCTATGTACCAATCACTGTGATGACAAATACTCCTATCCATTAAGAGAATGACCATCCCGCCACTCTATTCCCACCTGGTAACCAAATCTGTTCTTTTTACCAGCTCTGAGACTATTCTAAATGTGCAGGAGTTGTCTTTTAAAACATGGTTCCGTTAAATATATGGGGAATGGAATATAATGCATTCTCCAGATTACTATCCTAAATTAAGGCCTAACCTCCAAAAAGTCTGTGGATCAGTTTGGGTTCTAAATGTCCAAAATTTATACACAAATTTTCTCAGACATATTAGAATAGCTATACTCTGACTAAACTCGAGTTTCTCATTTAACATAATGCAAGACCAGGTACCTACTTACTCATAACTTTCATTAGTCTGTTGATAGTTTTCTAATAAAACTTTTATGTACAGGTCACTGTATCTTAATTTTATTTTCAGTGTTCAACGCAACTGTATAGAAATACAATTAATTTTTATATATTAATTTTGTCTCCTGCAAACTTGCTGGACTCATTTATTAGTTCTAATATTATTTCTGTGAATTTCTTACATTTTTCTATATACAAGATCATGTCATCAGCTAACAGAGTCTCACTTCTTCTTTTCTAATATGGATGACTTTTATTACATTATTTTCTTGTTTTTTTCTTTTTTCTCTCCTGATGCCCTGGCTAGAATCTCCAGTACATACTGAATGGGAAAGGTGAGAATGGGTGTCCTTGTTTTGTTCCTGATCTCAGGGGGCAAGCACTCTGTCTTTCACCATTAATTTTCACATTAATTTTCACATTAATTAGGTTGGTTATAGATGTCCTTTATCAGTGTGAGGAAGTTTCATTCTCTTCCTATTCATTGAGCCTTTTTATTATGAAAGTCTGTTGGATCTTGCTGAATGCTTTTTCTGCAACTATTTAGATAACTTGCTTTTGTCTTTTGTTCTACTAATATAGTATATACACTACATTAAGTGATTTATGATCATTTTTATATGTTTCTGGATTTAGTTTGCTAGTGTTTTGTTGAAGATTTTACATCTATATGTGTAAAAAAATGACCTATTAATTTTTTCTTCTGATGTCTTTGTTTGATTTTGGTATCAGAGTAATACTGGTCTCCTAGACTTATTTGGGAAGATTTCTCTCTTTTCCTGTTTCCATGAAAAGTTTGTAAGTATTGGTGTTAATGCTTATTTAAATGTTTAGTGGGATTCACCAGTGAATTCATCTGGGCCTGGGCTCTGTGTGCATTTAGGGGGGTCTTTTGGTTACAAATTCAATATGTTTACATAATATAATCTATTTTTGTTCCCTATTTTTTTTAAGTCAACTTAAGTAAGTAGTATCTTTCTAGGCATTTGTCCATTTCCATCTATGTATCTGATTTCTCATCCTACAATCATTCATACCATTCCCTTTGAATCATTTTTATATTTGCAAGATTGTCAGTAAGGACCCTTTACCATGTCTGATTTTAACGGTCTGATTCTGTTTTTCTCTTTGTCACTCCAGCTAACATTTTGTTAGTCTTATCGATCTCTTGTAAAAATTAGTATTTGCTTACATTATGTTTGTTGTTTTTTCTATTGTTTCATTTATTTTATTTGTTTTTTCCTATTGTTTTATTTTTTCTTTTATTTTTATTATTTTCTGCCTTCTATTTGCTATGTGTTTAGTTTGTTCTTTTTCTATTTTTTCTAGGTAGAAGTTTAGATCATTAATTTGAGATATTTCTTCTTTTTCTTCCTTATGGGTATTAATAGTGATATATTTCCCTCTTTTTTTTTTTTAAGATTTTATTTATTTATTTGAGAGAGAGAGAGAGAGCACAAGAGCATGAGTTGGGGGAGGGGCAGAGAGAGACAGAGAAGCAGATTCCCCACTAAGTGGGAAGCCTGATGTGGGACTCAATCCCAGAACCCTGGAATGATGACCTGACCCAAAGACAGATACTTAACCGACTGAGTCACCCAGGCACCCCTATAAATTTCCCTCTTAACACTGTAACTAAAAGTTATATCCTACTCATTTTGGTATGTATTGTTTCCAGTTCATATCACAGCATTTGCTACATTCCCTTGTGATATTTTTTTCTCTGACTTATTGGTTAATTCGCTGTGCTCTTTAGTTGCCATATATTCATTAATTTCCCAAATATCCTTCTATTATTAATTTTGATTTTCATTTTATGGTGAGCTGAACAAATATTTTTTGTATTAATTCAGATTTTTTTTTTTAATACTGAGGTTTACTTTGTGGCCTAACATTTATTATGTCCTGGAGAATGTTCCATGGACATTTGAAAAGAATCTATATATTAACTCTTGGTGGGAGTAGGTCTCTGTGAAGTCTGGTTGATTTAAACTGTTGCTGTTTTATTTTCCTGTTGATATTCTACTGTAACTACTGTATCCAAGTATTAGTTTTAAATTGACTGTATTTTCCTTTAATTCTGTCAGTATTGAGTCCAGTATTCCAGTATCTCTCTCTCTCTGTTACTAGGTGCATACATGTTTATATTTGTTATATCTTTCTGATGGATTTACCCTTTTAGTACTGTAAAATATCTATCTTTATCTCTAGTAATATTTTGTGCTTGATGCCCATCTTTTCTGATACAGCATAGCCATTGCAGTCTTTTCTGCTTATAGTCTGCAAGTTGTTTCAGATTGTTTGCATCTTTGAATCTGAAGTGTGTCTCCAATTTTCCCAACACTATTTGTTGAAGAGACTGTCTCTTTTTCCATTGGACATTCTTCCCTGCTTTGTTGAAGATTAGTTGACCATAGAGTTGAGGGTCCATTTCTGGGCTGTTATACTGTCTTGATGATGACAGCTTTGTAATAGAGCTTGAAGTCCAGAATTGCAATGCCACCAGCTTTGGTTTTCTTTTTCAACATTCTTTTGGATATTCAGGGTATTTTCTGTTTTCGTACAAATTTTAGGATGATTTGTTCCAGTTCTGTGGAAAAAGTTGATGGTATTTTGATAGGGATTGCATTGAATGTGTAGATTGCTCTAGGTAACATAGATATTTAACAATATTTGTTCTTCCAACCCATGAGCACGGAACGTTTTTCTATTTCTTTGTGTCTTCCTCAATTTCTTTCATAAGTACTTTATAGTTTTCTGAGTACAGATTCCTTGCTGCTTTGGTTAGGTTTTTTCCTAGGTATCTTATGGTTTTGGATCCAATTGTAAGTGGGAGTGACTCTTCATTTCCTCTTTCTATACATTGTTCGTGTATAGAAATGCAACTGATTTCTGTGCATTGATTTTATATCCTGCCACTTTACTGATTCCCTGTATGAGTTCTAACAGTTTTGGGGTAGAGACTTTTGGATTTTCCAAATACAGTATCATGTCATCTGCAAAGAATGACAGTTGGAGGGAGAGAGAGAATCTCAAGTAGATTCCTCTCTGAGTGTGGAGCAGATGTGGGGCTTGATCTCACAACCCTGAGATCACAGCCTGAGCTGACATCAAGAGCAGGATGCTTAACCAACTGAGCCACCCAGGCGCCCCATTTGCTAATTACTTTTGAATGAATTAAGAGAAGAAAGGAGAAGAAATGGGCAATTACCTTGTCTTTTGTAATTGCCTACATATTTATCTTTTGAATACTCTTTGTTTTTACCACCTGGGTTTGAGATACTGTAGTGTTACATGCTTTCAGTCTGAAGAACTTTCTTTAGTACTTACTAAAGTACTAAAGGTCCACTAGAAAAAATTACCTTGGGTTTTATTTGGCCTAGAAAGTATTTACTTTACCTTCATTTTTTAGAAAAAATTTTGTCATATATATGACACTCGGTTGACAGTTATTTTCACTTTCATCACTTTGAATATGCTACCCCACTGTTTGTGACCTTCAATTGTTTCTGATGGAAATAGTCATTAATCATAGTGGGAAATCCTTGTACATGAGTCCTCTATCTCTCATTGCAATCGAGTTTTTATTTTTATCTTTGACTTTTAACATTTTGACTATTATGTGTCTGGATGTTGATGGATCTCCTTGCTTTTATCCAACTGAGAGTTCATTGGTCTTTTTTGGATATTTACATTAATGTCTTCATCAAATTTTGGAAGTTTTCATCCATTATTTCTTTGAATAGTTTCCCTGTCCTATTCTCTCTCTCCTCTACCTCTGGCACGTCCATCGTGTGTATGTGAGTGTATGTATTATTGTCCTGAATTTTTCAGAGGCCCTATTTTTGTTGTTGTTATTTTCATTCCTCTCTCTTTTCTTCAGATTGCCTGATTTCTTTTGAATCTGTCTTCAAGTTTGCTGATTCTTTTTCTGCCCGCTCATATTTACTGTTGAGCTCTGCTAGTAAAATTTTTATTTTGGTTATTACACTTTTAGTGCCAGAATTTCCATTTGATTATTTTTAAACATTTCTGTATCTTTCCTGATACATGCTATTTGATAATATATTGTCATTATACTATCGTTTAATTATAGGAGAATAGTTTCCTTCAGTCTTTGAATATATTTATAACAATTGCTTTGAAATATTTGTCTAAGTCCACAAAATGGACCTCTTTAAAAGCATTTCCTATTATCTATTTTTTTTTCCTTTGCGATTGACACTTTCCTGTATCTTTGCTTCATTTTTTGGTTGTTGTTGAAAACAAACAAACAAACAAATTAAATTATATATTCTGGCAACTCTATATACTGACTCCCCTCACCCACACATTGCTTTTTGCTTGGTTGTTTGCTTCTTTGTTTAGGGATTTTGCTGAACTAATTTTGCCAAATCTATTTCCCATATAGTATGAAGTTTCTGATATCCTGACTCATTTTAACCCTTGTTTTTTTCTTGCCACCTGGCTTTGCTCCTGGGGCAGCATAAACCACTAATTCATCAAAGACCACATTTACATCCACTACACCCACTTAGTCAGATGAATTTTACCTTTTATCACTGGATATGTGTGTGGCTTGGAGGCTGCTATCACAATTCAGATTGTTTATTTACTTGTTTACTTATCTACTTATTTACTTACTCAAGCTATATGTGTAGCTGGAGGTTAATAGCTTGGAGTTACCCTCCCATTTCTTCTGAAAGGGCATGACCTTGAGCATGCACACAGTCTTCCAGATTACCAGGAAGTTTTATGACTGGATTCCTAGGAGCTACCTTCAGGTCAGATATCATAGAGGCAATTTGCTCAAAAGTTGTACTCAAGCCTTTTGTGTCAGTGATCATTCTGTAGATGGTATGAAGAATGCATTCAAGGACTCCCTTGTCTTCTGCACTGACCCAGAGTAGAGCCGCTGGGCGCAGACCTTCTAATATGGAGCATGAGGAAGGAAGCAGCATGAAGGGAGCAGGTGGAGGCTCCAGTGTCACAGACTTTCACTGTTCTTACTGAGTTTGAGTTGATTTTCTTGAATGAAAATTTACCCATTTGCTATATGCCCCTAGGACACTTTTCATAAACTACAAATAATTGTTTCCTCAGAATTTTCACCAATTTCATTGTTGTTTTACTGGGGAGAAGGTCCAGTGAGCTTTCAGGCCACCATTCAGGAAGTACTAAATACCAATACTGTTTTTTTAGTATAGCATGGGTCTCTGAAGCTAGGTTCAGGTGACACTCATGAGCTCTATTTGAAGGTATGTGCACTGAATCCTTGCTTTATGCATTTTAATCCATTATTAATGTATTGAATATGCTGCAAGAAGACTCCAGGAGAACTGTTTCAACTACGGCTGTTGCTAACTTCTAAAAAAAAAACCCAAACCATTACTTCACTGAATTGATCACCAACTTCTTGAACTCCATGTGTCAAGAGAATCCAAACCTTCCATCTAGAGACTGGTACGTGAGTACCTTGAGCTGAGGTGCTCTGAAAGTCTTAATGATGGGAATTCTCCTTTTTGGATGGTGGCAAAGCTATCAAACGAATCAGTTATTTGGTGGAAGTAAAAATGTTGATTAATGGAAGAGAAGATCATTTGAGCTTAGTTTTTAATCCAAAAGACACTAAGCTATTTTTACACTAAATTGTCTTCCCACTTCCTCATGCCTGCAGGACCTCTGATTCTTTGAAGCAATGAAACCCAGAGGAGCTACGAGAGAACATTTCTTGCTAAATTACATTCTAGTGTATCCTTGCAATAAACACCTATTACCAAAGGCAATCCATGTGTGTCTCTTTCTTGGAACCTTAAAGAGCCTGGCTATATATTTCGCATTTCCTACAGAGAATTATCCCCAAACATCTACATTGGTTTGAACAAGATGAAGTTTCCACTCTAACTACAAATGAATTTGCATTGTTCAGGTTGTATAGCTAACTTATGGTTCCCTGACTCTCGCTTTTGAAGGGTTTTTTGGTTTAATTTAATAGAAAATCCAATTATTATGTAAATATAAACATAGCGTAATTGCCACAAACAAGTGAGCATAACAATGAACTGGTGGAGCTTCTGGAGTTAAAGGAACCTGTGATTTATGAGTGTCTCTCAGGGATGATTGATAGACAATTCACAGAAATGTTTTTAACCATTTCCACCCAACACGATGTTCATGTTTTCACTTTCTGATCCTCTAATTTGATGCATGTCAGTGAAGAAAAGTTGCTTTGGGAGGGAATGTATCACAAATTCATTTTCATTATTTTCCTAGCTTATTAAAGGCATGAAGCTACAAACATCATTATTTAAAATGCCTCCCTTTAAAATTTTTCCAGCAGATGTTTATGTAGAGAGAACGCTGCATCTCTCTTGGCAAGACACAGAAGTGACATTTCTTGGGGGTTCCAGTTGAAAAATTTGTCTTTGGCATTATGTCTTTAAACATCTGCAAAAGCAAAATCATCTTTATTATCCTGCTAACTTGGAGAAAAAGCAAAGTACACAGCCCCATAATCTTTGGAATACTCTTCAAAGGAGGGAAACGTTTCCAACATCATTTTTTCTCCAGTAGAGTTTCTCTCTGTGACTTCTAAATTCCAGAGACAGAGTTTTTAAACATTTAAATATTAATAGCTTACTTAATTAATAAGAAAGAAGCTGGCAAGCATAAACTAAAATTCTGTTTTCTCCCCAAATTGGCAATTATCTATATTTTCCCTGTATGGTTACTATCATTTGAAGAGTCCAACAGTCACTGGGAAATTTAAAATACAATGAAAAAAAGTCTACAAAACTATTTGAGGGAAACATGCCATATTTTCTAATATCCAGGATATTCTCCATTCTTCCTAAATTTAAGGACTTTTTTCTTATTTTGTCTTATTTTTTCTCATTCTTATTTCTTATTTCTTATTTCTTAAATGAATAGTATAATTCATTTTCTGATATCTCAACTGAGTTTAACTGAGCACTAACTAAAAATGAACTGGGCAATGTTCACAGATCAAAACTCAGAATGATTTGTTGCTTCTTATAAAATAGCCTTTCAACAAATAATTCCAAATTTTAAGAAAGTCTTGTTTACTTTTCTTTGTTTTTCTCATTCAACCATTATATTAAAAAATTTGTCAAGTTTCCACAGCACCCTCCTTTTTCTTCCATGATTTCCTCTGGGAAGAATTTTCTCTATTGACACCTAACCAGTGCAACAATTCATAGCTGTGATTTTGACCCAAATATCACAGTGCTTTTTTGTTATGGTCAACTGAGATCCAAAGTTTCTTTTTTTTTTTTTTTTTTTAAAGATTTTATTTATTTATTTGACAGAGAGAGAGATAACAAGTAGGCAGAGAGGTAGGCAGAGGGAGAGGAGGAAGCAGGCTCCCTGCTGAGCAGAGAGCCTGATGCGGGGCTTGATCCCAGGACCCTGAGATCATGACCTGAGCTGAAGGCAGAGGCTTAACCCACTGAGCCACCCAGGCGCCCCAATCCAAGGTTTCTTTATGCAATTGGTGTCTCCCTACTCTTTTAAAAGTTGCCTTGGTTGCAGAGACCTATAAGCAAGTAAAAAGTTTACTAGAACCACAAATTAATAGTGCAAGATTCAGTATATAAATCCTTTTACTATCCTATTTAAATCTATTTTTGTCATCTATTTTTGGATGCTTCAATTGTTGTTGTTGTTGTTGTTGTTTTCCTGGAGTGTGCCAAAATAAAATTTAAAATTTTTGATTCATTATCTCAATGGGCAACATTAATAATAAATAATTTTTTCAGTATCTTCTTTTAAAAAATGTGTGTGTGCTTTACTTATAAAGTTAATGTAAAAAACATTACATTAAATTTAGAAAATAGAGAAAGATAGAGATTTTTTTTCTCTCATCAACTACAGATGGTTATTTTTAATAGGTTAACCTACCTCCTAACATTTCAAAACATATATATGAGATATATATGTGTGTGTATTATATATTATATATATATAATTATACATAAAATTGAGATTTGTGTTATTTAGAATTTTTTTAGAATTGTGTTAAGAGAATTTCTGTCAGAAAATGTTTCGCAAAACATGCATTTTATTTGTTGTATAATAACTTTGTACTTTTGTATATGTAAATTGCTAACAATATTTTGTTATTTTAAGAATGACACCATAATAGGGGTGCCTGGGTGACTCAGTGGGTTAAGCCTCTGTCTTCGGCTCAGGTCATGATCTCAGGGTCCTGGGATCAAGCCCCGCATCAGGCTCTCTGCTCAGCAGGGAGCCTGCTTCCTCCTCTCCCTCTGCCTACCTCTCTTACTTGCTTATAGGTCTCTGCAACCAAGGCAACTTTTAAAAAAGTAGGGAGACACCAATTGCATAAAGAAACCTTGGATTGGGGCGCCTGGGTGGCTCAGTGGGTTAAGCCTCTGCCTTCAGCTCAGGTCATGATCTCAGGGTCCTGGGATCAAGCCCCGCATCAGGCTCTCTGCTCAGCAGGGAGCCTGCTTCCCACCCCCACCCCCCGCGCCTGTCTTTCTGTCTACTTGTGATATCTCTCTCTCTCCCTCTCTCTCTCTCTCTCTGTGTCAAATAAATACATAAATAAATAAAAGAATGACACCATAATAAACATCCTATGTACAAAGCTTATAAGCATGCTGCTTTTCTGTCGAAGGTAAATTCATAGAAAAGGAATTTCTAAATCACAATTCTTACATATTCCTGACTCATGACAATACTTTGACAAATTGCTTTCAAGATATTTTTGATAATTTACATTTTTATCCATAGAAAATGGTACAATTTATCACAACCAAATCTGGTCAAATAGTATTGAAACGTTTTGTGTATATTGCCCAGTTGTTAGAAAAGTAAAGCCATATTCTTTAACTTATTTAAGTTCTTTTAAATTGTTAAAAGCAATTCTTTTAACTTTTTTTATTCTTTTAACTTGTTTTCTTTCTAATTCTTTTAACTTGTTTTCTTTCTAATTTACTGTTAGATTGGAAATATCTTTATTTAATACTTTCTTACTGAAGATTTATGGCTCTTTATATGTGAATTTTGTGTAAATGTCTTTTGCAAATTCAGTTGAAATGTTGAGTATTTTCTTCTTTGGTTTTTAGTAATTTCCTAAATAGAAATGATATTAGTTATTGGTCTTTTTTTATTCATCATGAATACATTTCCCATTTTTGTCATTTTTATCTTCCTCAGAGTAAAATGGTATAAAAGTTTCATATATTACTATCTATGTGTACTTTTCCTTTTACTTTTACACTTTAGTGATTCCTTTTCCACCCTGACATTAGGTAACCTAATTGTTCATAATTGTCCTCAGTTTAATAAAGTTGTTTAATGTATGGCTGTAATATAAATATTTAACTTACTTTGAAAAACTTTTTTTGAAAAAAAAATAGTTAAATTTTGCATGATGATTCATTGAGTGATTGATCATGTTCCACATCTTCCAAGTGTTTTCACTGTTACATCATAGATTGAAACACACTCAAAGAAGGACATCTACTTTATGGGCATAAACACTTTTTTCATAATTTTGTAAGTATATTCCCTAGTATCTAATAATTTAATTCTTTTAACTTTATGCTTTAATATATTATAAAATAACTATGCCTCTATTACTGTACTTTTTCAAATATGTCTTGCCTCTTCCCACCTATTCTTCTAGATTAACTCTAGAAGGATTTTGTAACAAGTTGTATGCCACTTCATTGGAAATCTCCCTAGTTCTATAAATGAATTTGTTGTTGTTTCCAGTCATGATAGCCATTCTAGTAACAAGGGGTTAGAGGAATATGGGATATCCATATATGTAGATATATTTATATATTTCATATATAATTTATTGAAACCTTCTTTTATCTTTGCAAGGCTCTGTGGTTTAATTATAAGCTTACAGTGTTTCTGCTTAAGCTATTTCTAAGAATTTTGTGTTGTGAACAGTTGTGGACTCATTCTTTTCTTTTTTAGTATGTTCTGGATTCTTACTGGTAACTTAAAGGAAATCTATTGATTTTTCTATACTTAGCTAACCTGACACTTTACAAAATGTTATTATTTCTGTATTTCAGTTGATTTCTATAGAATTACTAGGTGTATTATTACATCATTTTCAAATAACAAGGTTTTTTTTTTTTGTCTCTAACTACTAAACATTATTTCTGTTTAATGTATTATTACAATATTATCCTTGAATATGGCTTTGGTGTTATCCCATAATTGTATTTTGCCAAATCTTTCTAGCTATGCAGCTGGTTGAGGCCTTATCTTCTTCTTTTTTTTAAATTTAATTTTATTTTTTTAGTGTTCCAAGGTTCATTGTTTATGTACCACACCCAGTGCTCCATGCAATACCTGCCCTCCTTAATACCCACCTTCTTTTTTTTTTTAAGATTTTACTTATTTATTTGACAGACAGAGATCACAAGCAGGCAGAGAGACAGGCAGGGGTGCAGGGAAGCAGTCTCCCTGCTGAGCAGAGAGCCCGATGCGGGACTCAATCCCAGGACCCTGAGATCATGACCTGACCTGAAGGCAGAGGCTTAACCCACTGAGCCACCCAGGCGCCCTAATACCCACCTTCTTAATAACAGTTTTGAAAATGAATCACTAGGGCTCACATAGAACAAAGCATCAAAACCACTGATGAGAAAATTGTTATTTATTTTTTGACACCTGTATTTGAGCCATAGCCCATACTCTCAGATAGTCTATCTGTAAGGAGAATATTTATTAATGCACAGATTTAAACATACAGTGAGAATTTCCACTTTACTCCTCTCTTCTTTATCTGTTCTGAATCAGAAATTATTATGTAGTGTGATAGATCCTGGGGCTGCAGGAGTGAAAGATACCTACCTTTGGGGGACATCTGGGTGCCTCAGTCAGTTAAGCATCTGCCTTTGGCTCAGGTCATGATCCCAGGGTCCTGCTTCAAGCTCTGTGTCAGGCCCCTTGCTCAACAGGGAGTCTGCTTCTCCTTCAACCTGCTGTTCCCCCTGCTTGTGCTCTCTCTCTCTGACAAATAAATAAATAAAATATTTAAAAAGAAAGAAAGAGAAAGATACCCACCTTCTGGCCTTAGGAACTCACAGTCTAGTAGAGGAAGCATACTAGTAAACACTTTTGAATGCTGTTTCTCCTTATTCAGTGCATCAGGTTCCTATCACTGCTGTGACAAATTATTACAAATTTCATAGCTTAAAACAACACAAATTTATTATCTTAGAGTTCTGGAGGTCAGAAGTCTGATTAGATCTCACTGGCCAAAATCCATGCAGGTGGATGATAGAGAAGAATCTGTTTCCTTACCTTTCCAGCTTCTAGAATCTGCCCTCATTTCTTGGTTATGCTCCTCTATAATCTCCAAATCCAAAACTGCCTGTCAAATTTTTTTCATACTCTTCTGTCTCCCACTTTCCCATTTCAGGGCCCATCTAATTATATTGAGCTCACATGGAAAATCCAGGATAATATTTTAAGGTCAGCCAATTAGCAATTGTAATTCCACCTGCTGCCTTAATTCCCTCTTGCAATGTAACATAACACAGGCACACGTTCCACAGAGTAGGACATGGACATCTTTTGGGGGTGGGGGAGCATTATCCTGCCTACCCCACAGGTAGAGCCAAGCAACCAACTAGCGGTTGTTGAACACAAGGAAGAACACTCACAAGGATCATATGTGAAATAAGTCTAAGAATGAAGTTAATAAGGTAAAGAAGGCATGAAAGAAGACATATAACAGTATATTCAAAGGAATGAAATGAAGTGAGGATAACAAATCTGGGTTACTTGACTTGACTTAGGAATAATTTTACAGCTCTGATGTAACATTGTTCTAGTAGCAAGGTCCTCCAGAAGCTGGCTTGTGAACTCATAGATTTATCCTTGGTACTGCTTAGGGCCCTAAGTTGTGTTCCATTATCTTGCCTTCCTGTCACCTGGAAACTTCTCAATTAGTGTCATAAGGGGATGGGCCCTAGGGTTTCACATACTAGAAATAAGCCATATAAGAAAAAAGGCTTAAGATGGCACTCTTGACCTTTGGGAGTTTCTGTCACCTCAACAGAGGCTAGGGTGTGTATATTCTTGTCACATGTCCACACTATGTAAAAGCAGTGATGACAGAAAATAATGAGTACAAAAGGAAGCCATTGAGGTGGCAATAAAACGACACACATGCGCACACACACACATATACACAAATGGATATAGGGAATCAATAAGAGCTTATGACAAAGCACACATATCTACTGGAAGATTTTCAAATTGTGGAAGATTTTAACACCTGTGTGTTTCCCTGTCACCTCAGCAGGCTAAGAAACTCTCACTTACATCATCAAGTTTCCATTGCACATAATCTTAAACTTGACTTGTAAGATTATAATACCCATCAGCACATTTACTCTAAGAATTCTCAGAATAAAGAACAATGTAAAACCAGACCATCTGAAAATTTAGAGAAGTAAGAAATGTTTTTATTTCTCACACTTGTAATAGTAGCTGGGAGAAGCAAAACTAGCTGTGTCATATATTAATACCTGAAACAAAAATTAAATGGTACAGGGATATGAGCCCATGAGGATAAAACTTCTTATCTCAGATGGGTTTGCTCCTTATTTTCCTATGACCATGAGTTTTCTTTGATCATCGAGCCTTGAGTTAACTTGTTCTTGAATTCAGTCTTTGTGACAACTTGCCACTACCCCTCACCTACCTGAGTCATTTCTAACTTCCTATCCATGATCAAATCCAAAAATATTCACCATGCAGTGACTTTATTCCCCACCCTTATCATTCCAGTCCCGTGAGTGAACTGCTTAGTTCTAGCCTACGAGACTCTGGTTGAACCAAGTGCCAAAGATTCCAGATAAAAATAAAACTTTCTGACATTTAATTGACCTTCTAACAATTCTCTGTTATTTGGTAATCAACTGTGTTTGACCATCCATTTAACCACATGATTAACTGAAAAATACTTTGGTATTTTTCATGGTATACACGGTATACACTACCGTGTATAATAATCCTGAAGGTAGAAACTCATCATGTGTAAGATTTTTCTTGTAAAATTTCCATCCGAAGATGTTTGAAAAAAATTCATAAACTAACACAGCTTTTCTTTTCACTTGCTCTAGGCTCTCTGTCTCTCCATCTCCCCTCCTGGCCCCATGGTCAAAGGTCCATTTTGTCCACGGCACTATGCTATGCATGGGGGATCTATAGAAAGCTTGATGAGACACAGAATGTTATTATCAGGGTTCTGCTCTTTAAACTTTTATAATGTAGAATCCAAAGACCAAAGAAGGCAAAGAACCAAAGTCACTGGGGAAAGGTGAGGAAAGCACATAGGACTGTAAGCCACAGCATAATAAGAGTTGTAGGAATAAGGAATATAGAGAAGGGAAGTTATGCTGGATGGGGAGAGGTGAAGAGAGAAGGAAGAAAATTTTGTGCTAGAGTAACTCTGAAGTGTAAGGCACATGAATAGCAGAGGAAAGGGATTTTAAAAACTATTTCCAAATACTTCATATGCGGCTCCCCTGTGAATAAAATAGTTTATTTTTCATTAGGTTGGGCTATTACACTTTGCCTCTTGCACATGACCCTTGTGCTCTGAGATTGAATATACAGATCTATGAAAACACAGAAGACAGAACTCAAAAAAAAGTACTGGGATGGTCTACAAGATCTCCGATTTGTTCTATTTTACAAATCTCTTTAAACAAATAAAGTTATACCAAATAATACACTTTTATTGTCATTAAGTGCCTGAAATATTTATAAGATCTGACTTCATGTATTTTTAACAAAATGCTTATAAATTGTTTTGCTCTGTTGTACCAGATACGCACAGCATAATTGCTGAGTTATATTCCCCCCAAACATGTACGTGTAGGGGGGATGCATGAGAGGGAAAGGGAGAGAGAGAGAGAGAGAGTAATTATGGTCTCAGAAACAAGAATTAGCTTGAGTATTTAACCAACTCAGCATCTAAGATGATATGGACTCAGTTCTACCCATCATAATTTCACGATGATGTACTTCGCATTCAGCCATGATAGTCTTCTATGTCTCAGCTCCCTTCCAAACACACAATAGTATTAAAATCCAAGTTTTTCCCCCATCCTGTTATTTTTCCTAAGGCTTCTCTTGAAAGAACAAGACAAAATGAAACAAAAACAAAAATATCCAGCACCACCTCAGCCAGCTACTTTCCTGCTTCTTCCTTTGTTTACAATTTTCACTTTTCTTCTCTACTCACAGCCAACAGGAATGGACATATGAGTGAAATCCTTAGGGGCAAAGGCAAGACATACAAAAACAAACCCACACAGGATGCGTGTCCAATGTCTCCTGAGCATGGGCAGTAAGATTGTCCCCAACATGCCACTTCTGCCTCCTCTGGGTAACAAGGATCCACGTTCATTTCAGGGCATTTATTTCTGTCCAGCATCATTAAAGATGGAGTCCGCTCTGCCGGGATGGGATTCAACACAATCCCAGAGCGTGGACGAGCTTTCCTTCACGGGGGCAGCTTCACACAGAAAACTGACACCCTCTTTCCTGGGAGGAGGGGTGGGGAGCACTTGCCTGAAACAAATGTGCTTTTCAGAGGTGCAAAGGTCTGGCCTGGGGAGAAAATGTGGGGGATGGGGGAAGGGAAGGGGCGGGTGATATTGAAAACAATGTATTTTTCCTTCCCTGTCAATCACATTGCCCTGAGGTTTCTCACCCTTTGGATCAATGGCATTAATTGTTTGGGGGTGAGGGGCAGCAAATGCCATCTAGGACAAAGAAGTCATTGCTCAGCTTGAATTTCACACTAACTTTCTTTTTTTCTTAAGTCTGTGGTCTTAAAAGCCTAGCTTTGTGGAGTGAATAAAAGATTTCTAAATTCCAAAAACATTCCTTCTGCATATCCTTAGCAGAGCTTGGGGGTCTGATCACAGAGGTTTACTGTAAGTCCTCGAAACCTAGAGGAAGTCCCTGATAAAGGGAAAGGGACAGGCTTCTGGGCAGGGAGGAACTTGGAGTAATTAAGAAGGCACAAGTTGAAGGTTTAAATGATGCTTGAGTCCTTTTGGGGAACAGGAATCCCTCGTCCCAGGTGTTAGATCCAGAGTCTATGGAAGCAAGAAAATAAAAATCCTTGTGTGATGATGAGGCAGCCAAAGCCAAAAATGACAGGTAATTCACTTCCTGTTTGGAGCCTCAGACCTAGTCATTGCGCCTCTAGTCCAAGAGAAGCTTTAGGTGACCCTAAACTAGGACAAGGCGAGGAAAATGAATCAAAGAGGCCCATCTTGGGTTTTGATGTCTGTATGTAGAGGTTGAGGGAGAGTTAAGAGCCTTGGTTTCTCCTCCGCAAGGTTGGATACAACAATAGTCACCCAATGGATGCATGGGGGGGGGGGCGCTTCGGTTGTGTTGTCTGTGAAAAGTCCCAGTGACATTCAAATATGTACATCTATCTGGCAGTTAGATAGTCTTGCCTCAGGCTGAAGGGAACCACCACCGCAACAGGTACAGATCATTCCAGTCTTTGGGTAGCTCCAGGATGCCAGCTTCCGGGATGTTGTAACCTAGACTCCCAGATCTAACATCACCTGAAAAATGTCATGAAAGCCCAGATTCCTGGGTCCAGCCCCTAGCGATTCTCCCTCTGCAGGTCAGGGATGGGGGCCAGGAATCTGCATGAGCAATTACTCTGGACCGTGTTTCCTTTTTGAAACCACTAGATCAGACTATCTTGGGGATAGTGTGGAAAGTGAGATCAGTAAGCCGCCAAGCGCTGATCTTTGTGGAACCCAGCACTAAGGAGGGGGCCTGGAGAGAGAGGCACCCGGGAAGGACTTTATAAAAGAATGATCAGGCAGGTTGACAGGGAAGCAACAGAGAGAGAGATGTCAGACAATGAACCTTTTTCTCCCCCTTTTGTAGCACGAGTCACTACAACTACATTATCATTCTCCCAGTATTATTTTCTCAAAGACAGAAATGTTCCTTTTCTATAGATATTTCTCTATAGACTATTTTTTTTTACAGTATCCTATTGAGTGAAAAAAGAAAGCATTTTATTAAAAGCAGTAATTTGTTACTGCCCTAAATGATCTTTTATAGTTTCTAAAACACAGTGTCTTCTTGATAAAGCTGGTCTGAGAGTGAATTATTAGGCTGCTGGAAGTCCTTGCCAATGAACAAAGACATAAAACATACTGTGCCTAAGTCGGCTAATGCGAAGTGGCTGGGGCGTGCGTAGTTGCTAATTAGCATGCTGCTGTTAGTGCCTTTCACCTTTCTTTGTTTCTTTTGGAGGTTTCTTCTTGGGGGAAAAAAAAATGATAAAATACTTGCAAAAAAAATTTTTTTGCAATTCAAAACAAAATGCATACCTTTGTGGAGGCAGAATCTACACAATTGTGTGCTGAGCTGTCTTCCTCTTCTCCAGCAAGGTGATGCTCATTGAATGACCCCGAGGCTAAAGTCTTGGGAGGAACCTGAATGCATGAAGGATGAAGCATTTTATTTTTTGCTTCTCTCCCACTTTCTCAAGTCATGCCTAGGCTCTCCCAGCTAATGTGATCTGAAGGAGAGGAAATGAGAGCCGTTGGCCATCAACCCACAGCCGCCTCTGCACCTGGATTTGCACACACCTGAGTGAGGCTCTCACATCCCGCTGTCCTTCCTGTTACAGACATCTGAGAGGGACCTGGGAGGACCACAAAAGCCGGCAGTATGTTGTCACTGAAAAGCTGTTAGGAATTTCACAGCTGACAGTGGTGTATCTAATTACTGAATTATTAAACAGAAGGCTCCTGCCTAAAAAAGCAATGTTCTGTCACTCAAGAAGATAAATTCATGCGAAAAGCAGAGGAGCAATTAGGTCACCTCGCTCATTTCTGCGGATAAGTTTGGGATAGTCCAACTCAAGAGACAAGGAAACTGAATTGCCTCTGGTACCTGCTTAAAGTCGAGCCTGAAATATTAAGTCAAATGGGCTTTCATTTCCTTTGCTAGTCACTGGAAGGACAAGTTCCAACCTTCTGCTATTTTGCATTTTTGGTTCCGGCCCAAAGATTCTTTTCTGAACTTAGACTGTCAGACTGTCACCCTGCAGAAATGTTATCTGAGAGTTTGCCGTGGGTGACATAAATAAGGCAGACAAAGTATGGGTTAGAGGCCAAAGATGACTACCTTTTGAGGCATTAGTTTGGTGCACGAGTCTTTTTTTTTTCCCTCGAAGTTTTGGAACCAGAATGCAGAAATCCCCTTTCCCTTCTCAGCCTGCTCAGGGAGAAGGCCAATAGCTGGCCCGTTTTCCACTTCTGTATTTAGGTCTGCAAAAGGTATTTCCACTTAATTATAATAATAATAGTCATAGGATAATAAATAAAAGTTATTGAACTTTCGTTTGTTAGGCACTATCCTTGAAAGGCTTTATATTTTTTCCTGTTTTATCCCCCATAATATATCCATGAGTTAGACATCATCTTTAATACCGTCAATAGCTCCACTCCTGAGAAGGAAAAACAGCAAGGGAGATGTTAAGTAATCTACGTGCTCAAAAGAATATGGCTAGAAAGTGGATGGGCCAGGATATAAACTAAGAAATACATTTATCCTTAAAGTGTGTGTGTGTGTGTGTGTGTGTGTGTGTGTGTGTGTGTGTGTGTTTCCTAGCTAACCATTTTATTCTTTTACAGGATTTTACAAAAGGAAGTAAAGAGGATAGTAACTCATTCTGTCTTGTTCTACTTTGTATTTTAAGAGAGTGTCCATGGGGCACCTGGGTGGCTCAGTGGGTTAAGCCTCTGCCTTTGGCTCAGGTCCTGAGATTGAGCCCTGCATCAGGCTCTCCACTCAGCAGAGAGCCTGCTTCCTCCTCTCTCTCTCTCTCTCTCTGCCTGCCTCTCTCCCTACTTGTGATCTCTGTCTGTCAAATAAATAAATAAAATCTTAAAAAAAAAAAAAAGAGAGTGTCCATTCTGTTAAATGAATAGAATAAGAAAATTGACTTTTTGGCATCATCTCCTTATCAGGTGCCTTCATTTAGCCCCTGAGCCTCCCTCTGCAGAGCATTCCACCTTAACCATGTTACCTGCATGTACCTTTGCCCCTTCAACCCAAGGAGTCAGCTAAAGGGCCAGGGTCCTTTTATATTTGCTCTTGTATTCCCAGTCTATTAGGTTTCTCCAGAGAAACAGAAATAGCACAATGTTGAAGGACATTTATTATGAGAAATTGGCTCATGAGATTATGGAGGCTGAGAAGTCCCACAATCTGTCTTCTCCAAGGATGGGACCCATGAAAGCCGTGGTGTACTTCAAGTCCATGTCCAAAGGCCTGAGAGTCAGAGGAGCCAATGATGTAAATCCCAGTCTAAGGGCTGGAGAAGATGACGTGAAATGTCCCACCCAAGCACTGGGGCAGGAAAAGGGGCAAATTCCTCCTTTCTCCACCTTTTGTTCTACTCAGCCTTCAACCAATTTAGTGAAGCCCACCCACACTGGGGATAGTGATTGATTTTATCAAATTCCACTGATTCAAATGCTAATCTTAGCTACAAAAATCTGCACAGACACACTCAGAAATAATTTCATCGGGGCACCCTGTAGCTCACTCCAGTTGACACATAAAGTTAATCGTTACACCCAGACTGCCATTTTTTTCCAGATTGCTATTTTTACAGTTTCTACTCAATAAAAGTTTTTGGAGCTAAGTGAATCCAATTTCTTCAAGTGCAAATAATGAATCTGAATAACATTTGAACTCTGTTGTATGGTTCTCGCTATTGGCTAAAGACTTTTACTCATGTGATTACCAGGAACAGGTCTCCAGGTCAATCAGGAAAACCAGTCCTGAAGAATGTTCATGATGAGGACCCAGATCTAGCAGAAACAATTCAGAAGCACCAGTTTATTTTATCCTTATTTTGCCATGTGAAAATTAATTTTGAGGATAACCTTCCTTAAGGTAATAGGGATTACTGGCTCAGGGTAAGGCAATGGGGCTCTTTGTATGCCATTGAATTCTACCTTAAATGTGTGTGTGTGTGTGTGTGTGTGTGTGTGTGTGTGTGTGTGTGTGTGTATCTCCACACATGTTCAATGTTCCCATTTCTTCAAAGTGACATTTGTCATTCTTCTCTGTTTAAACCAAGCAACCAACTCAGACTCCAGATCCAGGATGACATAATTGTTAGGAATAACCATTATGGGTTATACTTCCCAGGGTCAAACTTCCTAGGTGTAGGGAGATATCAGTTCTGCCTCATACCAGCTGTGGGACATCCGTGCCTCATTTCCCTGTATGTTCAATAATAATGTTTACATCCAAAAGCCACATACCCACTAATCCATAGAGCTGGGGTTCAAATTGTGTGTCTCATAGTAAATGTCAATTTAATTTTTGCTAGTGAATCTACTTGAGTTACCTGGACATGGCCCTATTTTTCTTTTAATCCCCAGCACCTAGTGCCTAGTAGATGCTCAGTAAATTCATGTTGAATGGATTTTGGTTAGTGTCAAAAGTCTGACCTGTCATGGAAAATACCAGAGTTTTAAAGGAATACTACTTTATGGTCTTGTAGGCAATTTCCAACAAAAAGCAACAGTTAAAGCTCAGCTATTGAAAAATTATATTTTCTTCCAATATAACTACAGAAAAGTATTCAATGGTATGTTGAGGATAACTTGAAGCTTACAAACATGTGAAAAATGTTAACATCGCATTTTTAGGCTTATTAGAAACAGTCTAAATAATTACACTGGCCAAATTACTGGTGGCTTTTGGCTCATGCCCAGGATGAAGGTCATGACCCGACATACCAGCACCCTGCATGGCATAAGTGATTGACAGGAAAAGGAAATAGATTGATACCTTTCACGTGGGAATCACAGCTTGTTGCAAATATAAGCAAAACACATATTTGGATTTTGTGGGAAAAGCTAACTGTATTCTGATTCAAATTCTTTGTTCCCAAAGTCATTTAATTATGATTTATTTGTGTGTGTGTGTGTGTGTGTATGTGTGTGTGTGATAAAAACAGCTGCATACCATAATAAAATACAGGTCACTCTCTGCTGTTTAAACCTTTACTGGATATGTCTCTGCTTTCTTTTCATTATAGTATCTATTGGATATTTGGCTCCAGGCAGAGAGGAAGCTGTTTCTCAAATGGATTTTTTTTTTCAATCACTGTATAGGAAATTATTAATGTTTGAGTTTCCAGATAATTATCTACAGTCCATCCATAAAGAATATAGAAGGTATTTCATAAGGAAATTATGCAAAGAGGTAAGCTACCACATGTTTCTGTAATAATGAGCTATCTCATGTTTCTGTAATAATGAGCATGAAGGTTCCATGTTGGATCTCCAAGTCTGTGCTTTAGGTCCATTGGTGTGCCAAAGATCCTAATGCAGAGAATAAGAAAAGGTTTTATTTTATATAGGTTTGTGTTTTTGCTTTTTTGGTTTTAATTCAGAGGTAGATAATACACTTCTCAGCTTCAATTCCATGACTCATGAAAAGATTTAAGCATTCACCAGAAGCTAAGAGCTAATTCTTCACCAAGGGCCGTCTTGCTTCCAGGTTTGTCCATAGGACATTTGGAAACTTTTTTAGTTGTAAGGCAGAAGTTATCAACCTCAGCCCACCATACGTTGCCACCAACTGGGTGAGGCCCAATTGGTATTTTTATACAGCATCAGTATTTTCATACAGCTCCCGGGGGATTTCCATGTGTGCTTGCACTGAGTACCACTGTTAGGACATACTCATTTAGATATACAGAATAACACTATGTAAGCATACATTTTGATGCTCTTTCTTGTTGTGTTTAGACATTTTGAAAAACAAAAAATTATATTTTTCCATTCACTATCAAACATTGAAGAGGTTCATTTTACCTTGAAGTGTACAATCTGAGTCAATTTCCATTTCAAGTTTCCTTTAAGTACAGAAGAAAACCTTGATCATATTCATGTCTATATTGTAAAATATTTTTGTTCAGCATATTCTAATACTATAGGAGAGAAAACCTGTTAAGGAGCCAAGCATAAGAAACTGGGTGTTTTCCTTCACTTTTATCTAATAAACATTTTTGAGTACTTATTATATTCCTCGTGATAAGGATGTCTGAACCGTGTCCATACAACCAAAGACTCTGCAGTCAATGGGAAAGCCAGTTGCGTGTACAATAACTATAATACTTTGAGATAACTGCACAAAATTAGCTGTTTATTAAGTACTATGATATATAGTCAAGGCGTGATTAGAAGTTTCAGGGAGGAATCAGCCTTGTGCTAGAACAAAGCCGATGTTAGGAGGATATCATGTGGGCAAGAGGAAGATGGGCATTCTGAACAAGGGCAAGTTCTTAGACCAATGAAATATACATGGTTTCTTGAGGGCTGGGAAGCAGTCTGATAGGGCTAGATTGGTGAGGTTTTATACCACTAGCCCTACTGTAGGAGAAGGGTTTTTCATCTCAGTGGCTCAAAAGAAGTGGGGATGAGTAAATAAAATCTTAAAAAAAAAAAAAAAAAGAAGTGGGGATGAGTCATTAATATTCTTTTTAAATGAAGTATAGTTGATACATAATGTTACAACATAGGTGTACAACATAGGAACTCAGCAATTGCATACATTATGAAATGCTCACCACAGTAAGTGTACTACGACATTATTGACTATGTTCTCTAGGCTGTACTTTCCATCCCCATGATTTATTTATTTTATAACTGGTTTGTATCTCTTACTCCCCTTGACCCATCTCACCCATCCTCCCACCCACCTCCCCTACAGCACCCACCCGTTCAGTCTCTCCATCTACAAGTCTGTTTCTCTCTTTGTTGTCCTTGTTATTTGTTAGCTCATTTTGATTTTTTAAGAATTATTTCCGGTTATTTATATCTTTTCTTTATTTTATATAATATGACAGAAACTTCTTTGAATCATGATTCTTGAGTATTTTCTGTAACTTTATGACCATATAACAATACTTATTATTGTTAGATTTTCTTGAGTTAATATATTATGCAAGGGTTAATAGTCCCAGAGGACATGTACTAATACAGTACTCATTAGATCATAAACACTAAGTGGAAACAATTGCTTTCATAAGTTCATACTTAATTGCATGCACAGGTGTTTTTGTTTTGAAGAGGAATTTTTAGGTAAAAGGTATGATTAATACTCATGCCAACCCAGAATGCCAGACGAAGAAAAGTTTTCCTCGATTTTAGAGAGAGTAGAGTGCACAGATGTTTAGGTCATGGCGATAGAAAGTGTTCTTGACCTGCACTATGTTACTTTTCTCCAAACTGCCAAAGTGACTTCTCAGTGGATTCCACTGTGGCACCAATCCAGAGCATTCCTCTGTGTTTATTTACAGATCTAGTCCTATAGACAGATTCTGTATTCTCTGTTATTTTGTCACAGAAAATCCTGTCCCAACTAAGCTATTAAAAAGACTCCTGGGATTATTCAGAAGTGTTTAACTGAAACCCAGAAGGGGGATTCACATTCCACCAACCCCCTCCTCCACCCGCCAAATCGACAATGAAGTCTTTAAGCAGAGAATTGCATACTTCATACAAAGGAAAAAAACATCTTGATGAGTGGAGTGAACACTGAATTAGAAACCAAGAAACAAGAATTGAGGTCCTACCACATACTAGCTGGAAGACCTCAAAGTTACTGACACAGTTGAACCTCATGTTCCTAATTCAGATTGGAGAAAACAACACTTCCTTTTTTTTTTTTGTATTTATAGGATTGGGATAACCATCAATGCAGAAGGGTTTTAAAGCCTATAATATTTTCATAAAGGTGAACCACACATATGCCGTTGCTCTTGTTATCATTTAGATTTCACAGTTTGTCAAAGCAAACTCTCCTTCAGACAAGAACATTGGAACCAGCAGAAAAATACAAGAAAACAAATAGAAATCCCTAGAGAGAAGTCATGCAAATTTTTGGATTAAGCCCCTGAATTATCTTTTACATAATAAGGCGATGCTTTGGAAATAAGTAGATATCGGGATTTTTTGCTTACTGCTTATCAAAAGGATTTTTCTGTGCCTTTAAGAAGTCTCCATAAACATACAGACACATATTATTCCAGTGTATAAATGGCTCTTGTTTTGTAATTTGAGCTTTATGCACAAAACTTTATCGTGATTTCAAATTTTCTAATAAAAGGTACACAAGTAGGACATCATTGAGTCAAAATATATAAGCACTAATCAAGTCTTGTGATTCATAATTCCAAGCTGATTTCTTAAAAGTTGCACCAGTTTGTAACAACATCATCAATATGTAAGTGTGTCTCGATATCCCCTTGCCTGCATTACATATTTCAATGCTTGAAAATACATGTTGCCATTGTTTTGTTATGCATCTTCAGCAAGTTGTGAATCTCATTTTTACTTTAGTTATCTATATTCTTCTCCTTTGGTTAGTCTCCTTACTTTTAAGGAGACTTATTTTTATTATTTCTAAGGATTTGTATCATGCCTAGAAATATTAAGACTATAAACTTCTAAATATTTACACAAAATATTCTCTACCAGATTTTTTCTTAATCTTCTAATTTGCTGTATGTTATTTCTCACTGCAGAGAACATTTTTCTCCTCATTTTGTCAAAATGCTAGCACTTTTACTTTGGACCTCTCTCATTGGAAAGCAATGCTATTATTATTGTTGTTGGAGCTGAGACAAAGCCTAAGTTCTGCTCTAACTTCATTCAGTCAGCAGATGTTCATTGAAAGAATCTTATATAAACCAGGTATAGAAGTTTGATCCTAGCTGACCCAAACACAAATAATGTATCTCTTCTTTTCCTGAAGAGTTTTGAGGCACATGTACCTCCTGATTGGAAAAGGAGGAAGATTTAAGACTGGAATTGGTTTTCTTCATTTTTTTATTTTTTAAGATTTTATTTATCCATTTGAGAGAGAGAGAGAAAGAGAGAGAGCATGAGAGGAGAGAAGTTCAGAGGGAGAAGCAGACTCCCATGGAGTTGGGAGCCTGATGCAGGACTCAATCCTGGGACTCCAGGATCATGACCTGAGCTGAAGGCAGTCACTTAACCAACTGAGCCACCCAGTCACCTGGTTGTCTTTATTTTTGAAGTCTGCAATTTGACCCACACTACCTTAGAAGTTCAAGTTTTCCTTTCACTATTATTGTCATATAAAGCTAAGATGCTTTCTGTTATTATTTGTGATCATAAAAATGAAGGCATTTTGATTTTATAATCAAGGATTTTAATAAACTAGATAAACTGTACAATATGGCAGATGATTTACTTGTTTTTACAAAATCCACATACCCCCCTTTTCCTTAGGAACACATTTGTAATATTCTTTGGGATTATAATTGGCCAGACCCAACAGATGAGGATGACCTGGCCCAATCATGAAAAATCTCATTCTCTTTTGGCAGATAATGTTCATTTTTCAGTTTCTCTTGAAGGAGTGCACACGCGATCATATTTCTGACCAGTGAAGTATGAAAGTGTGGGAGGTTTCTATAAAGGAAAATACTGTTTGTTCCACTTCAAGCTTACCTAATTGGATGTTGGTGGAAAGATGGAATACGTAGATTGCGGCAGCCATGTTGGCATCATGAGAAAAAAGCCACGAGAGTCTCAGAAGCACATACACTCTGCAGATATTGGGTCAACGGTGGAATCACCTACCACCAAGCGTATGTCCAGCTTTTTATGGTTTTAAAATAATAAGAGTTGATTTGTGAAATATGTAAGGAAGATATGAAAAAGATATGTGAATTAACTAATAAACTATGTAAAAAATTAATAATATGTACATTTGAAAAGCAATGAGGAACTCACAGTGAACACAAGAGAGGATAGGTAAAATAAGAGATGGGGATTAAGGAGTGCACTTGTTGTGATGAGCACTGGGTGGTGCATGAAGTTGTCAAATCACTATATTGTTCACCTGAAACTAATATATCACTGTATGTTAACTACACTGGAATTTAAAATTACATTAAATAGGGGTGCTTGGATGGCTCAGTCGGTTAGGCATCTGTCCCAGATGATCAGAACAGAACCAGCATTCACCAAACATTTGAGACAGGCCATTTACATGAAAAAGAAATAGCAAGTCCAAAGAGGAGAAAATGTTAGACCCAGGATGTCGAAAGCAATAGAGCAAGTAAATGAACGAAAACCAAGCAACCAACGAAACAAACAAAAACACTTTAAAAGAGAAGGTAATACCTGGTGGAGTGATAGTCATTAGGAGAAAGAAAGAAAAATGTATGTGGTGAAACAAATACAGGTAATAAGAAAAAGAACGAAAGAGTGATTGTGCAAGAAAAATATGTTCTGTTGGGGTGCCTGGGTGGCTCAGTGGGTTAAAGCTTTTGCCTTCGGCTCGGGTCATGGTCCCAGGGCCCTGGGATCGAGCCCCTCATCCGGCTTTCCGCTCCGCAGGGAGCCTGCTTCCTCCTCTCACTCTCTGTCTGCCTCTCTGCCTACTTGTGATCTCAGTCTGTCAAATGAATAAATAAAATCTTTTAAAAAAAAGAAAATTATGTCCTGTAATGACTATTATACTTTATTACACTTGTATAAATGAACTTGTATAAATAAGTATGGGTCCTGAAGAGCAAGTTACGTAGTATTGAATGGCAAATTGGAAAGATACAAACTTATGTTAAGAAACATTTATAGATCACAGAACAAAGAGAAAAACAAAAATGAAAGTTGAAATAAAAACCTAAATATTTTGAAGATAAAACCAAAATTTCTACCATCCATATGAAAACATTTATATAGAGAGTAAAGAGAGGATGAGGGAGAACTATTTGAAAAAACTGCAGAAGAAATATCCAAGAACTGTTACTTAAATAATAAATAAATGCATATATATGTACATATATATGCATTCATATGACATTTGGCTTCAAATTGAATGCATACGTAGAGTTGAATAAATTTAATCAAAAACAAATCAAAAACTCATATTGAGAGACAAGAAATGAAGTTTTGTAATATCAATACTGAAAAAAGAAATATTCCTAAAAGATGTCAGTAGAAAAAGCATAATTATTTACAAGGGTATGGAAATCAGATTGACTCCAGATTTCTCATCAGCAGTGGTGAGTAGAAGAAGGCCAAGTAGCATCACCAAAATTCTGACAATTCTGAGAAATAGGATATTGAACCTAGCATATTATCCTAAGCTCAATTAACCCAGCAATAATTTAAGATGGAATAAAGACTTTTTCAAGACATAGAAACTCTACAATTTATAGGACTTTCCTAAAAGAATCACAGGAGAATTTATTGAAAGATCAAAATGGAAAAGAAGGTTATTCAGGAATTATTTTAAACAAACATATAAAACCCTGCCAAGTTTTTATCAATTTGTAAGTTTATTCCATGATATTAAGCTAAGGTAAAGTGCATATGAAAGAATGGGGTGAGAAAAGAGAAGACAAGTTTGCTTAGATATAAGTGTACATACTGAAAAAGAAAGATACACATAGTGGTAAATTCTGGGCTGAAAATTATGTTTAAGATTCCAAATGTACCTAAATATTTATGCAATATAAGGAAAAGGTTAGAGAGATTACTTTCTAAACCCACGTTACGAGTTATAGGAAGGAGCCTGGAATATACTTTGAAGCAGGATTGGCAATACTGATCACATTAAATTTAATTACAGTGTTTAAATAATTAAAAGGGAGATAGAGGGGTGTCTGGTGACTCAGTGGTTTAAGCATCTGCCTTTGGCTCAGGTCATGATTGTAGGGTCCTGGGATCAAGACCCGCATCCGTCTCCCTGCTCAGTGGCAAATCTGCTTTCCCTCTCCCTCTCCCTGTAATCTCTCTCACTCTCACTCTCAAATAAATAAATAAATAACTTTTTAACAATTTAAATAAACAAATAAATAAACAAATGGGAGATAGAAGTGTGCATTTTAATAAAAATCAAAAGCAGTGTGTATGCATGATAAGGTATATATATAAAAACAAAGAATAATTTTTTTTAAGATTTTACTTATTTCTTTGACAGACAGAGATCACAAGTAGGCAGAGAGGCAGGTTGGAGGGGGTAGAAGGCCCCTCGCTGAGCAGAGAGCCCGTTGTTGGGCTTGATCCCAAGACCCTGAGGTCATGACCCAAGCCGAAGGCAGAGGCTTTAACCCACTGAGCCACCCAGGTGCCCCAAAGAATAAATTTTTTAACATCATCCATAATCTCACCATAAAATTTAAAAAAACACCACTGATACTTAGGAAGTATTTTCTTCCACGATTTTTATCTTTGCATATTTTCATTTAATTGTGATCAGACCAGACCAACTAAAAAAATGTGGTCAAATTTTCTACTTATTGTAATATTAAGTTGTATTTCCAAACCTTCTATTTTTAGCATAGAAAATTTCCATTTTATGATAGGCATCATTTCCTGGCTCCCCTTTGGTCTCAAAACTCCTCAATTTAAATGTCTATACTAGGAGATCCTGGGTAGCTAGCTCAGTCGGTTAAGCAGCTGCCTTCGGCTCAGATCATGATCCCAATGTTCTGGGATCGAAGCCCACATCAGGCTTCTTGCTCAGCGGAGATCCTGCTTCTCCCTCTCCCTCTGCCTGATGCTCTGCCTACTTGTGCACACACACTCTCTCTCTACCAAATAAATAAAATCTTTAAAAATAATAATAATATACATACATACATACATACATATAAATGTCTATACTAGCTGTTTCTACTCCAGATTTTCTACAGAACAGAAGTCTGTGGGGCTTCTGCTCTCCAAAACAGAAGTCTATGCCCATAGTTTCAGTTCAAACACATATCTGTCACCAAAAACACACATGGTCAACTCCAAGTGCTAAGCCCCTACCTTACCAAATGGCCTTATAACATTTGGTATATACACCAATGACTCCAAATTTTGTTCTCCAGCCCCATCTTTAAACTGGACTTGCATATCTAGCTTTCTCCTCCCAATCTCCACTTGGACATCTCTTCATCATCTCGGACTTCATCTATCTGATACCAACCTCTTGATTTCCACCCCCATAAACCAGCCCACCCATAAACTCAGTAAATGGCGACTTCTTTCACCAAGTCAACCAGCCCACCCATAAACTCAGTAAATGGCGACTTCTTTCACCAAGTCACTTGGAACAAGAGCTTTAGTTCTGATTACTCATCTCTCTCACACCCCTATCCTGAATTTAATTGTTCTAGGATGTCATGACGAACACTGAGTCCGAGCCTCTGCCATCACTCCTCTGGTAGGCTGCAGGCTTTAACCTTGCCTCCCCGCTTCTATTGCTGTCTCTTAGCAATCTATATTCCACACAGTGCCATGTTCATGCTAATATGAAAGTGTTATCATGTCACCCTCACCCTTGGCTAAAAATCCTCTAATGACTTTAAATACTTCAGTCCAATACTTTCCTCTTGGCTTTAAGCCCATGTAGGACATGGTCTCAGATCACCTGCCCCCTCACTCATGGACTTGGAGCCATACCTGTTGGTTCACTGTCCCTTGAGCTTACCATGCCAGCTCCTCATAACTAAGTTGGATGCATCTGCTCTCCTCTGTGCCTGGGCTGTTCTTTCCCCAAATAATTTCATGGTTTGCTCAGTCACTCTTTTTGGCCTCCTGTTAAAGTGCCACATCCTCAGAGAGACTTTCTCTCATCCTTAGATCTAAAACTAACCACCCATACTCCCTATCCCCTTACCTTTATTTTGATTTATGGTGTTTACTGCTCTTAACATTATCTCACCATTTCTTCCCTCAAACATAAACTGTTCTTTATTTTACAGGTGAAGAAACTGAAGCTTTGACATGACAGTTGGGACTATCAGGTGTGGGGCTGAAACCTAAGGTTTTGAAGTCAATGAATGCTCTTACATTGGACTGTGATGCCATGATTCCACTGGTAGGGAGGGAAAGAAAAAGAGAGACAGAGAGGGAGGGAGAGAGAGGGGAAGGTAGGGGGAGAGGGAGACAGAGAGAAGAGAGAAGAGAATTTAGATGTAATTTCTTTTTATTTTTTGAGAGTGGAGGACAAAGAACTCTTTTAATTATAAATCATGACTCTGTCCAGTAAGGAATAAAAGATTTGAATGCTGCTTAACAGCTGTTACCAGGAATTGACCACAGCTTGGTGACACCATTTTAAATAACTGCAGGTGTGGCTGAAAGGCACCAGAGAATCCAGGACAGAATGGGGGTCACCCTTTAGATGCCATAGGCTATTAAGGTAATTTGGGAGTTGAGTTAAGGAAGATGTGGTTTGTTGAACCACAAATCCAAAGGGAAAGGGAAAGCCTTTGAAAATGGGTGAGGGTAAGTACTCCTTTGTCCTATTCAGGGAGAGGGCAAAGTACACCCAGCTGGACACAATTAAGTCTGCACAAAGTCCAGAGGGTCAGGGGCAAGAAAGAGGAACAGGTAAAAACTGACCTCTACGCCAACTCTGACACAAACCAGTGAGGGCAAAGAATGTGCTGTCAATTTGCATATTTCCAGAAGAGGAGAAGGCAGCTATCCACACCAATGTTAATTGGGCCACATGTTGAAAGTATCATCTAAAATAAAATCTGAACCTCATTGAGGGTGCTCTGAATGGGCTGGTATTACATGTAGGACATAGACGTAAGTTTCTACCAGGCCCACCAGAGCCAGCACCTAAGTTTGAGCTGTACACCCTGTCGCACTGCTCATGTGTCCTTCAGACTAACCACTGCACCCCTCACCTCTACGAATATTTCCTTTCCCCCAGCCCTATTATGAATTCCTTCTTTCTGGGGCAGAAATTTGCATCTCTCATCTCTATATCTCCCTGATCTTTGCATAGTTTTTGACATATAAAGTATTCAAAAAATTTGGTCAAGTGATGGTGAATGAATAAGAGTCTCAATTTCCATTCCTAGAATTATGTATTTGGGTCCCATTTGAATGAAACCTAAATGCAGTCCATAGAGTAACAATGGGCCTATGACCATATTCCATCTGTCTGTGACGGATCTCCATTGTACAGATAATTTGGTTAACCGTGCCTCACATATGCAAGAGTGCCTGACACATGTGTCCATAAACCAGGTTATGCAAGAGGAAATAGCCCAAGCATCTTTGTTTCCCAAGTAGCTCCTTCTCAATCGACTAATGAGATAGAGAAGCATAATGCAATAATGCGTGGTCACTATGGGAAAAGTAGGAGAGGAAAACCATTTTTACAATTAATCACCTATCTTCCTCTCCTCCAAAGATGAGAACCGTGAACAGGTTATGTTCCCATAAACTAATACAGACAATAGGAAGATATTATATTTGACATGTGTATGTGTGTGTACACACAAATCTCTATTTATCCATCTGTCTCTTCCTAGAGTTTCAAAGTATATACTTAGAAGTCAGGCAAAACCTGGTTTTGGATCCTTGAATAAAGAAAGTTACTTTTATTCAATCACTCTCTACCTGGGTGACTGCCAATTCTATAATGAATACAGTAATAGTATCCATTTTATTTTGTACTTATAATAATTAAGCAAGTTAATTGATTTAAAAGATTTAGCACAGTGTTTGCAAAGGTAATCTCTCAAATATTAGCTATTTTCAAGTATAAAATTGGGAACACATTGCAAATTGCTTTTTAACCTATATTTTCCCACAAAATCTCTTGCCCTTAAACATAGTTCAAAACATGAAACTTAATTTTAGTGATCATATAGGATTTCATTATATAGGTATGCTATAGTGCTTACAACCACGTTTAGATCTTTGAGAAGGTACACTATTTTCAATGTTTTACTATTGCAAATAACACTTGAATGGAGGATTTCTACTCAGCCTATGTTAGTGGAACGTTTATTGTGCATGGAGTGAGGTACAGGGCACTGGAATAAATGCTGTAGATACAATCACTACACTCATGGCATTAAAGGAAGTTAAGTAAGCAATTTCAATAAAGCATAATGTGGTAGCATCTGAAGAAGGTATGACAGGACCACCTACTCAGAACTGGGAGTAAAAAAGTCTTCTGGGAGGGAGTAATGTCTAAATGGAAACATAGAGGATGAGTAGAAATCTTTCAAATGGACAGGGAGTAGGCAGGAAGAGCTTGTGGTATTCAAGCAAAGAAAACATCACACAAGAAGTCCTGGAGGTACAAGAGTGTCTGGGCTGTTCTGGAGTGGACAGTGGTTCCCATGGACAAGGCATATGGTGCATTGAGCTGGTAGCAGGCAAGGTGACAAGATGCCTGGTTTGTTTAAACTCATCCTAAGGGGGAATCTATGGGCAAGACTCATGAAGTGAATTGACATAATTGCATTTGTATTTTAGAAAGAGCCCCTGTCCAGCCCCAAACTTCACTGTATGGCAAGAAGAAAGAGAAAGTGATGCTGAAAGCAGGAGAGGAAACAAGCAAAAGGACCCTACAGGATGCTAAGAAAGACAGGATATTAAGTCGGGACAAAGACGTGACAAAGGGATGGAACAATAAGAATTGTTGATACGACAGATGTGGATGGATAGTGGATGAATAAAGAACAGCAGTGGTCATATGTGATATCCAGAGTTTTGTTTGAGCAATTGGGTGAAAGGTGATGCCATTCATATTCATTGTGACCCTCAAGAATGGAACACATTCGACTATGGGATGTAGAATATTATAGAGTTTATGATTTGAACTATGTGTTTGATTATTTTATGACAAAAAAATTGAGATGTCGATAAGCAATTGGAAATACAGATCTTCATTTCAAAGGAGATGTGGAGAAATTTGGTCTGGAAAGGTGCCATTTAAGGTTGGTATTTGAAGTCATAAAAAGAAAAAGAAAAAAAAAAAAGAAAAAGCTGAGTTCACTTGGGCTGAGGGTGAAGAGTAAGGAAGAGAGCAGAACAGGTCCGTAAGAAGCTCAGATACCAGAGGAAAAAACAAAGATGTGGAGCTCTCACTGGAGAATAGTCAACATCTACATTTCTGATTTCTTTAGGGTAAATGCCTAGATATGATAATATCTGCTCATTAGGTTTAAACAAGTTTTGTTTTTTTTTTTCTTTTTGTTTCAAGTTTTTATTTCAATTCTTGTAGTTAACGTATAATGTGATATTTGTTTCAGGAGAAGAGTTTGTGATTCATCACTTACATACACTATCCAGTACCCATCATAACAAGTGCTCTAAAAAAAACAAAAACAAAAACAAAACAAAACAAAAAACAAATGCCCATTACCCATTTAGCCTATCCTTCTCCATCCTCCCTCCATCAATCCCCGGTTTGTTCTCTATAGTTAAGAGTCTCTCATGGTTTGCTTCCCTTTCTTTTTTTTTCTTTTTTTTTTTTTTGTTCCTTCTTTCCCTATGTTCATCTGTTTTGTTTCTTAAATTCCACATATGAGTGAAATCATGTGGTATCTGTCTTTCTCTGACTGACTTATTTCACTCCATGCATGTCATTTCAAATGGCAAGAGTCCATTCTTTTTGATGGCTTGGTAATATTCCATTGTTTGAATATATATATATATATATATATATATATATACACACACCACATTTTTATTCATTCCTCAGTCATTGGACATTTAGGTTCTTTCATAATTTGGCTATTGAAGGTAATTCTGCCATAAACATCAAGTGCTTGTGCCCCTTCAAATCAGTATTTTTGTATCTTTTGTGTAAATTCCTAGTAGTGCAGTTGCTGGATGATAGGGTAATTCAGTTTTAATTTTTTGAGGAAGCTCCACACTGTTTTTTTTTCTTTTTTTCAGATTTTTTAAATTTTAATTTTTTTATTTAAATTCAATTAATGAATAGTGTATTATTAGTTTCAGAGGTAGAGTTCAGTGTTTTATCAGCCTTATATAGTACCCAGCACTCATTACATCATGTGCCCTCCTTAATGTCCATCACCATGTTACCCATTCCTCCACCCCTCTCCCCTCCAGCAACCCTCAGTTTGGAACCTCCATACTATTTTCCAGATTGGCTAAACCGGTTTTCATTCTCACCTAAACTATTTTTAAACTGTTGTTGGGAATTGCAAAACTGACCTTTAGAAATTTTATTACAATCTTCATTCTCAAGTGCAGTGTATGGGAGTACTCATTTCTGAAATGTACACAACACTTGATATTAAACACTTTGAACGCCTCTGCCCATAAGTCAGAGACTGATGTTGAATCCTAGCTTTATTACATAATAGGCCTGTACTGGTCATTAAATGACATGTAAAAGAAAAACATTGATTCATTTTCTAGATCTAACTCTTGCTAGTTGAACTTCGTATGTCTGAGTCAGAGTTATCTCATTTGCAATATACATATAATTCTCGCATGCTAGGTTTGTGATTGCATGAAAAGGGAGAACATTCAGAAAGTTGTCACACACAAAATGTTTTTTTTCCCTCTACTTCTTACTGATGTCTCTAGTGTATCTTGGAAAAAACATAAAAACAATCATGTTCAGCAGATATTTTCCATCTGTAAAAATTTTTAAATCAGGAAACATATTTTGAAAACCTACACTATCCAAGATGTTCTACTAGAATGCTGTGATTAGTTAAACACTGTTCTTGCTCTCCTAGAAGGATGAAAGAAGGGGCGCCTGGGTGGCTCAGTGGGTTAAAGCCTCTGCCTTAGGCTCAGGTCATGGTCCCAGGGTCCTGGGATCGAGCCCCACATCGAGCCCCACATCGGGCTCTCTGCTCAGCAGGGAGCCTGCTTTCCTTCCTCTCTCTCTCTGCCTGCCTTTCTGCCTAATTGTGATCTCTGTCTGTCAAATAAATAAATAAAATCTTTAAAAAAAAAAAAAAGAAGGATGGAAGAAAGTAATATTAGTTGATGAGTGTGGTAAATATTTTGCCAGGCAATTTATACATAGTTAGTCAAATCAATTTATTCTTTGCAGAAACCCCATTTTCCACCTGTGAAAACTAACTCCAATAAGTTCTATGTCCCCAGTGAAGGATCTAATAAGCATCAGAATCAAGATTCTACCATAGGGATATCATTGATCCCAGCCAGGCTCTCTCTACAATGTTAAACAACCAGTAATCTAGAATGTGTCCTGTTTGGTAGTTAATCTGCAAATCTTTGCAGGGCATGTTAGGCAAAAACACTCTCTACCAAATCTTCAAAATAAATAATGAATTGGTAGAATTTAGAAAGAATGTTTCAGTTTATGGGCTTATAAGTGATGTTTTCAATTGATTTTGTTCATCTGTATGACTTTATAAAAACGATGTTGAAGGATATAGGCCATGCAACTAGATAAGTGAAAGCATTTATAAACATAATAACTGGAATAAGAGAGGTAAATAATCTTTATTTGGGTTGATTGCATATCTGGGAAAATCAATATAAATATTATATACAGTAATGGAACCAAATACCATATTTATAAACAAACAAAAATGATAAATTTATTCAAGAAAAATTTGAACAAATATATGTAAAGGCATGAAACTTGACTAAAACAAATTGAAAAATGTATCATTCAGTGGGATAAAAAGAGTCACTGTCATAAATGCCCCCCCAAGATAATTTATAAATTTAATACAATCTCAATAAAAATATCAGTAGATATTGTCCTCTTGGAGTTAAAACACTGGTTACAAAATTCAAGTTAAAACAGTAAACAAATAAAAATGGCCAGCTTAACCCTTAAAAAGGGAAATGTGGGTATAAAACCAATTTAATCAAATCAGTGAATACTGGTACTTATATAGACAGATAGTCCAATGGAACAGAATAAAAAGTCTAAAAATACATCCAACTGCCTATGAAAATTTAGTATATGATAAAGATGGCACCTCAAATTAGATGGATTTTTTAGTAAGTTGTGTTGGGACAACTGGGTTGTCCCAGTTGTCCCAAGCCATACGATCCTTATTTATATATAAAAATGTAATGGGTCTCATTCACATAGTAAACCAGTATAAAATCCATATACATCAGAGATCTAATTATAAAAATGTGAAATTAGACAAGTAGAAGAAAACAAAGGTGAATTCATTTCTATTTTGTTAGAGGCAGAAAAATATCTTCCTAAGAATTACTCAAAATCAAGAAGCCATTAAAAACATTAACAAATTCAAATACATTTTTAAATAAAGTGTTTATATGAAAAACAAACAAAATCAAAGTTGAAAGAAAAATGACACAGGAAAAACATATTTGCAACTTATATCAGACAGAGAGACAGAGATCAAAAAAATCCCAAAACAAGATCAACCAGCTGTTATGAAATTGGGAAGATTATATGAAAAGATATTTCAAAGTAGAAGTATCAATGGCCAATAAACATATGACAAATGCTCAATCTCATTTATAAGATGAGAAAAGCAGATTTAAACTAGATTGACATTTCACCAAAGCTTTGACATCATACTCAATTGGGAGAGCAATGGATCAACTGACACTTTCATGGATGGCTGGTGGAAATGCAAAATGGTGCATATTTGGAAAAATACTGGCCATATCTAGCAAAATGACATATACAATTTCTTTTTGACTGAATAAACTCAATTTTAGAAACTTATTTCACTGGCAGAAATAAGAAATTATTTAGACACAAGATTATTCTTTGTGACATTATTTTTAAGAGATATGGAGCACCTGCCTGACTTAGGCAGCAGAGTATGTGACTCTTAATCTCAGGATTTTTAGTTCAAGCCCCACATTGGGGATAAAAATCACATAAAAATAAATTTTCTAAATAAAAATAAAAGCAAGAGAGTCAATATAATCCAAATATCCTTTACACAGACATTGATTGAATAAACTATAGGACATTAATATAATATCAACTAATATAATACTTTTAAGAAAAATCTATGGTCTTTAAATAAAGCCTGGGTACTAGATGCTGTCAATGAATTGTTGATAATTCTGTAAGATTATAACCACAGCATTATTGTTATATAAGAAAATATCCTTTTTTAAAGCAGGTGATGCATATTGATATATGTATGGATGAAATCACATGAGGTTTGTGATTTGCTTAAAAAATTATTATGGTAAATCAAAACTTTAACAATAGTTTTATACAAGAGTCATGATAACCGGTGACCTACCTACATGTGGGTAGTATAAGAATATGTTTAAAAGTGTACAACAGTTGGGGCACCTGGGTGGCTCAGTCGGTCAAGCATCCAACTCTTGATTTTGGCTCATGTCATGACCTCAAGGTTATGAGAGCCAACTCCACATCAAGTTCTGCACTGGGTGTGGAACCTGCTTAAGATTCCCTCTCTCTCTCTCTCTCTCTCTCCCTCTCCCTCTCCCTCTCTCTCCTTTCCCCCGGCCCCCTCACACCCTGTCTCTTCTCACTCTAAAATAAATAAATAAATAAATAAATAAATAAATAAATAAATCTCACAGTGATTTAGTAAAAACAACATTACAGCTATTTGCAAAATATATAAGCATTATATACCAGTGTGGAATATAATGTTAAAGAGCATTCTATCACTTCAAGTTTTAAAATGCTAAGGCATACATTGACAGAGATAGCACAATACTCAGCCATTTAGCGAGACTCACAGAATTCCATCCAAGAAAATCTTTAACCATTTGTTCCCATGCACACTCCCTTCTGATGTCTGAGTTATATCCAGCCTCTATTTATACTTCACTAGCAACAGGGAATCACTACCTTAAGACGTGTCTCCACCCAGAAGCAGCTCTTTAAGACAATAACTTCCTTTTGGAGGTCCAAAGAGCCTTTTCATGATTTTAAATTTTAGAATAACTTCTTGTGTCCCTAGAGACACAAGTACAGTCCATAAGAGGAGAGGATAAGAGCTTGAGAAAGGAAAAAGCAAAAGTGAGTACTGGTGAACCCAAAACAGGTCCCATCCCAGGGACCCAGTCCATAGGGGCTAGCCACTTTCAATTCCAGCAAAATGACTGATTCTAGTCACAAAATTCCCGTACCGGTGGCATATTTCTGGTGACACTGGCTTGCCTCCAAACACAGATCAACCTCCTGGTTTCTCTTTCTTCCTCTCTCTTCCCACAGACTCAGGTAAGAGTGTGGGTGTGAGGGAGAAGGGAAGAGGATGGAGTATGACCACACTCATTGTGTTATTGGTGACATCAAGGCAGATTGAGAGCCCTCTCTGGGGGCCCTAGTCTGAACTCCCACCCCATGCTAACATGTAAATTTGAAGGAAATATTACAACTCTTGAATCATATTTTCACTAACATTTTTTGGCTGTTTATTGTGTTTTAGGTGCATTAACATATTTACAACACTCATAAGGATATTATGGATGGTGTCTTATTTTTACAGATTTTACATTTTACAGATAAGGAGACAAAGAAAACTTTAGTGATTTGCCCAAGAAAACATATTAATAAAGAGTCAGAACTCAAGTCCTGGTTTTTAAGACTTCCAAGTCTATAAATGTGTTCCATGACTTAAAAATTCGGGTATAGGGGGTGCTTGGGAGGCTCAGTGGGTTAAACGCTCTGCCTTTGGCTCAGGTCATGATCCCAGGGTCCTGGGATCGAGCCCCGTGTCAGGCTCTCTGCTCAGCAGGGAGCCTGCCTCCCCCTCTCTCTGCCTGCCTCTCTACCTACTTGTGATCTCTCTCTCTGTTAAATAAATAAATAAAATCTTTAAAAAAAAATCGGGTATAAAAATGAAGTCCAAATTCTAGACATGATAGAACTATTTCATACGTCCAAATGGCTCTCCTATTACTTATAATAGATTTTATATTTATTTGAAACAGCTCAAGTCCAAATCAGAACGTTGGCATGCAGAACACTGTCTTGACTTCTCATGCATGAACTTAGGGTCAGCTAAGTAGGGTTCTATACAATCACATCTTCTCCCTCCTGGGCATGTTCTATCAACATTTTGGTCCCAAGTTTTGGTCACTACATTGATTCCCATTAATTTTTTGTCTAATTTTATTCAGCCTACTAATTAGTTGACCATGACCTCTAAGGTTTTGGATCTATTATGAAATGTTTTATAATTTACCCCCATTTGTGAACTCTGCAGTTTTGATTTCCCCCAAATTTTCAATATTTCCCTTCAATGTCAAATGGCATATATGGAGCTGAGGACAGATCCCTGTAACATACCACTGGATATCATATTACAGTTGGACCTCAGCTCCCCATCCGGCAAGCTGTGAGGACAATATCAGTCTCCTAACTGCAGGAACATCATACATGCTCCTCTGTTGGTTTACAGACACTTCCAGAAAGGACTTGTGCAAGGATGTGTACCTCCCCGAAACCCGTCTATATTATGACAGCCACAGTAGCTCGGGGTAGAGGGAGCAGAGGCCCTCTGTGACTGTGCTTAGAAAATTTGTATTGATTCTACAACTAGTTCCAGAACCTTCGTCACTATCGGTAGCAGTTTTCTTGTTTGTGAAGTTCTCCTCCCTGCTTTCAGGGGAAGAAGGACAGGGATCCTTTTGCTTCTTCCTGTTTCCTATTCCCCTATTCCTCAAAGACCAGGGACCATTGCATCACAGAATCAGTTTCGTCTTGTCTCAAAGCTCTTCACATCATGACAACTTTTCATCTTCCTGGAATCGCAGTAGCTATTTTTCCTTCAATGGGGAAATTGTTCTCCTTCCACTTCACTTATGTCACACCAGGTGACTCCAAAGCTCTTCACAGAGAGTGGAGGTATGAAACAGACACTGACAATGCCTGTGGGTCCTTTGTGTCTACTGAAGCTACCACCATGTGAGTTGTAGCTCCATATTCTAGCTATGGATGGAACCAAGCTGGGGATCCAGGAAGACAGTCTGTTTGATCATCCTTGTCCTCTACTCTTCTTCCTGAGCTCATTTAGAGTTTCAGCCAACCAGACATTTTTTTTCTGCCAGATTTTTGTCACCCCATTTTTCGAAGAATTCTACCTGAAAACTTACACTTGTCAGACAGCTTCCTCTGTTAGTCTCCTTTAGAACGGTGCCTCATCTTTCCTTCACAAGAGAGTGAATTTCTCTTGCCTCCCTGTTGATAGGATCAAAACGAGTTATGTATTACTGGATAAAGATCATATTTATATCTTTATTGATATCCTGGTTTACTATAAAAAGGTGGCTCATGCTATGCACATCATATTCAGTGATTTTTTAACAAGCCTTAAATACGATCCAGACACACTGATAGCGCTGGAGATGCATAATGAACAAAATAGGTTCTGTCCCCAACAAGTGACACCTCCTGATCCATGTGTGCACATTGCTAAAGATGGAGAAAGACTGAATACAAATAATAATAATAATGATAATAATAATAATAAACAGATACTGGAAATATATAGGATCAAAACTAGCATAGTAGAAATATTTGTTGATTAAAAATGTTCAGTTTATTATTTTAATTCTTCTGTTAGAAAGCCAGGATAGGGTCGTGATTCAGATCTTCAGCTTCGAAATCACTTGCTACTCAAATGCTTCCACTTACTACCTCTGTGACCTTGGGGAAGCTAATTAGCTCTCCGAAACTCAGTCCCCTAAACTATAAACACCACATAAGAGTATTGTGAGGCCTTAAGAGGGTGACGCATGTGCAGTGAGTACCCAGGGAAACATCAGCAATATTCACCACACTGGCTTCCATGGACTGAGCACTTACCTGGGACATGTGCAACAGCATTCTAAGACCTTTACATGTATCTATTCATGTGACCCTCACAATTCCCCTTCAAGTTAGTGCTCACATGTTCCTCCTGTTCCAGATCACTCTGTTGTGATTACTATCTCAGGTTAAGTGGTGATGTCAGGGCACTAACTCAAGCTGATTGACTCCAGAGTCCTTGGATTAACCACACAGCTGTGTGGACCGTAGCTTCAGTCAGTTATGGTAAAAACAAAATAACAAAGTGGTGTGAGTCTCCCTACTCCTCCTCATCCATTCCTCTCATAAACAACTTAAACCCAGTGGCTAATAGAGAGTTTCTGCCTCACAGGTAGGTGGCTTCCGTTCCTTTGTTGTGTGGATGAACGTTTGTATGGCCTGGTTCCCCCAAGACCCCAAACAATCATTGTCCTTGCTGATAGTTGGAGCACAAGACTATTGGGTATAACAAAGTTCAGAGAGCAGTTTCCCATCTCTCCAGCTAGGAGCTCACAGAGCAATTGTTGTCCAAACCTCAGGATGGTTAACCAGTCTGTGTAGAGTCCCATGGTTTTATCAGTGAAGCTGTACACTACCTCCCAAGTAATTAGATTAAAAAAAAAAAAAGCCAATTCTTTCTACCCTTGATACATAATCAGACTGAGCTGATGACAGACACACATCTTGATGACAATTCCAAAACATTCTAGTAAGTGAACCTCAGAATATCTATGGTTGATATGCTGGGGTTTTTTATTATTATGTTCAGTTAGCCAGCATACAGTACATCATTAGTTTTTGATGTAATGTTCAGTGATTCATTAGTTGCATATGACACCCAGTTCTCATCACAACACGTGCCCCCTTTAATACCATCACCCAGTTACCCCATCCCCCTATCCCCCCTCCCTTCTGTAATAACCCTCAGTTTGTTTCTTAGAGTCCAGAATCTCCCATAGTTAGGTTCGAGTGTCATCCTGGCTAGGTTATGGTATACAGGTTTGCAATTGAACACTAAACTAGTTGTGCTGTGATTAACATTAAGAATCACTTAATTTTTTTAAGACTTTATTTATTTATTTGAGACAGAGTATAAGTGGGAGAGAGAGAGATTCTAAAGCAGACTCTTCTGTCAGCATAGAGCCCAGTGCAAGACTCGATGCCACAACTGTGAGATGATGACCTGAACTGAAACCAAAAGTTGGACACTTAACCAACTGAACCACCCAGACACCCCCATAATCAATTAATTTTAAGTAAAAGAGATTATCCTTGATAATCAGGGTGGGCCTCATACAGTCAGTTGAAAGTCGTTAAGAGCAACATGCTGGTTTCCCTAAGAAAGAAGAAGAGCAGCCTGTAAATTGCTGCCATTGGCTCCTGCTTGAGAATTTCTAGATTGCTGGCCTGCTCTACTGTGTCAGATTTGCCCAGCGAGCTCCCACAATCAGATACTCCAGTTCCTCGCACTAAAGTTTTACTCTGCCTCTCTCTTTTTTGTCTGTCCGTCTATCTATCATCTACTTGTCTATCTATCTATCATCTATCTATCCAGCCATCTATCTCTCTATATTGGTTATCTATCTGTCTGTCGTATATCTATCTATCATCTATCTACCTGTCACCTATCTATCTATGTATATTGGTATCTATCTATCGATCTATTTATATTGGTATCTATCTATCTATCATCTATATTGGTATCTGTCTGTCTGTATAGCTATTGATCTATTAATATACATATCTATCTATCTGTCTACCTATATCAGTATCTATCTGTCATCTCTCTATCTTTTATCTCTATCTATCTGATATATAGGTTCATTTCTCTGGTAGAACTTCTAGATCAAACAGTGGGTATCTAGAAGCACCAAACACAGTCTCACCAAGGGTACATACATGCCTGTACCAGTCTGCAAGATTTTTCTCTCACCCAGATTTTGCACAATTAATTCATGCCTCAGAACAGAAAAGTGATAAAATAGTGATCTTTCAAAGTAGAATTCTGGAGTCTGAGGCACCCCATCACCTTCCACTTGTGGACTAGACTGTTGCCATGGAAACCTGCTGTAGGTCCCCAACAACCTGCAGCTGCAGGTCCCCAAACCCTGACTCCATCACAATAGGTAGGCAGATGGGAGCCTGCATTGTATGCGCTCCTGCAGATGCAGATTTGCAAGGCTGGGAGAAACAGAAAAGTGACACTAAATGATAGAAGATGGTCGGGAATGGAGGAAATGAGGAGTTGCTGATGTGTACAAAATATTTATGAAAGCATAGACACCACTTTTGTTTTCAGCATTGTTTTTGTTTTGTTGTTTTCTGGTGCGCTGCTAAGACAGGACCAGAGGGCAGAATAAAAAAGTGACTGGGTACCTCTTGGCATGGCCTGCTATCAGCTAAATGTGCTTCTGATGTCCTCCTGAGTGTTCATATCTCCTCAAGAGTGTTCTTTATCTCGCCCATTTATATGCATAGCAATATTTCAAATTTCGAATCAGATTTGAAAGCTACTCTGAGAAATCTGACCTGAGATGTTTTATTAATGATTGGAGGTGGTCCCTTTGTCCATTCTTTAATTTTCACCAGCAATTACCTAAATTGGTCCCCACCTCCCAAAAGAAAAATAAATTTCTGCCTGTGCCTTTGTGTAACGATGTATTGCAAATATAAAAACATGTACAATGATTGCACAATTACAAATGTATCTCACTACACATGGAGTATATATGTTAATGTAATGTATTATGTAGATATATATTCATTTTGAATTATTGGACATTTAGGTAGTTTTGCATATGTCTTTCTAATGTTTGAATTCCCTTAAGATATTTCTCCAGTTTAGCCTGGAAAAATCCAAGAGAAAAAAAATCACAACCAGATTTGTGAGTGCTAAGTGAAATGAATATACTCATTTATAAATCTAATACACAGTTGGTAGAGGTGCATGGGATTAAGAAAAGAAACTTCATTTATTTTTAAAGTTTATTTTGGATGAGGTCTAAATCTCAAGATATACTGTGGCTGCCATTAAAAAGGAACCAGAGCACTGAAATCATTTTTATTCCTGTGTACTCTATCATCTGTTTTGCTCAGTTACTTTAAATTTCTATTTTTAAAGGCCAATGTTTTATACCTAATAGTTTAAAAATATCTGAGAATCACACTTTATTTTTTTAAGGTTTTTTAAATTTATTTGAGAGAGAGCACAAGCACAGGAGAGGCAGAGGGGGAGAGAGAAGTAGACTCCCCACTGAGCAGAGAGCGCAATGCAGGGGCTCAATCCCAGGACCCAGAATCATGACCTGAGTTGAAGGCAGATGTTTAAGGGATTGAGCCACCCAGGTGTCCTGAGATTCACACTTTAAAACCTCACTTAAATAGTTTCCTTTCTGGAACACAAGCACAATTTTCCATAACAAAAATATAAATCTCCTTTCCATTAGCATGTTTTATCGCCATTTAAAACCGTACCTGGAATACAATGGGATTCCATACTTTTAAAAACATGACTCAGCCATTTCTAAAGTTATAAGCCTTATCAAGATAAAAATGACTATATAGGAATGCCTGGGTGGCTCAGTCCTTTAAGCATCTGCCTTTGGCTGAGGTCATGATCTCAGGGTCCTGAGATCGAGCCCCACATCAGGATCCCCACTCAGCTCGTCTCTCTGCCCTTCCCTCCACTTGTGCTCTCTCTCTCCCTCTCTCTCCCTCTTTCAAATAAATAAAATCTTTAAGAAATATATGTATTTTTTAAAAATGACTATATATTGTAACATTTTTGTGTCACAGACACAGAACCAAATATTTTCTGTGTTTGATCTAAATCCAGAAGATTTGTAAGTCTTCAAATATTGAATTAATATTGGATTTTTTCCAACTGGGGAGCTTTGAAATTGCTTTCAGTGATATATAAAATGGACCCAAATAGCCAATTAAGAAGTAGGGACTTGGGGCGCCTGGGTGGCTCAGTGGGTTAAAGCCTCTGCCTTCGGCTCAGGTCACGATCTCAGGGTCCTGGGATCGAGCCCCACATCGGGCTCTCTGCTCAGCGGGGAGCCTGCTTCCTTCCTCTCTCTCTGCCTGCCTCTCTGCCTACTTGTGATCTCTCTCTATTGAATAAATAAATAAAATCTTTAAAAAAAAAAAAAAGAAGTAGGGACTTAATTCAGCACTCATAGATTATTTACAAGTTAGACCACATATGTTAGATCACAAATACTATTTCAATATTATTTAAACCTTACAACAAATAGTAACTGCAAGGTTTATTTGTTTATGTTTCACCACATTATTTCAGATGCAATTTAAGTTGGGTTATGGTATTGTTGACCTTACTTCCCAGCTCACAAAGCATATCCCAGTTTAGCTTGTTGTCCAGAAGCAATGATCACTCCCCCTTTCACCCCCAGAAGTGTGCCTATTAAGAACACAAATTGGGGGGGGGTGCCTGGGTGGCTCAGTGGGTTAAAGCCTCTGCCTTCGGCTCAGGTCATGATCTCAGGGTCCTGGGATGGAGCCTCGCATCAGGCTCTCTGCTCAGCAGGGAGCCTGCTTCCCCCCCAACCTTCTCTGCCTGCCTTTCTGCCTACTTGTGATCTCTGTCTGTTAATTAAATAAATAAAATATTAAAAAAAAAAAAAAAAACGCAAATTGGGAGTTACGGAGTGGGGGAGGGAAGGGTGGGGTGCAAAAAAAAAAAAAGCATATTGGTGCAGTCACTGTGGAAAACACTCTGGAGTTTCTTCAAAAAATTAAAAACAGAAATACTATGGGATCCAGTTATTTCCACTACTGAATTTTTATCCAAACAAAATGAAAACACTAGTTCAAAGAGATTTATGTACCTCTATGCATATTTCAGCATTATTTATAATAGCCAAGGGACACCTGAGTGGCTCAGTGGGTTAAGCCTCTGCCTTCAGTTCAGGTCATGATCCCAGGGTCCTGGGATTGAGCCCCGTACTGGGCTCTCTGCTCAGGGGGAGCCTGCTTTCCCCTCTCTCTCTCTGCCTGCCTCTCTGCCTACTTGTGATCTCTGCCAAATAAATAAATTTAAAATTTTTTTAAAAAATATAATAGCCAAGATATGGAAGCAACCCAAATATCCACTGATAGCCAAATGGATAAGGAAGAAGTCTCTCTCTCTCTCTCTCTGTCTCTCTCTCACACACACACACACACACACACACACACACACACACCACGGATTATTACTCAACCATAAAAAATGAAATCTTGTCATTCGCAACAACGTGGGACCTAGACAGTATTATGCTAAGTGAAATAAATGTGACAAAGACAACTACCAGATGATTTCACTTGTATGTGGAATCTAAAGGGAAAAAAAGAGTAAACAAACAAAAAGCAGAAGTGCACCTATAAATACGGAGAACAACACAATGGTTGCCACAGTATAGGGGGCGGGGGTACACAACAAAATTGGGGAAGGAGAGTGGGAGATACAGGCTTCTCATTATGGAATAAAAAAATCACAGGGATGAAAGGTACAGCACAGAAAATATAATCAATGATATTTTATTAGTGTTCTATGGTGACAGATGGTAGCTACACTTGCGGTGAGCATAGTACAACATCTACACTTGTCAAATCCTTATGTTGTACACCTAAAACTAATGTAGCATTGTATGTCAACTATACTTCAATTTTTTTTTTTAAAAGTCCTAGTAAAGGATTTTTTAAGAGTGTGCCCATTGGGATGATAAATTAACTGGCTTTCCTAGTCAAAGGACATCATAACATATGCTAAAATTATACAAGTAGATGTGGTAAGAAGGAGAGTTTGAATTTCCATTGCTTCTGTGATTAATTCTATTGGTGCTTTCATAGATCTGATGGGATATTCAGAAAAACTGCTGTAGCCCAAAAATAAAGTCTTTACAAATTTTTCCAAAGTAGAGCACATTCACTGAACACGATAACAAGAAACTAATATCAAAATTTTAAAGACCCATGTGCTATATGTTAGAAAGTATTGTTTAATTTTTTTTAAATATTTTCTTTTTAAATTTTTAAGTATGCTTCACAATATCTAACGTGGAGCTCAAACTCATGACCCTGAGATCAAGAGTCACATGCTCTACTGACTAAGCCAGCCAGGTGCCCCAGAAAGTAAATTTTTAACAAATAAATAAATAATAATTTCCAGATCATACTGGAATTCAACCTAGGAATTAGGGAATAATGATAACATGCATAGTAATAAACAGATTATTAAGAGATGCAATCTCCCCCACATTTAGAGAGAATTTCATATCCTAACTGTTTTCATTATTATATAAGCAAATAGATGATTTGGTTGTAATACTGTACTGAGAGCAATGAGGTGTCTAAAGAAAACAAGAGGAAATTCATAATATTACTAAAAAATGAATTTTAAAAAATCCTTTTAAACAACAAATTCAGGAAATAGTTTGTCTTCTCTTTTAAAATACCAACCAAAGGAGATATTTTGGTCAGAAAAAGTAAGAGAAAGGAGATAATGTACAAAAGTAATAACAAAAAATGGAAAATAATCCCAGGTACTGAGACCATTTTATAGTAAACGACAACCGTGTATAATTCTCTCTTAAAAAAAAATGGAAATGTTGGGACACCTGGCTGGCTCAGTCAATTAAGCATCTGCCTTCTACTCAGGTCATGATCTCAAGGTCCTGGGATCGAACCCCACGTCAGGCTCCCTACTCAGCTGAGAGTCAACTTCTCCTTCTCCGTCTGCCCCTCTGCCGGTTTGTGCTTTCTCTCTCTCTCAAATAAATAAATAAAATCTTTTTAAAAATATGGAAATGTGAACATCATAATAAGTTATGTTGGGGAAAAACAAATGTCAAAATTTGACTAAAAAGGATAAAACAGAAACATAAATATGCCAATAACATTTTTTTAAAAATCAGAAAGTCAAAACTCCATCTCTAATGCTCAAATTAAGTTTTTTGGGTTTTTCTTGCTGTTGTTTTGTTTGCTTATTTTTTGTTTTGTTTTGGTTTGGTTTTTGTGGGTTTTTTTTTTCCCCCTTCAAACCTTTAGGGCCTCAGACTTCACATTATGGTCTTGCCCCTGAATTTGTCTAGAGCATAAGAAAATGAAAATCTCCCTCTTCTTTTTTCAAAGCAAACACAGCCCTGATATCGGACAGCAATAGTCCTCCACATGAAAATTCTAAAATGGGTCAGTCCTTCTAATCAGTACACCAAGATTGATTAGGACTCATTAGATAAATGTAGAGATGAGTCAAATTTAGAGACCTCAGTTAAAAAATTTATTATATTAAAGAAGAAATCTCGGGGCGCCTGGGTGGCTCAGTGGCTTAAAGCCTCTGCCTTCGGCTCAGGTCATGATCCCAGGGTCCTGGGATCGAGCCCCGCATCAGGCTCTCTGCTCTGCATCCCTTTCTCTCTGCCTGCCTCTCTGCCTACTTGTGATCTCTCTCTCTCTGTCAAATAAATAAATAAAATCTTAAAAAAAAAAAATAAAGAAGAAATCTCATGTGGGAATTTTGACATATGCCAGTAAGTTATTTTGTAAAATTCATCATTCCATTTCCAATTTGAGAAAGAAAAACTATTAATTACCAACATTAAACACAGATATTACAAAATATCCTACAGAATTTCTCTCTGAAACCATCCACAATCTTTATGCCTAATAGTAACACATGAAGAACATTCTCATTAAAATCAAGAACCTGTGGAAGATGTATGTCCATGAAGGGAGGACCAAAAACAAACAAACAAACAACAACAACAACAAAAAAAAACGGTGCCACGAAGTTGATGGTTATTTCAGAGGTGAGATTTTTAGGTAATATTCATTTTTTTATCCTTATTATTATATTTTCCAAATATGTTGTAGTGACCAAGATTTACTCTTATAATGATATGATAAGTAAACTTTAATAATTTTCAAACATTTTAAAAGAAAGACACAAAGTGGGGCACCTGGGTGGCTCAGTGGGTTAAAGCCTCTGCCTTCAGCTCAGGTCATGATCCCAGGGTCCTGGGATCGAGCCCCGCATCGGGCTCTCTGCTCAGCGGGGAGCCTGCTTCCTCCTCTCTCTCTGCCTGCCTCTCTGCCTACTTGTGATCTCTGTCTGTCAAATAAATAAATAAAATCTTTAAAAAAAAAAAAAAAAGAAAGACACAAAGTTAAGAATACATACTAAAAGGTAATATAAAGATGTGTGCCAGGGAATTATGTGTTTCCCATTCCCCTGAGTGCTCCTGACCAGTGCTCAAGCAGCTGGTCCCCTTTTCTAGACCACCAGCCTACACCAGCAATTTAGGATTCTTGCCCAGATACTGCTATCCCCATCCGTTACTGCGCGTTAAATATTTTGAACATCATCCCTGTCCATGAACATGGCACATAATTGGCTGTGAATTCCGTAACAGTCTTGCAATTGTATGGCATGAAAAGTGGGGCGTGCCCAGGATTTTTAGATAAAATGCAAGCCCATTGTTCAGCACAAATTATATTCCTGATAAGAAAAAAGAAATTATCACTGCAGTCTTGGTCCCCACCAAGACTCATCGCACAGACACATAGTGATATAATCAGCAAGGACCTCAACAGCATCCCTGCCCTACGTTCATGGGAATTATCAGGGGCCCGTGACTTCCAGCAAGTTATAACATTAACAAGTCAGTGTTAGTGCACCCCATCTGGATGGTCTGTCTTATGTCAGGGGACCCTGAAATCATCACAGGTGAGGAAATCAGGCTCTGAAAGATTATAGAGTATCTTGTTTCTGGCTCATGCTACTATTTATCATTGAGCATTTGACCTGTTCTTTATACACCTCATGTCTTGATTCTCCAACCCTACTATGAGACAGGAATTATCAGGAACTACTTTATCCTTTGCATAGAAGACATTACATAGCTCATTCATCCTGACAACTACCAAAGTTCAGGAGCAACATTCAAAACAAATTTGGGTCTGACGGCTAAGCTTTTAATGCTTTACTACTTCAGACTCCCATCTTCTTGGTCATCCAGCTACCTGCCTGTCTATGATTTAAATCTTGACCCAGCTCCTTGTCAAACCCCAGCCCTCCCCACCCAGCTCCTGCTGCCTTCTCAAGCATGATGTGGGGGTGTGCTGCACGGAAAACATCTCCAAGCGTCAGTCAAGGTCTTGGAACTCCCCAGGTCGTACCCAGAGCCTTGAACTTTCGTCTCGGTTGTAAGACAGACCTCTGGGCCAATCTGTTCCCATTCAACGCTCTTCATCAAGCCTCCACTTGATGAATTTCGAGGCCCCTATAAATTGAAATGTAAAGTAGAAAAGCCAACGCCTCTGGGAGGGCAGCGGCCTGCACGTCCCCCAGTCACGAATTAGTAAAGCATCTTCAGGAGAGGGTCTCCTGGTCTCCTGCCCATTTGACCTCAGCCACGCCAGCCGAGCTCCCAGCGCAAGGAGCAAGCCTTGCCTTATGTTCTCCTTTTATCGACAGTGTTTTCCTTTACGTTGACGTCAGCTCCCAGATTGCTTGCTGTGATGTGCTACACCTTTCATATTTTCTTTCCAGTCATAATATTGCTTCAGTCATAACCTCGGCACTTTGAGGAATAATTGTCCCTGACAAGAGGGTGAATCACTGACAGAGAGTTGATAAGCATTACATACAGATGGCAGAAGTCAGGACATATCGGATTACTGCTGTGAATATAATAAAAGAGAGACTAACCACTTTGGCAGCTCAAAGACAAGCCATTTCATAACTCTCTAGTGGGGCTATTATCTTCCATTTACTGCCACTGATAACCAGCTTGTGACTGTCTCTCCACGATCTAGTTTCAATTCACTTAACACGTTGCTGACCAGACGTGGGGGGGGAGGCAGAGGTGATAATCGGGACTTTTTTTGGCATTTATTTTTTTAAAGTTTATCTTCTGCATCCCTCCTCCAGCCTGATAAGGCCCCTGAGTGAGGGAGTCTTAAGCCTCCTTGGAGAAGGCTGAGAGCGGCCACACCCCCTTTTATCTGTGACTCTTTGCGTCTTTTGAAGCGGCTCTATCCAGCCCAGCAAGTGACAATCCACTTTCTCCACTCCTGATATACCTGGGCCTAAAAGCCTGCTGCAATAAACAGCCAGGCTATTTTTGTATTTCAGGTCTCTGAGAAGATAAGATTATGATTTTTTTTTTTCTTTTTCTTAGCTAGTCTGAGCCACCTGAAGAGGTTGATCAGGAACCGTGCTGTCTGTCAGTATAGATGGTCAGCCAGCAGCTGTGAGGGTGCCAAGTACACCTTCAGAAATGGGATGCAGACGGCATTTAAGGAACCGTGAGCGATCTTGTTTCTAAATATGTAGGAAATAGGGGCGCCTGGGTGGCTCAGTGGGTTAAAGCCTCTGCCTTCGGCTCAGGTCATGATCCCAGGGTCCTGGGATCGAGCCCCACATCGGGCTCTCTGCTCCACGGAGAGCCTGCTTCCTCCTCTCTCTGCCTGCCTCCCTGCCTATTTGTGATCTCTCTCTCTCTGTCAAATACATAAATAAAATCTTTAAAAAAAAAAAAAATAAATAAATAAATAAATATGTAGGAAATAAATTTAATATGTTGGAATTTTGGACATAAAAGAAAAAAAAGACAATCAAAAGAAAAAAGAAAAGAAAGAGAGAGAGAGAGAGAGAAAGAAATTCTTAATCGGGGCGGATTCTATTCCTGCAGGAAGCTCTGCTGGTGTGAGTCAGAGTTGAATAAAAAACTCTATTCAGCAACATGTTCCTTCTTAAATAATGTTGCCTCCCAGCTTGTTCCAGAAATCTTAGATCTCCTCTTCTTTGAAGGGATACCCCTTTGAGTGATACTTTTATTGTCCTGACAGTGACATGAAACCAACTGTTTGTTGGTAACCCACATTGTCAGATCCACTAGATAAATTCAGGAGAGTGGGTCTCATGGCAGGAGCAGGCTCAGGAGTGAGCCAGGCTAACATTACAGGAAGGCAGAGCTCGAAGAAATAGGATGCTATCTGAAGCATCAGAAAACCAGAGTTGGCGTATGAAAAAAATGTGCAGAGGGTTTGAAAAATCAAGTAATTTAAGAACACATTGGTATCAGGAACTCAGTATGTGAAGCTTGATCAGGAAGTAGAGTGACATTCAACATTTCCTTGAAAACAACCACCTGTGTTGGATACCAAACACTGGGTTAGAATCCAGTGGATTCATGTACCATTGAGCAGGTTGTGCACAGCCCAACTCCGGGGAGCACCATGCACAGAAGAGTCTATCTGAACAGACATCCTTGTGTTGCACAGTGACGATCTATCCACACAACTGTACTCATTGGCTCTGGATGGAGGGGCCACAAGCAAAAGCCACACTTTTGCCTCCCACACTCTCCAGGCCCTATTTAGGGAATTTATATAGCTTACAAATTCAGGGAATCTGAGCCAAAGCCCAGTTGAAAAGTAGCCTCCAGGAGCGTCTGGGTGGCTTAGTCAGTTAAGAGTCTGCCTTCAGCTCAGCTTCTGAGCTCAGGGTCCTGGGCTTGAGCCCTATGTCGGGCTCCCTGTTCAGCGGGGCATCTGTTTTTCCCCCTCTCTCTTTGCCTTCCCACTGCTCATGCTCTCTCTTTCTCTCTCAAAAAAATAAATAAAATCTAAAGGAAAAATAGCTTCCAGGGTTAAACAGGGTTGAGCTGCGGCATGGATGTTTCAGCTCAGCCTTTGCAAGACACTCACCATTTTGCACCCTGAGACCTCAAAAATGGTGATGCTGAGTTTGCTGATAAACTTCCCACTCTTACTTCCCACTCCCCACTGCTGGTGGGTGAAGTTTTCTCAGTAGGTACACCTGTGAAGTTTTCTCAGTAGGTACACCTGTGGGCAAGATAAATTAGACCAAGTCTGACAACAATCACTTCCAACTGGCGTGTGGTGGGAGACTTTCTGTTCCGTAACCACAGAGCATCCTCTCTAAATTTGCTCTTGGGTCTCCTAGAAACCTGAATCAATGCAAGCTGGCCACTGCATAGTGAACACCCTTTTTTTCCCCACACAATGCTTTGGGCTTCAGTGCGGGCAACAGCATATGGAACAGAGGAAATGTCTGTGAAATACTTGTTTCTTTCACTTGTGGGCTTCCATATTGATAGCTGCATTCAGGTGAGCATTATGAACAAGTTGTATGGCACGAACAATTAAATCTCACACATCTAGACTCAGAATCCCAGGGCTAGGCTGCCACGAGCTCAGAATCATTCATCTCTGTAGTGGAGGAGTTACATTCTACAGCAGCGTCTGGGAGCTCAGTTGCCAGTAGTTGGGTTCAGACCAGGAGAACAAGAAAACTGGAGGAAAAAAACAGGGACCACCAGGATGGGCATACCCAGCCTATGTCAATCACCAGATATGTCAACCTCAAAGCAGAGCCTCAGAGGTAAGAAAGATTATCTTTGTTTTAGGGATAAAGTCATTTAGACTTCAGAATTGGCCAAGATCCCTCCATAAGTAAGTGGCAGATTCAGGATTGAGCCTGAATGCATCTGACCAAAACCAAGTGTGTTTGACTCCTGGGAGCTCACCACTCTACAGGAACTGGAGTCCATCCCCTCCCCCCCTCCCATTCTGCCACTTTCTAGGGAAGGTCCATTCAGAGCAGGATATAGGACTAGGAACACGGAGCAGAAATAGACATATCATTATCATCACCATCACCTCTTCAGACATTTTGCAAACATTCATGCAAACAGGCCAAAAGCAGCAACCAGACACATTTGGGACGGGACAGGAGTTCTTGGGTCCCAAATCCAGTAGCTGAACACTATTCCTCTGGAGGAGAAAGAACTACACTTTTGTATGAACAGAATTCCAGGAAAGCCCGCCAGATAGCAACTTGACATTCAGGGATATATAAGTCTATTTCTTCTCCCTTTGGTGACGGGGTGGGTTGAGAACGGGTCCCCGTTGAGGTCAGAGTAAGATTTCCAAGAAGTAGATATTTATTCCAGGAAGTAAACTTCATGCTGAACCATCTAAATAATTGACTTAGACACGACTGTGTTGTACCTGAAGTTGACAGCCCTTTGAAAGCAAAACAGTTATGTAGACACCAAGTGCCAGTAAGGCTGATAGAACTTGTTTCTGGAGATCTGCCCCTGGCTTTCTCTATCTCAGAGCACGTTTCACTCCTTAGAGAGAATCAACAGGCCAACTAATATTCAGAGATGTTACAAATTTCCTGCCAAGAAAGCCATTTCTATTACCTTCAGGTAGTAGAACCTTATTTCAAACACTTAAAAAAACAAAAACAAAAGCAAAAAACCCACATTTATATGGGGAAGTTAAGGAAGGCTTCTGAAAGGATAGTAGTGTGAGGGGTAGTTCAGGAACACCAACACTAGAATGGTTTCATGCCTTCACAGATGGCTCTGCCCACATATTACCAAGAAGCCTTGGTGCAGTAATTTAATTTCTCCTTCTTCCAGTTACCTTGCAGATGAAATGGAGCTAATGATAGAGTTCTTATGAAGTTAAATTAATTTTAATGTCATTTCAAGTTGGGCTTATAGTAAACTGAGTAAACCTAAGCTGTTTTGATGACCATTATCATGATCATAGTTTGAATGCTCAGACATGGAATTTCCAGAGCTTTTCCCATGGATTTTAGAGTCAATGAGATGAGTTTTTAGAATATATTCAAGAAAAAGGAAAGAAAGAAAAAAGAAAAAAAAAAGAAAAAAAGAAAGAAAAAGAAAAAGGAGGGAAGGAAGGAAGGGAGGGAGGAAGGAGAGAAAGAAGGAAGGGAGAGAAGAAGGAAGAAAGGGACAGGATGAAATTCTAGGAACTGGATCTCAAGTTTTCCCATACTTTTATAAAATGTACTTTTTTTAAAAAGATTTTATTGATTTATTTGACAGAGAGAAAGAGAGAGAACAAGCCAGGTGAGCAACAGAGGGAGGAGAAACAGATTCTCGGCTGAGCAGGGAGCCCAGTACAGGGCTCCATCCCAGGACCCTGGGATCATGACCAGAGCTAAAAGCAGATGCTTAACCAACTAAACCACCCAGGAGCCCCTAAAATGTACTTTTAAACCAAGCATAAAACTATTGCCCTATGAAATGGTATGTGCTTTATGGATTAGTCCCTTAAATGTACCCTTATTTCTGCATACCGTGAAACGAGTTATCAGAAGAAATATTCCTGACTTAAGTTACCCTAATTTAAGTCACCCAATAAAATTGTTTTATTTTTGATCATTAGGAAAACATATGTTTGGGGATGATTCAAGAAAGAAACAATTTGAGAAATTAGTTTCAGACTTATTAAACCATCGAGCTAGGATTTTCCAAAATAATTTTATGGTCATACAAATCACTGGCTCTTCTGTTTTGGAAAATAATTCCTTTGTATGTATACTTTAAAAGTTAGGAATTGGTTCTGTTTGGACTAAAGAAAGCCAAGAGTGAATTAAAATGGCTCCTGGGGTTATTTTTAGAAATGCTTACCTTACAAACTTTGGAATCAAATTCCATCAATCAAACATAAATGGATCAGGATGGAAATAGTTAATAGGATGGTCATTATGCCCATAATTGTGAAAGATTTCTGCACTCTGAAAACCATTTTCTTAATTATTTTAAGTTAACACTTGTGTCCATAACAGGGGGAGGAGGAAAGGGGACATGTGTAATCTGAAACCCCAGATATGGTGCCTGGCCTGAATTGAGATAACATTAAAGATTTTATTGCTGATACATTATAAATTATTTCTATTACTGTGGTCCTGTGGGTATTACATTGTCAGTGCACTTTGCCTATTACCTCACTTAATGTTATTAACACACTTTGGGGTATAAAATTACAGTTTTATCATGGAAACCTTAAACACTTACATCCAAAGTACTGAATCGAGTTATTATCTTTACTGACCAGACCCGTTTTATTGTCATTTTATCACTCATAAAATCTGAGATTCAATTTGATGTAACTATTAAGTAAAGCTTGGTCTACATGAGTTTAAACCCAGCTGTAATATTAATATGTTAATATATAAGATGACTTCATTTTATTAAAGGTGAGGTAACTTAGAAAACCTCTTTTAATGACTTTCTGCTGCTAAGAAATTTAACCTGACCTGTTTGCACTTCTGTTTCACCAACATCGACAAAAATTTAAGATTATCTTCCTGGAGGATGTTGAGCGCTCCCTCTAACCTGCTTCTGGCTTTATTAAATTCCTGGGACACATTAATCAGCCACAAAATGGCATCGCTCATCAAAGTGTCAAGAGGCGATGTCCAATATTAAAACAAAAAGCATTAAGAATCCACCATGTTAAAGAACCATGGTCCACACTTAAGAAATTTGAAGTGGAAACATGCAAGCACATTTCAATAGCTCTAAGACAAAAGAATGGGGATTGGTCCCCCAAATCGAGCTATCATTCAAAAAACAGAAAACAACAGGTAAGAGCATGGGTGGTTTTTCTACTGGAACCCCTTCTGGTCTTGGTTCTGTGCCTTTAGGTTAGAAGGAGTTTTTGTCAGGCTGATTTCATTAGGGAAGAAAAAAGCAGCACTTGTTATGTTAAATGTCGTCTTGATATTGGTCAAAAACTCTTTTTAAAAGATAGTCAAAATATGCTGTATCCATGGTAAGAAACCATACATGAGAAACATGTTTTATGTTAAATCCAAAACTCTGCTGTTCCCCCAATGCATCACTCCTAAGTGTTGGACCCCACTACTGGGAATTACCAGTATGAGGACACACTGTAATTTTGTAGCCCTGAAGAGGCAGGATGGAGTAAAGCTTTTGGTTGGCCAAATGTCTAGCATTCTGACCTTTAATTTCAGTACCCATAAAGTAGAAATAACACCTACCTCCCACAACGGCTGAGGGCTTTCATTTTGAAGTGTCTGGCCCATAGAAGGTGATCCGTAAGCAATCATTCAATCATTTTTTTCTATTCCTGTGATATCCTATCAACATGAAATATGGTCTTTAGAAGATAGCAGGCCATTATAACTCTACACCTGGAATCCTAAATAGATGGAAAGGTAGCCAAAGGGTGAAGGGGTCCCTAATGCATAGTTGAGAGCAAAGAAAGCAATGGGCTTGCTTCGTAAGCATCCAAAAAGCATCCCATACTGGAAGCTGAATTTTTTTTTTTTTTAATACAAATCTCCTGCCAGTGGAGAAATCCTCTTGTTACATGAGTTAAAGACTTTTGGTCAACACAGAATCTTGCAGAAAAAGCTTGACACTTATCTAACAAGAGTCAGCCACAAACAGCACAGATTGTCCAGTAAAGTAAGAAAACAGAAAATTCCTTGAAATTGGAAGGAAGCATGATGCCAGCCACATCAAGCAACTTCATAAGCAAGGAAATTGTTCTGGAAAGTAACACTGGAGAAGTGGATGAGCTTCATTGAACATGAATTGATAAAGGTAGAATGGTCTTCAGGGACCAACAAACTCAGCCCCTGCCTTTCTACACAAGGAACTGGCTGGGAGATTAGAAAGTGTTGGGAATTTGCCCAAAGTCATATAGCACTTTGCTAAGAAGGCCAAACCTACCACCCAGGCTGATCCCCTATGTGATACCTTCCCCTGCACGGTGATGGTATCTATCTGGGAGGAGGTCATTGGTCCCAAGGCAAGCTGTGAATCAATGGAGGTTGTCTTCAGAGCTTCAGCCTTTTGACTTTATGCCCATTGTTTGTAGTCAACATTGACTGCTGGATGATAGGTGGTATGTTGAGCCCAACGACCAAGAATTGCTTTCTTAGTTTGTCTTGTAGGAATGGCCAGGCACAAACAGTGGCTTCCTTTTGCTTTGTGCATTCTGTTGTGTGTGAGAAAATGTGTGTGTGTGTGTGTGTGTGTGTGTGTTCCTCTTGAGAAAGTCTATCTTTAATCTCCAAGTTCTAAAATTTCATTGTGATATATTTAATATCAAATAAATAAGATCTTTTAAAAAAGAGTATTTACAGTGAGTAAGTCAGCATGGTTTATATATTGGTGTCATTTTTTTTTTTTGGCCATCATTGAGAAATTTCATGATTAGTTTTACAAAAATCACTCCACTTGGCAAAGCACTCTCTTAGAGAAAACCACTGGGTGATCAGCTATGAGATCTCAGAGGCCCCTAATCTCCAGAAGGGTAATTCTATCCCTAGTTTAGAGTTGATGGGGAATTTAAACTAAATGGGTAAATCCAAACATCTCTCTCTCTCTCTCACACACACACACACACACAAATAAATGAATTTAATACAAAGATATAAAAGATAATAATAGAGGAATTTTGGATAATAACATTTATTTACCTCTAGTTTGGTACAGAGATATTTTAAACCAATCACTGTTTATAATGTTTACATACTTGATAAACAAGAATAGAAGTGAACACACAAATGATATAGAAATCACTATAGAAAGGTACAAAAAACATTATGAATAAACAACAAATGGTGTGATTGAAAGAAAGTTGTATCAGTCAGGAAAAACTATAGGTTATGCTTCAGTAACAAACAACCCCATAAATGTGCCTGGCGACAGGAAAGATTGATTTCTCACTCACCTGCCTGCTGCACATTCAGGAAACCTGAGTCTTAGCCATGGCTCTATCAATAACCAGGCTGGGGAAAGCCATATATTCATAAAACATGTATAGGCACAAGAACTGATCTGAGGATAAAATTACATTAGTTCTTCGACTGTTTTGAAACAGAAAAAAAGCATGGGGGCTATCTTTAAACAGCTAAAGTAAAGGATAAGAAGCTTGGAACAGTATTAGCCACAGATAAATGTAAGGTAGTGTGAGAAGGTCTGGTACAGCCTCTTCTCTAGTCTCACAGAATTAGTGCATTTATTGAGCATTTATTGTGTGCAGGACACCATGGGACATTTAAAAAAGAGAAGACATAATTCTTGTTCTCAAAGTGATGGTGACCCAGTCACAATATGATGTCAAGTATGAAGTCTATCATGTTCTTATTTCCCATTAGTTTATTCAGAGTTTTACTTTAGTTACCTTGTTCAGCTGAAGGACAAAACAGACCAGATCACGGATATTAAAAGTGTAATATCCAAGTAGCACCCTCAGAGCCCAGGAGGACTCAGTTCCCTGTAGGATAGGCAAGAGATACCCATCTGGCAACTTTGAAATATGCTATGGAACTTGAGTATCTCAAAACAAAACAAAACCCAGGTCAAAGGAAAAAGTCCATTTTCTCACAAAAATAGCAATTTTCTATTTTGAAATTTACAAGTCTAGATGAGGGGACAAGAGCTTCAGGGTGAGGAAGAATTACTATATTCACATTTCAAAGAAGCTGCAAGTCTGGGTTGTAATGTAATGTTCATTGAATAATTTTGTTCATTCAGCAAAAATCTCTTCCAAGACTTCTGGTATACCAGACTTTGGGCCAAGAGCTGAATCTGTGAGGTTTAGCTCCCAAATTATGGTGGCTCTCTGGGAGGTTCCTCGCTGTAGGGCAGCCCTGCATGCACCAAGTGCCAGCTTTCATACACCATCTGCAGAAAGACAAGCACTCACTTGACTTCAATTACCTTTGGACGATATTGAGCTTAGTTACACTGGGGAGACCAGGGAAACATTGCAGACAATGACTCTCAAAACAACAACGAGATTCTTCAGTCTTGGATTTTCCTTGTCTGGTTCATCTCTTCGGACCCTTGGGAATCTTTATGAACTTCCGATTAAGAAATCTTGAGCTCTCCACCATGGAAGATTTAACAGAGAAGACAGCACCCCGTTTTCAACTCTTAAGTTAACAATATTAACGGAGATGTCATACAACAACCCTAGCAATAGGATTAGTGTATGAAAGTAACCAGTCCTGCACTGGCACACACACAAAACCCCCATAGCAACAGAGATGACAGCTTGGTAACAGCAGCTGCTGCTTAATTGAAAACATTAGAAAAATATTACATTATATCTGTATTCCCTGTTTTTATGTTTATTTTCATCGCAAGTGAGAAAATAACCCAGGAAAAAATACAAAAGAAACACGAAACAAAGATTCAAGACTGGTAATGGGTGTTAATGGTAATGGATGAACTGTTGCTTGCAATTTAATTTTCTGGGGACTCATTCCATTTGTCTTGTGAATGAGCAGTCTTTTTTGTGTGTTCCAAGGGCCAGAAATTCCCCCCATGGTGTTGAATTTAGTTCCTAGTCAACCCTTTAAATTTGATTAACTGGGAGGAGAAATAGCATAAGTGTGGGTCTTTGTGTGTGTCTGTATTTGTGTTGGGGAAGCCAAGCTCAGACTGTAATATGCCTTTACGTATAGACAATTAGATATGAGAGCCATAATCACACTAATGGGAAGCTGGGGGTATGTTTTTCAACAACAGCACAAGTCTAGTTCTGGGAGTGTGGCCCATTCACACCAAAGCCAACACCAATGTTTGGGGCCCAATTAGAAGAGGGTTAGTTAAAAAAAAAAAAAAAAAAAAAGGCATACATATGTGGTTTTATGCAAGCAAATTACATTAAACAATAAACAAGTATGGAGGCATTCAGATGTCAAAATAGGAATAAGGAACCCTAGAGTTCATCTGGTCTCCCTATTTATTCAGATCAAACACTTAAAACTTTACCTTGCTGACTCAGAAAGCCAGATAAAAGGCAAGAGATGAAGTTTCTTCTTGAGCAAGGATTTTATTCCTCTTAAATCATGCCAGAGGTAATAGTCCTAATGAATTTCATGGGCCCTAAACACTACTTGGCATGTAGTCAGGAAACCAGGCAGCCACATCTGCAAATGAGGTTTTCAAATAGAAGCAATGCATTGAAGGTTCTCCCTGCAAAATAAATATGGAATGTTCTGTTTGATAGCAATGAACTCACAAAAGAGGCATGTTGCAAACCCATAGGTACAGAGGCTCTACCTTACAATTACAGTTGCTGTTTTCTTGCGGTAGAATTCAAATCTTTTCAAGGTTGACTACATCCGACAAAAGAAAAAAAATTGCTATTCTGTCAGCTCCTTGAGGTCAAGAACTCCGTCTTATTTATTCTTACATCCACTCTGGCACATAGTGAAAAGCCTTTCATGTTGTAGATACTCTACAAATAAACATGGCCTTGAATCAGAAGTCAAACTGATATACTCCTGGAAGATAAACTGAAATGGTAGCGAAGACATTTCTCAATTAATCAGGAATTCCAATACATTCTTTCATTGATTAATTTATTTCTTTCTTCAATTAATGTGTAATGAGCACCTACTGTGGGTCAACCAAAGTGCTAGGCTTACACTGTGATTTTTCCACCCAATTCACGTTGTTCTTTTAGGTGAAAGAGGTTGAGAAATCATTTTTCCTGTATTAGGGACTCTAGTGCTCAGGTTATTTTTCAATAAACAAGTTAGTTATTATGCCACAGGTTTTAGTAAACCTGAACAATGTCAGCAAACAGCATTTGAAAGGAAAAATGAATGTGTATTGTATACTTGAGGTTTTTCTTTTATCTTCCAAATTAACACTGACTTTACTCCTTGAGTCTGTGAAGAGAGTAGAGATAAAAAGACCTTTCTCTTCCAATCCATGAGCATAGAATATTTTTCCATTTCTTTGCAGCTTCCTCAATTTCTTTCCTAAGTAATCTATAGTTTTCAGAGTACAGATCCCTTACCTGTTTGGTTAGTTTATTCTTAGCATCTAATGGTTTTTGGTGCAACTGTAAATGGGATGGATTCCTTGATTTCTCTTTGTTCTGCCTCACTGTTAGTGCATGGTGGGGGGAATGGGGCAACTGGGTGACCGGCATTAAGGAGGGCACTTGAAGTAATGAGCACTGGGTGTTGTATGCAACAGATGAACCATTAAATGCTACCTCTGAAACTAATAGCCCAGTATATGTTAATAAAATTGAATTTAAATAAAAAAATAAAAAGAATTTTAAAAAATAAAAGAAAATTAGAAGAAAAAAAGAAATTTCTCAACGTTTGCTAGCTAGGCAAAATTATCATAAGAATCTCAACTTTTTTTTTTTTTAAGATTTTATTTATTTATTTGACAGACAGAGATCACAAGTAGGCAGAGAAGCAGGCAGAGAGTTCAGGCTCACTGCTGAGCAGAGAGCCCAATTCCATGTGGGGCTTGATCCCAGGACCCCGGGATCATGATCTGAGCTGAAGGCCGAGGCTTTAACCCACTGAGCCACCCAGGGGCCCCAGAATCTCAAACTTTTAAATCACCTTAGAACCATCAATTCAGTGATAATATCAATATAGTTGATGTGCAGAAACTTGCTAAAGAGACTATAACCCTTCCCCCAATCATTAATGTCATCTTAACATATATATATATATTTTTTAATATTTTCTCATAGTTTTTAATGAGTGCTTTCTGAATAAGAAAATACCTTGTTTTATTTATTTATTTTTAAAGATTTTATTTATTTATTTGAAAGAGATCACAAGTAGGCAGAGAGGCAGGCAGAGAGAGAGGAAGGGAAGCAGGCTTCCCGCTGAGCAGAGAGCCCGATGCGGGGCTCTATCCCAGGACCCTGGGATTATGACCCGAGCCGAAGGCAGAGGCTTTAACCCACTGAGCCACCCAGGCACCCCGAAAATACCTTGTTTTAAATTGAAAGAGGTAGCTTCCCCATTTGGTTTTTCAAATTGAAACAAAATGCCCAAGTTTCAGAAAATGGATTGCATGACTAACTTCCAAGAAAATGGAACAACAGAATTACAAAATGACTAATTAAAACTCACTAATGAAGGCAGTTGATAAGCAGGTGTTATTAGGCTGATGATAATTCAAGGGTATATTGAAGGAGTACCTAATACTTGCCTTGTTGGTGAAAACTGGTCACTGAATTGACATATGCCCTTTCTAAGATACAAAGACAGTCATCAAAGAGCAAATCTCAGAATTAAACTAAAGACACACAGGAAAAAATATCTCTTTAATAACTTTATTACTGATTTACCGTAAGAGAAGTTTGTTCCACTTCATTGAGCTGACTCAGTGCTTCTGAGACCAATACAGGAATTCCTGCCCTTCAAAAGTTTGCATTATGCTACTTTGCTTTTATGAAAGACTTACACTGGTACCTGTTTTCTCTAACAGAAAGAATCTAGAGAGGATTTTTGCAAAATGCAAAAATAATGCTCAGCATTTGTTTTGCAGTGAGCCGTTATAGACAGCACACACCGCCTAGCAGGGACAGTGGCCCTGCCACACTCTGTCCCCACTCTTTTCCAAAGAAGCGACACTCAGTGTCTCAGCATCAAGACACCAGAGCTTTGAACTGTGTCTTTGAGCATCTTATCTTGATTTATTTTGTGTATCCATGAGCAAATAAGCCCTGAGCTCTCAGAAAAGCCTATGCAAGGTTAGTTTTAGGGAGTGGGAATGCTCAAAATTTTTTCCATATAAACTAACGGTAATTACTTTTTTGTTTTGCACCATTTCAGCTTCAGGAAAGTTTCATACAGACACTTTACTTTCAGATGGTGTGGCGGGGGGGAGGGGAATCCTGTAAAAGGAGATAAAATATTTTCAGTGTCCAAACATCTATTGAAAAATCCAAGTCAGTAGAATAAAAAACTCAAGTGAGTCCACAGAAAACAGTTTAAGAAATACATAAATACAGGTTTCATTAAAGGATTAATGAAGGGGGGGACACTTGGCTGTTTCAGTGGGTAGACCATGCAACTCTTGATCTCGTGTTCCTGAGTTCAAGCCCCAGGTTGAGTGTGGAGCCAAGAAAGGTGGTAGGAGAGAGGGAGGGAGGGAGGAAGGGAGGGAGGGAGGGAGGAGAGAGAAGGAGCGAAGAAGAAAGGAAAGAGAAAGAAAGAAAGAAAGAAAGAAAGAAGGAGGGAGGGAGGAAGGAAAGAAGAAAAAAGGAAAGAAAAGGAAAGGGGGAGGAAGGGAGAGAAGGAAGGAGGGAGGGAGAAAGGAAGGAAAGAAATAAATGAATGGAAGGAAGGAAGAAGAGAGGGAGGAGAGAGAGGAGGGAAGGAAGGAAAGAAAGAAATGAAAAAAGGAAAGAAGGAGGGAGGAAGGAAGACAATTAATAGATTAATGAAGTTTTAAGTAGAACTTTCTATAGACTTGCAACCTCAGAGCTGTAAGGATCTAAGGAACTATCTAAATCTAAAATAGTCACCTTTTCCTCTGGGCAAGAGTATCTTCCCTGGTATTCCTAATAGATAGTCGTAAAACTTTTGATCATATATGTCCAAGAGCAAGGAATAACTTTCAATAGGCCAGCTATAGCAGCATTATAAAAAGTTTATGTCCATGTCCTACATCCTCAGGGCTCTAGCTAGAAGTTATATCCCAGAGCCATCAAAGCCCCAAGAACAAAATCCTGAAGGGATAAAAATTATACAATCTTAATCCAAGCAGTCTGCATACTGTATGATTCCAACTATATGACATTTTAGAAAAGGCAAAACTATAGAGATGGTAAAATGATCATGGTTGCCAGGGGTTAGGGGAAGGGTGAATGAACAGTGGAGCATGGAGAAAATTTAAGACAGCGAAAATACTTTCTATGATACTATAATGGTTAATACACGTCACCATGTTTGTCTAAACCCAAGCGTGAACCCTAATGTAAACTATGGACTTTGGGTGAATATGATGTGTCAGTGTAGATTCAACAGTTGCACAAGTGTACCAGTCTGGTGGGCGGTGCTGATAGTGGGGAAGGTTGTCCACATGTGTGGGGAGGGGCCTGTGGGAAATCTCCATAATCTCATCCCCAAAACCAAACAAAAAATTGCTCTAAAAAAAAAAAGTAAAGATTTTATTTATTTATTTGACAGAGAGAGGAAACACAAGCAGAGGGAGTGGGAGGGGGAGAAGCAGGCCTCCCTCAGAGCAGGGAGCCCGACTCAGGACTGGATCCCAGGACCCCGGGACCACAACCTGAGCAGAAGGCAGACAGCCAACAACTAAGCCATCTAGGCACCCAAAATTAAATATTTTTAAATATTAAAAATTAAAAATAGAATTAATATGAAATATTAAATTAATATAACATTATAAAATAATAAATATTATATTTACATCATATATCATAGTACTATTTTAATATTATTAAAAATATTAAATTGATATAAAATCAAATTAATATAAAATACAAAAATTTAAAAAAAATTTAAATGTTTTTAAAAAATTATATGAGCTTTAGAAAGCCTCCAACACAACCCGAAGTCAAATACATATATGTAAGATTTAGAATTGTTGAAGCTCTGGATTATTGTTAACACAGTAATAATGGCCAAATATCTGAAAGAAAATGATAAACAAGCTATGTTGAAAAATCTAAATATATAGGGGTATTGATCAGGAGGACCAGGCCCCATGTCCCCTCCCAGCCACCCATATGCACATTTGTCTTTGGAGGCAAGTTTCTTAAAGTCTCTGAAGTTGAGTTTAAACATCTGAACCATGGGACTTATAGCATTTACTTTACAGCGGAATGATCGTGAACAATACATGAGATAAAATTTGTGACATTGCTTAACATTGTCCAATGACTGTCATATGATTGAAATGCCAAAATCTACCAACTGAATGTAACTGAATAGTTGAGCTCCCATTTTGCTATCTAGTATGGATAGAATTAGCAGAAAGGAAATTACCTGTTAGTATGGAAATTTTAATTGAATATGGTAAAATATCTCTATAAACAATACGATATGTGAAAATTAATTAATATTTATGAACTTTTCTTTTCCATTGATGTTCATAATTTTTATCTGCAGAGCATAGTTGAATTCTATTTCTGAGATCAAATAAAAGGCTCCTTAAGTTTCTATTAATTGCTCACTCTAAATTCATCATTGTTCAATAGGTGTCAAAATATAATTAAAATATATCATAGCCCATAACATTTATAATCATATGGGATAAAAATTTTAAAGATTTAAAAAAGAATAAATTTTAAAATGTATTTAGCGAGGCTTATATAAGCTTATATTAAACACATGCTAATCATATTATATAAATACTAAAATTCTTACGTAGCACATGAAAAAAAATTCTAGTGGAAATCAAGCCAGCACACAATATGTTTCATATTATTTTATAATATTATAGAATACAATAGCATATGTCCTATGTACATACTATGTACCTATACATTATACATAATGTATAATATCACATTACATTATATAGCATCAGTCACATTGTTTTTGGCACAACTTTGCATTGAAAATCATAAATGGCAAGACACCACAGTTTGGTACACGGATCCAAACTACTTTTGTTTTTATAACGCAACTTTGCCATTTTTACATCACCTGGCGAGACAATTTATTCACTAAGCACTAGATTAAAAATATCTTTCAACTGACAACAGTTGGAAATATTGTAAACATTTGCAGCAAAATAAGGTTGTTAAGGGTTTTGGATGCTAGATTATATTAGTTACGGTCATTAAAAATCGACCAAGTTTACCCTGAAAATTAGAATTTCTCTTAATCCTACTGATTAAAATTTCTCCAATCTAGATATATAAAAAATAATCCTACATTAAGATATTAAACCTCTTTCAGCTAAATTATGCATGGAAAATATGATCAGATACATTAGGAGCTGCGAATGTTTGATTATTCTGTAATCTCTATATATTCATTTCTAATAAAGGGTAATTCCATTTAATGTAGGGATCCTTTTCCAGTTGGAGATTTGAGTTTCCTATTTCAGTGCTTACAGTAATCCCAACATTTATGTGCAAGCACATTGATTCCTTTGTGTCGCGGCAGTCTTGGCTGCCGCAGGGGGCTCTTCCACCAATCCTAAAAAAAACAGGCTATGGAAATGGTAATAAATATCGTTACTAACTTTGTCATTAAAACATGCTGTTCCCATTTCTATTAGAGGTTAGAGTCAAAGAGGCCTTTAGAAAGACAATATCCATTCCTATAAGCATATTAACATTCCGAGATCCCTCCTGGAGCTTTTAGGAGATTTTGTGTGAAGAGGAGGTTAAATTAATTTGAAAGGCTTTGACAAACTTTTGATTGTAATTCTCTGCAATTTTGGCAAGTCCAATAACTCTTTTTGGAGTCTCCATCATAACACCTTTGACAAATTCGCTGTCTTTAGCGTTTTAGAAGTATGACTCAGGCCTTTCCCAAAAGAGGTGGCGAGGAGGGAAGGAAAGGGGGCAGGTCAAGGAGGGGTAGGTTGCGGGGGGGGGGGAGGGGTGGAGTCGGAGGAGAAGGGAGAGGCACCAGGAGGAGGAAACATCCCTGTGCTAATCACATATCACAAGCAATGAAAGTCCTCAGGCTAGGAGCCCGCCAGGTGCATTTCAAAGAGAAGCATGGGGGCGGGGGGAGTAAGTGTCACTCAACGCAGATATTTATGAAAGATGACAGTTTGCAAATATCTCAATCTTGGACAAGCCTGCACCGGTGACACGGAGAAGTGCAGCAAAATTGGACGAGTCAGCAGCCAACATTTATTTCATCAGGACCTGTCCAATCTCCACTGATGGTTTGATCGTCTGGGGAGAACGGGCAACAGTGGGCCTCATTCTGCTGGTTACTTTCAGTCAGTTTGTATGGAAGAGTCCAAAACGGTCTAATAAATATGTAAAGAAGGCTAAAAAGAAGAATGGAGAAAGGCTTTGTTTACTGAGCTTGCACGAGACTGGATTTTAGCTATGCCAAAGAGGAAGCAAGGTAATGACAGAAATATCGATCGCTGCCCCAGTCCGTTGACAGTGAGATAGCCCCGTCTTCCCATCGTGGAGACCTTCGCCTTGGTATAAACAGCCTGTTGGTCCAGAGGATTCCATGAAATGCCCTTCCCCATGACAGCTGCCCCGCCACCCCCCTTACACTGAGCATTGGGGAGTTTGTTAGAAATAGAACTCTATGTTTTCCCCAAGGGATAAAACACTAGACATTGGCCTGAACAAATGTTAAGCTAATACCTGGGGGGAGTTTCCACAGTATTTCTCTCACGCTGGCAGACAGCATGGGTGTCAGGAAGGGTGACATTACAATGGGTCCCAGGTGACAACCTGGACAAAAACAGGCAGACTTTATGTTTGATTAGGTATCCAAAATGCTTTTTAATATTCATCATTTCAAGGCTAATATTAAAAATCAGGGGATTTTATGCAAAATCTTAATTTTAGGCTTCCCTGGGAGGAGAAAATAAAAATCAGGTTATTGGACAACCTTGGGTACAAAATACCGTTGACCACAAATGAAAGAGCTGAAAACAGCAACTACCTCTAGAAGATGCATTGTTTTCCCCAATTTCTACTTTTCCCCCAAATCAATGTTGAAGATCAGCTGCCTTTTCCATCAAATTTGTACTTCCTGTCTTTTACACTTTTATTTCACTCATTCATATTACCCAAGTGGCTTCTTTCAGCATTTCCATTTTGACCTCAGAAAAGAAAGAAGCTAGTTTTGTCATTTGGGTATGTTGAAATCACTTGGTTTCCTGGTCCTTAAGATAAGATTAATGCTGATCAATTAATACGGTTGTGGCTAGGGAGTAAAGATACTGAAATGAAAAGCCTCAGGACAAATCTGAGCACATACTGGACATTGAATCAGTGCAAGTTTTATTCACTCTTCCCCTATGTTTTGCAATTCTTGTAGGAGAATAAAAAATTCCATCTCATTCTGAAGGATTAGTGTAGATCAGCATTTTATTTACATAGATGTAGTCTTTTGAAAGCTATCCATTCATTTTAGTGAGTGTCAGATTACCATGGCTTTTTTTTTTTAAGATTGTATTTATTTATTTTTCAGAGAGAGGATGAGAGAGAGTACAAGTAAGGACAGCAGCAGGCGGCGGGAGAAGCAGGCTCCCCACCCTGAGCAGGGAGCCCAATGCAAGATTCAATCCCAGGACCCTAAGATCATGACCTGAGCCAAAGGCAGCCGCTTAACCGACTGAGCCCTCAGGTGCCCTATCATAGGTTTTTGTTTTTGTTTTTGTTTTCCTTTAGCATCATGCTAGAGCACAAGTTCTCAACCATAAGTGTCAGAGTCACCTGGAGGACTTACCACAATGCAGAAATGTCCCTAGAGTTTCTGATTAAGTAGACCTGAGATGGGGCTTCAGAACATGCTCATTTGATGGGTTTCCAAGTGAGGCTGATGCTTTGAGAAGCACCACACTGCTTTATTAGGACCGAAATCATAGATGCTAGAGAGAAGTTTCTTGTTGTATCCAATAATCTCCCCTCAAAAGAAATAGGGGACAATACTTTTGTTTGTTTATAACATTTGTAACGAAGTCAAATTACTTGATTCTCCCCCCCAATTGTTCTTTCTGGGCGAGAAAGTTCCTAAAGTTTATAAAATGAGATAACACAAATTAGATATATAAATGTAGATCTAGGACTAGAGACTACCACGAGCAGATACATCAGACTCTGTTGAGTTAATAGCATGATGATCAACATTCTGGAGAACCAGCACAGTGGACACACACTCAAATGTCAGACAATGGACTCCTCTTGTTAGTATGAGTATTGTTAGTATTTTGATTGAGATGGTCATTAGTTTCTCTATGTAGGTAACTGTTTCTCTGCCATTGTTCGCATTAGCCATCTGAACTGTGTTTTTTCAGAGATTCCAGTATGATTAGCGATTCAGCTAACCACGGTGTCAAAGTGGCCCATTGCTCCCATCTGACAGGCTGCAGATGCCAGCCATCTCTGCCTATCACTCACAGCAGTCAGTTGCAAATGGAGGTAGGTTACCTTTGCAGAATACACAAAGCCCTGCTGTGACTTAGGTTTTCTGCAGTGCTGTTGAAATAAATGTTGAGTTCAATTAAGTACCATGTTCTTCATTTGTACTTTGCATTTCTCAGAATCCTGAAAAATTAAAAATAAATGTGCTGCAATGCCATTCTTGTTTCAATTATGCAAACTTTGGTTTCATTTTTCATCCTTTTTGAACAATTCGTGGGCATCTCTGAATGCATGCAATTAAGCGGGAAGTGGGTTGTAAGAGGTCTCCCAGGGGTTCCCAGACAGGAACAGAGACCCAGACAGGTGCAAGAGATCCACGGCCCTGCTTCTCTCCTCAAGCAACCTAGAGCAAGGAGCAATCTCGGCCACTCCCTTTTTAAAAGATTTTGCCTTCCACCTGGCCTTGCTCTAGCACAACCCTGCCCCCCATGAAATAAACATGGCTAGGGACAAAACACCAGGCTAGGGACAATGATAAAATATGCAGAAATCTGGCCATTGTACCAAAATAGAATTGTAATTGCTTTGCATTGTTTAATGAGGAGAAAAATAACCCTAAAATGCTCAAAAGTCTAAAACAGAACCTCGAATCTTAACATTAATGGGGCTAACAGACTTGAGGAATGTCTATAGATAGCATACTTCTTTTTCTTTTCACAATTACAAGTTTAACCAAACTCCCCTCTTCTGCAGACCCTCACCCCAACCAAGTCTTCAAAATCAATTACTTAGTGCTTATGACTTTTGGTATAAGTAGCTTTAAAACCCTAAAACTCAGTTTTCTAACTCACGAATAGGGTAATACTGGATACCTGCATAATGCCATTATCAGAAGAAATCTCTGAAATAATGCCGTCCAAATCTGGCCCAAAGTAAGTAATGTTTGTATGCTGTAATATTGGTACATCAGTAGTGGTAATGGTGTTTATTATCAGATTAATTGATCACAGTCCTTCTTGAACTCTTAGCTCCTCTTGCTTCCATTGGAGCAATTATCACATCGTATAATAATGTGTCTCATCCCACTGGACCATAAGCTTCTTGAAGGAGGGGCCATGTCTCAGTTAGCTCTCAAGCCCCATTTCCTAGCACATGTCCTGGAATATGACTAAAGCCCACTACCTACTTGTTGAATCCACTAATGAATTCCAATAAGTCCATTCTTCCATATAAAGTTTCTTAAATATCCCTTGCTTGGCCCCAGCTGTTACTCTACTGCTCCAAAGCTCTCCTATTCGGCTCATTTGTCATTACCATACTTCATCTGGTGGCCATCAACCTCTGGCATTTGAAATGTTCACTGGCTGCTAATAGACCTTGAATTACCAGTCCAGTTCCATAATTAATATGGGTGGTTATTTCCAACTGAGCACACTGAACGAGATGGAATTGTAACTAAAGTTTTCAAACTGATGTATCGTTTTGGCCTTCTTTTGATATGGACGTTATATCACATTGCTTCTTCAGATCCAGTAAATTCGACCAAGCATTAGCGAGTGCTACCCCATTGAACTAACATATTTACCAAGGGGAGTAAGGAGTGAGGAACCAAAGGAGGAAAGAGAGATGTCAGCATAGATAGTACCCACCTAGTGGTAAACTAGACCATATAATCTGTCATCCCAAACTGAGTTCTTAGTTAGAGTGAAAGGGATGTTATTAATAATTACATGAGGAAAACAGATTAAAACGAAATTTTTTCCCCCTTGGACAACAAGTATCTATAGTCCCCCTGTTTACAGGAAGGCAGAGGAAGGAAGAGAATGAAGTGAGAATCTGACCTGAGTGACTGATAGTCAGAAGCTCTGTTCTTGAATATGGAACACCATTCCCTCAGGAAACTCTAGGAGAAAAGAGAATTAGTGCCAAGATCAACAAATGTGGGAAACACCCTACAATATCTCTCTCTCAGGATTCCCAATGTGTGTCAGTATAGACTCTGAGAAGCCCACAGCAAAGGAATCTCAGATTCCCAAAGAGCACGCATGACATGTTTACACACATCACACCTATGAGTGGGTCTTGCTTACTGGATTCAATGCCGGGAAGGTCCATTTAAACAGAATTTTTCCAAAGAGGCAAAATAATTAAATAAAATATGCTACAAATAACGTTCTCCGTGTCGACCAGTTGTATACCTACCTATATTTCTTACTCTGTGAAGGGAGCTTCATTTCCTTTGTCAGCTGGAGAAAGGCCATGTTTCTGTATTAAAAGAAGATGGCATATTAACTTGGCTGAAGCCAGGCTAATGAAACAAAGAGAGCTAACACTGTGCGGAGCACTAGGAAAGTTTATCCTGTCTCACATGTCATTCGCATGTAAGCTTTCCAGCCAAGCATATGGAGCTGCTCCCTCGGAACCTCAAATCACTTTCCATGGCAAATAGTTGATGGCTTCATTGACTACCCAGGAAGCTCGGAAGGGTCATCTAATGGAAAAGCCATGTGCATGACCAGAAGGGTAGTTCAATGGAAGAAAGGGAAATGAATTTTGTGAAGAGCTGGCTGTCTCTTCTTCACAAATGGCTAGACTACAGAAAAGGTGAACATTTGACAACCCAACTGAGATGGGACAATGTTATAGAGATGATTCCAGTCTTGGCGGTAAATCTTGGGAATCCTTCCTGACTCTTAAAGATAGATATCAGCAAAAAGCAGCTCTCCAAGTGTTATGATCTGAGGCATTTTTACTTTTTCCACTACCTTTCCTGATTTTTGAGAATTCTTTCCATTCTTTTCAATTCTCACTGCCAACCAATTCTCTGGGGCCTGAATGCCTCATGAGTGGACTTTTCCGATGTCCAGTCTCTCCAACACTCCTTGCAGTATTTCCTGCATACCACCAGTGTGTAAAAATGTGAAAAGTGATGATACGTACCATCATTTTAAAGTCTTATTTTTATCTTGTCTACATCTTACTCAAAATGCCCCCAATAGACTGATGTTTACAAAAAAGGAGCCAAAGTTTACATCTCTGCCTTTAAAGACAAGAAAAATCTACATTTAGTGAACTTTTCAGGCTCACTCCTCATCTTTCTAGAATATTAATACTACTTCTTAGCAGTATATCCTTGGGAAATTTATAACTTTTCTTGGCCTCATTCCCCCCATTGAGAAAGAAAGATAATCATGGTAACTGTCTCATAAGGGAGCTATAAGGAGTCAGTGGATGCAATGCCCGAATCCTTGAAAAGTGATAAACATTTGATAAATTTGGCTATTGTCATATATCTCATGAATCACACATGTATACTATATGTACATTTACATTTGATTGAGGAAGTAGCTTGTTCTTTTGTTTTTATCTTACTGAATGAAATGGGACCTTAAACATTTTTTATGAAAATGAACTCAATACCAGGATATCCTCTACAAAGTCAGCCAGTGGATGCAAACACCATCCAGATGAGGAGAACTCTTAAGGAGACTTATCTTTCCATTTTATGGTGTCAGTAGGGAGGCATTTTTACATTTAAGTTTGCCTCTCCAGCCTTAATCCTTATCCCTGAAGTTACCCATAAGAAATACATCATTCCATATTACAGTCATTGAAATCTTGAACTATGATCACGCTAACATTTCTTTTACTCAGGCTCAATTACCTTTTATCTTTCACATAAGGCATATTTTTCAAGTCAATTCACCACTGTAATTGTACCCATTGGAGAAATACAAGCTCATTGTTATTTTCCAAAATACCAAAACAAAACAAAACAAAACAGAACACAACCTAATGTTTCAAATGCACACAGGCATTTGCAAAATACAAGCTGATGTTCCATTGCTGTGAATGCTATTATTTCTGGTTTTAAGTAATTTAAAACTTCATTACTAAGTACAAGACTTCATTATATATGTGTGTGTGTCTGTGTCTGTGTGTGTGTGTATGTATTAGTCTATAGTTAACGCCAATAAAAATCCCTAATAAATCAAAAATCAGTCCTATAAAGTACAACTAAGTGTAGTGGTGAAGAGAGCAGAATATTTTTTCATACTTTCTTAATGATCGTTTTAATACTTTAAACTTCAAATTGTTCTTCTGTAAAATTAAATATTACTTACATCAAATTACTAATAAAATCCTTAAAAGATATATGTGTATTTAGTAGAAGTTCCAGGATTTTTCTATATATCAACTCAGTTTCATTTTGTTCACAGATTTTTCCAATTCTTTTATTCTGATAAATACATATAAAATTTGACATTTTAACTCTTTAAATATACATATGTTTCAGTGATATTTAATACATTCATAATGTTATGCAACCATCACCACCATCCATATCCAGAAATCATTTCATCTTATAAAGTGAAAACTCTATATCCATTAAACTATGACTCCCCATTCTCCACTCCCACCAGCTCCTCGTACCACCATTCTATTTTCCAAGACTCTGTTTCTAAGTCAGCAAAATGTCCCTAAGATTCATCCATGTAGCATATGTCAGAATTTTCTTCCTTACTAAGAATATATATATATATGTATATATATATATGGGAATATTATTCAGTCTTAGTAAGGAATGGAATATATATATATGTGTGTGTGTGTGTGTGTATATATATAAAATGTATATATGTAATGGAATATTATTCAGTCTTAGTAAGGAAGAAAAAATATATATATGAATATATATATAGGAATTTATTTATCTATTTATCCAACAATGAATGAATAACATTTTGTTACAATTGTTACAATAAATGGATAATATTTTGTTAAACAATTTGTTTATCCATTCATTCAACAATGGATAAATGTGTTGCTTCCACATTTGGCTATTGTGAATAATGCTGTTTCTTGATCCTGCTTTTAATTTTTGTAGATATACATCCAGAAGTGGAAAATTTAGATCTCATGGTAATTCTGTGGATCCATTGAATCCACCAATGGTGCGCAAGGATTTCAATGTCTCCATGTCCTTGCAACAAGTATTACTTTCTGATTTTTTTTTTTTTAAATTCATCATCCTCATGAATGTGAGCTGGTATTTCATGATTTTGGCTTGCATTTCCCTAATGATTTATGATGTTGAGTATCTTTTCATGTGCTTATGGGTTTTTTTAATATTTTCTTTGGAGAAATGTCTATTAATGTCCTTTGTCCATTTTCTAATTGGGCTGTATGCTTTTTGTTGTTGAGTTGTAGGAGTTTTTTTTTAATATATTCTGAATATTAATCCTTTATCAGATAAATTATTTGCAAATAGTTTCTTCCATTGGGTGAGTTGTCTTTTTATCTTTGATAATCTTTTATTGCACAATCATTTTTTAATTTTTAGAAAGTCCAATTTATTGCTTTATTCTTTTGTTATCTATATTTTTCATGTCATATCCAAGAAATCATTGTCAAATCCACTTTCCTGAGGCTTATGTCCTGTGTGGTCTTCTAAGATTTTTATATATTGAATTCTTATATTTAGGTCTTTGATCCATTTTGAGTTAATTTTTGTTTACAGTGTTAGTTAAAGACCCAACTTAATTGTTTAGTGTGTGGATATCCAATTTTCTCAGCACCGTTTGTTGAAAATGCTGTCCCTTCACCCTTGCATGGCCTTGGCATCCTTTTCAAAAATAATCTGACCATACATGCAATGGTTTATTTCTGGGCTGTCTATTCTCTTCCATTGTCTACATGTCTGTCTTTATTCTAGTACCACACTGTTTTGATTACTGTAGCTTTGTAATAACTTTTGAAATCAGGAAGTATTAGTCCACCAACTTTGTTCTTCTTTTTCAAAATTCCATTGGCTATTCTGGGTTCATTAATATTCTATTTGAATTTTAAGGTGTTTTTTCTATTTCTGAAAAAAAAGTGGGATTTTTGACAGGGATTTATTCAAATCTGTAGGTTGCTTTGGATGACATTTTCATCTTAACAATACTGTTTTCTAATCCATGAACATGGAACGTGTTTCCATTCATTGATGTTGTCTGTAATTTTTTTCAGCAAAGTTTTGTAGTTTTAACAGTACAAGTGTTTGACCACCTTAGTTAATTCCTTAGTATTTTATTCTTTATTTTTGTCTTTTCAACTTTTTATTTTGAAAGTATTTTAAATTTATAGAAAAATTACAAAAGAATAGTTTTTGTATAACCTATATCTAGCTTCCCCTAAAATTGACACCTTACACCACCACAGTACAATTGTGGAAGTGGGTACTCATAAAATAACACTGATACAATAAAATTAATTATACTATACTTATTCAAATTCATCAACTTTCCTACTAATGTTCTTATTCTGATCCAGAATTCAATTCAGAATATTTTCTTTTTAATGCTACTGTAAATGGAATTGTTTTCATAATTTCCATTTCAGATTGTTCAATGTTAGTGCATAGAAATGCAGCTGAATTTTATATGTTGAATTTATATCCTGTTATTTTGACTGAGTTTATTTATCAGTTCTATCAGGATAGGGGGAATATCTTTAAAATGTTCTCCATATAAAATCATAGCATCTGTGAACAGAGATAATTTTATTTTTTCCATTCCAATTTGGATGTCTTTTTTTTTTTCTTATCTTTTTCATTATTATGTTGGATAGATGAGACAAAAACAAATATTCTTGCCTTGTTCCTGATCTATAGGAAGACCTGTTGGTTTTTTACTATTGAATATGATGCTCCTGTGGGTTTTTTATATATTTCTTTTATTATGTTGAGGTTGATTATTTCTATTACCAATATTAATATTACCTGTTGAGTTTTTTAATCATGAAAGAATGTTGAAATTTATCAAAAACTTTTTCTGCCTCAATTAAAATAACCACATTGTTGTTTTTTTTCCCCTTCATTTTAGTAAACAATTTTTATATATTAGGCTATCCTTACATTCCAGAAATAAATCCCACATGGTCATAGTATATAATCTCTTTAATATGTTCTTAAATTCTTTTTGTTAGTATTTGTGAGTATTTCTACTCAAGGTTCATAAAAGATGTTGGGCTATAGTTTTTTTTCTCTTGTAGTATCTGTGTCTGGTTTTGGTGTTAAGGTAACACTAGCCTCGTAGAATGAGTTAGAAAATGTCTTCTCCTCTTCGATTGTTTGGAAAACTTTGAGAAGGATTGGTGTTAGTTCTTTAAATGTTTGGTAGAGGGGCTCCTGGGTGTCTCAGTCAGTTAAGTATCTGCCTTCAGCTCAGATCATGATCCAGAGGTCCTGGGGTGGAAGGCTGTGTCAGGCTCCTGGCTCAGCAGGGAGTCTGCTTCTCCCTCTCCCTCTGTCCACCCCGCCCCCACCCCAGCTCATGCTCTTGTTCTCTCTCGTCCTCCCTCTCTCTCTTTTCCCCTCTCCCACTCTCTCAAGTAAATAAAGTCTTAAAAAATAATAAAAATAAATGTTTCATAGAATTCAGTAGTGAAACCGTCATGTCCAGGGCATTTTTTTTGGTTGTTGTTGGAAGATTTTTCATTACTGTTCAGTCTCCTACTAGTGAGAGGTCTAATCACTTTTCTCTTATTTAATGAGTTAATCTTGGTCAGTTTTGTGTCTTTAGGAATTTTTCCATTTCATCTAGACTATTCAATTCATTGGGATACAATTTATTTTTAGTACTCTTTTATTTTTTTTTTAATTCTATAGAATCAGGAGCAATGATGCCACTTTCATTTCTGATTTTAATACTTTGAATCTTCTCTTTTTTTGTTTTCTCTAGTTAGAGTTTGTCAATTTTGTTGATCTTTTCAAAGAACCAACTTATGATTTCATTGATTTTCTCTATTATTTTTCAATTTTCTATTTCAATTATCTCTGCTTCAATACTTGTTATTTCCTTTCTTATGCTAGCTTTGGGTTCATTTTGCTATTCTTTTTCTAATTCCTTAAATTGTAAAGTTACGTTGTTAATTTGAGGTTATTTTCTTGTTTCTTAATGTAAGAATTTACACCTACAAATTTTCCCCTTAATTGAGTTCAGCTTACTTGGAGTTTGTCCAGAGAATTTTAGCAACAATAAATGTCAGTTTTTGTTAAATACTTCTCTGTATCAACTGAGATGGACTTCATATTAGCTTGTTAATATGGTAAATTACATTAATTGAGTTTTGAAGGTTAAAATAAACTTGCATGCCTGAAATAAACCCCACTTATCATAATATATTATCTTTTTATTTGATGTACCCAAATTAAATAAAATGAGTTAATGCTGTGTTTTGAATCTTTGTATCTGTGTTTCTGTGACATTTTTTCCCTTAGTTCTCTTTCTGGGTTTTATTTATTGTTAATTACTTTGTTTGCTTATTTATTTATAATGTTTTTGTGTAGATTTTATGTCAAGGATATGCTGACCTCATTGGACAGATTGGCAAATGTTCCCTCCTTTTTCATATGTTAGAGGAATTTGTGCAGAATTGCTATTATTTCTTCTCTAAAAGTTTGACTTTGCCAAATTTTTTAAGTCACCTGGGCCTGGAGTTGTTTTTTTGAGGAGGTGTTTTGGTTTTGGTTTTGGTTTTTTTTGTTTTACCACAAACTCAGTTTACTTAACAGATTTCAGGAGATTCAGATTATTCATTTCTGCCTGAATAAGCATTGTTTTTTGGTGTGTGTATTTCAAGAATTGGTCCATTCCATCAAGTCTTCACTTTATTGCCATAAAGTTATTCATAACATTCTCTTGTCATTCTTTTTTTATCTGTAAACTCCATAGTATCTGTCACCTCTCTCACTTCTAATAATGCTATTTGTGTCTTCTTGCTATTTTCCTGATAAGTCTAGGCAGAGATTAATTGAATCAGCTTTTGATTATACTTAATTTTTCTCTGTTGATTTCTACTCTATTTCATTGGTATCTACTCTGATCCATATTATTTTCTTTCTTCTGCTTTTTTATGTTTCAGTTGATCTTTTTTTTTAGCTTGTTTTCTTTTCTTTTTCTTTTTTTTTTTTTTTTTTTTTGAGAGAGAGAGTGAGTGAGTGGATGGTGGGGGAAGGGGGAGAGGGAAAGAGAGAGGAAATTTTAAGTAGGTTCCATGCTCAGCATGGAGCCCAATGCAAGCCTCAGTCTCAGAACCTTGAGATCACCACCTGAGCTGAAATCTAGTCCATTGCTTAAGTGACTGAGCCACCCAGGAGCCCTTATTTTTCTAGTTTCTTAACGTTAAAGCTGATGTTATTGATTTGAGATCTTTCTCTTTTATTCTAATAAATGTGTTCAGAACTATAAACTTATTTCTAAGTATTTCTTTAGCACCAGCCCACAAATATTTATATTTTCTGTTTTTATTTTCATTCTGATAATAAAATTCTCTAATTTTCTTTTTAATTTTTTCTTTAAAAGTGTACTATTTAGCTTCCAAAAATTCGAGGGTTTTTTTAATCATTCTGTTAACTTTTATGTGTCTTCAGTTTGTCTTTATGTATAAAATATAATGAATTAACCATGCTTATGTGTGTGATGCTGTAGCACTCTTATGTAGTTGATTATTCTACATTTTATAGAGGATATTACATGGTTGATATATGTAAGAGAGTTGACATGCTGATTGGTATCCAAGCAATCACTTAAGACTTATTTTCTGCTTTTGACTTCTTCTCATATGTTAATGAGGTTTAAATTCTCTTTTTGTGTATAGCAGATAAAGTATCTGAAATGCTTGTAAACATTGGGGCCATTTGTATTGTATCAATATGTCACAAAACCTTTAAAAAACAAATAATTTTCCTCAGTCACTTGTAACCTATGTTTTTGAGACAGAAGAGAAGTTAGCTGTGTTATTAAATGTTTGTACTTTCCGAAAGGGATAAAAGAAGTTGATAAAAGAGGTCCCAAGATCTTGAGTAACTTGCCCAAAAGCACTAAGGCGGTTCATTTGAGAGCTAGGTATGTTTAAGCTCAAAAAAGTAAAATGCAAGAAGAATACACATCTTCAGTATATATTTCAGTATAATTTCAACCAGTCATTTGAAAATGTTCATAGGGGCACCTGGGTGGCTCAGTGGGTTAAAGCCGCTGCCTTCGGCTCAGGTCATGATCCTAGCATCCTGGGATCGAGCCCCGCATTGGGCTCTCTGCTCAACAGGGAGCCTGCTTCCTCCCTTCTCTCTCTGCCTGCCTCTCTGCCTACTTGTTATCTGTCTGTCAAATAAATAAATTAAAAAAAAAAAAAAAAAGAAAATGTTCATAACTGGGTAGGCAAAGAAAAAGACTGAAACATTTATTTTAAGTGTTCATTAATATGTTTAACTACTTTAAAAGGAAAATACATATCCATAAATAAGATGCAATTCCCTCAAAATAATGTATCATTTTAAAGTTGAAGCAATTGGTTCTCTAAACTATGAGTCAATCTTCAGAAAGGGAAGGTCATTCATCAGGCATAAGGCTGAAAACTACAATATCCGACCACTCCTGAGTCAACTGTTGAAACAGCTGCATAGTCTCCCTAGAGCTAACCAATAAAAAAAAAATTTTTTTTAAAGGACATCCTCTCAAAGTAAAGATGTGGCATATTCTGCAAAATTGCTCTAATTATCAGAAAACTAAATAATGCAAGAGAAATGTTTGGAACTGTAATAAATGTAACATTTTGCACTCCATTTCATTGGCATTTTTACCTGATTAGCCACAGAGATGTTTGTTTTGTTGTGTGGGGTCAGCAAGCTTAGAAACTGAGCTGAGTCTCTGGCCAACAGAGGAAGGTTAACATGGCAACCTTCCAGAGTACTCTGCCAGTGGAAGAAACTGCAACCAAATTTACAAGCTTAATATATACATTTAAGCATTAATATTTGAGAGGGTGATGGGAAGTTAGTTTATAGTTTTTGCTTACATGGGATGCTACTACACTCTTTATCTCTGAAACATGTGTATTTATTAATTTTAAGATGTCCTTTTGTTTATAACATCCATATCTCCCTAATACTGTTAGACCACTACCGAGAATTCCATGATTCCAGTGTGTCATTATTTTTTAAAGAATTCTGCTATTGATTTCTCTTAGATTGTTTATAAATGCTATTACAAAAAAAAAAAAACTACATGGACATATGCATCTAGGACATCTATATTATGAGAAAAATTGAGTTATTATATATCAGCACTTAATAATGCCTAATATTTAGTTTTATTATTTTTATTATTACTATTACTATTAGTAATACTAGTAGTTTTTCTATCCCAAAACAGGGAGTATATATCCATTTTTTAACTATTTAGTAAATTGTTAACATTATTTTCACACCTAGGTCTTGAACATTTCTTTTAGTTTATTCATAGATACTTTATTGTTTTTATTATTAACATAGATAGAATTGTTCTCCACATTTCCTTATTGGCCATTCCTAATATGTAGAGCAGCTATTGATGTGTTTAATGTATACAGAGCTACCAAACTCTCTCATCTTTTTTTAAGACTTTACATTTTTAGAGAAGTTTTAGGTTCACAGTAAAATTAGGACAAAGGTACAGCGATTTCTTATACAACCCATGTCCCAAAACATGCATGGCTTCCAGCACCATCAGTAGCCCCCATCACACTGGTGCATTTGTTACAATTGCTGAACCTACTTTGACATGATGTAATCACCCATAGTCTGTAATTTACATTAAGGGTTAGTCTTGGTGTACATTCTATTTGTTTGGACAAATGTATAATGACATGAATGTTTATCTTTTTATTTCTGCTATTGTATTAAATATGGTTCCATTTTCTAAGCAAACATAAGATAATCTGCCAAGATTCTTTCTTCTCTCAGTATATAAATATCATCTTTCTGTTGCTTTTCTTGTTTTACTGGCTAAAGTATCCATAAGAGGGTTGAATAAGACTAGAGGAAACAAAATGTCTTACCTCATCCCTGTTTCTAGGGGCTAAATTCATGTATGTATTAGGTCTTGACAAAAAAAGTTTTGCATCCCCATCATTAATGCATAAACGTGCCTGTCTGATCGCACTTCCTCAAAATGCAGATTTTTATTTTAATTGCCAAATTAATAGGTGCAATAATTCTATTTTTATTCATATTTCTTTATTCTGAGATTGAATACTTCATTATTGTGTTTGTTACCAATATGCCTTTACTAATCTATGTTCACATTCTTTGGCTAGTTAATAGGCTTTAAATATGTTTGTATTGATTAAGTGATTTGAAGACTAAATGCATTAACCTTTTATATAATTGGCAGAAGTTTAGTTTTTCCAATTCTTTTACTTACCCATTAAAATGTGATCACATTTATATGTTAGGAAAAGTTTCTCTTCAAGCGCTTTTAAACTTCATTAGTTTGCCCACATAAAGATGTTTACTCCCATATAACAATAGGGAAATAGATACATGGTATATCAAAGATCAGCGTATTACCATGTATATTAGGATAGTATATATTTATTAATTACAAACAATAGTCAAAACATTTTAAGAAGTTTGAGAAAATATATAATTAAATCCCATATTTGTTTAAAAATATGTTTTTATGTATTATACATACACATATAGAAAGATAAAATGTTAAGTAGATACAAAAATTTTGTTCTGATTTTGAGATATTGGAGTCACAAATTATATTTACGTTTTACTGTGTTTTCTCTTTTCATATGTAATGAACATAAATTATTTTTATAAAGTATAATTTTTTTTGTTTTTTTAAGGTTTGATTTATTAATTTGACAGAGGTCACAAGTAGGCAGAGAGACAGGGGGAAGCAGGCTCCCCACTGAGCAGGGAGCCCAATGCGGGGCTCGATCCCAGGACCCTGAGATCATGACCTGAGCCAAAGGCAGAGGCTTAACCTACTGAGCCACCCAGGCACCCTGTATAAAGTGTTTTTAAAAGTCCTTCCAGAGAAACCTGCTTTCATTATATATCAGAATAAGTTCCCAGCAAACCAACCCTCCCATAGATAAAATATAAAGTCTGGAGAAAGCACAAAAAAGCAGCCACCAGGTGATTCTGGAGAGTGATAAAACAGTAGGCAAGGACAAGTAGGAAGGGAGTTAAAACTTGGAAGAAGGGGAGTGCCTGGGAGGCTCCGATGGTTAAGAGGCCAACTCTTGATTTTGGCTCAGGTTCCACTCAGGTCATGATCTTGGGGTCCTGGGATGGAGCCCCACTTTGAGCTCTGCACTCAGTGGGGCATCTGCTAGCATTCTCTCTCTCCCTCTTCCTCTGCCCCTCCCCCAGTTCACTCTCTGTCTCTTAAAATAAATAAATAAGTTTTTTTTTTTTAAATGATAGGAAGAAGGAAGAGCACAGGATGAGTTTTCCATCTTTGGGGCTTTGTCCTTCATGAAGACCATTCTCATAGTGTGATGCAGGGCAACAGAGCTCTGGAAAAGTGCCCACCAGATCTCAGACCTAAAAAAGATGGAAACCCTTGGGCACCACAACTGCTGTAAGATAAGGGGCGAGTCTGGGAAGAGGAAAGGCTGAGAAGAAGAGCCCCTGGTCCTGTGTGTATGAACTCTGCTCAGACCTCAGGAGGACCACAGAACAATAAATGTGTGGGGCAGGCTCCGAACAACACAGCTAGGGCTGAAATAATTGAGGTGAGGTCTGAGTGGCTGTAATTCCAGAAGAGGGGAAAAAATCAGCATTTTGTGTCTAATCAATCTAATTGCATGCTAAAACAAAGCAATGAAACTCTCATGAGGAGCTTGTGTGTGTATTATTTTATATGCATATATAAATATCCAGAACAAGATAGTCACAATGTCCTGAAGACAATAGAAAATACTCAATGAGATACAGGAAAACACACTCATAATAATGAAAAGTTGGGAAACGCAACAGAAAGAGAAACAGAAAATATAAAGATCCATATTGATATTGGAGGTCAGAAAAAATGTAATATCTAAAGTGTAGGGGCACCTGGGTGGCTCAGTGGGTTAAGCCTCTGCTTTTGGCTCAGGTCATGATCTCAGGGTCCTGGGATTGAGCCCCGCATTGGGCTCTCTGCTCAGTGAGGAGCCTGCTTCACCTCTCTCTCTGCCTGCCTCTCTGTCTCCTTGTGATCTCTCTCTCTCTCTCTCTCTCAAATAAATAAATAAAATCTTTAAAAAAAAAAGTGTAAAAATCATGGAATGGGCTTAATAGCAGAATGGAGATAATGGAGAAGAAAATCAATCGACCTAAAGATAAATCAATGGAAACGATATGATCTGAAGAAAGAGAAAAAAGCTCTAAAGTAATGAACTGAGCCTCAGACACATATAGATCAAGATTAATTTTATCTAAAATGCATGCACTTTGAGTTGAAGAAGGAAAGATGAGAGAGAAAGGAGACAGGAGAGTGATATTTAAAGAAGTAATCATCAAAGTTGCTCAATTTTGGTGAATGTTGTAAATTTATGACTCAAGAATCTCGGTAAATAAATTCCAAAGATGACAAACATGGTGAAAAACATACCAAGGCACATCAGTATCATATGGCTGAAAACCAAAAACAAAGATAATATCTTGAAAGCAGCCAGAGAAAAATGACACTTGACGGCAGGTGCACAGTAATTTCAGTGACACGTACTCTTCTTCAGAAATAATGAGTTTGAAAACAACAAAATCACAAATAAGATCCCAAGAGGAAAAACAAAAATAAAAACAAAGCCCTAATCCAGAATTCTATATGTAATGAAAATATCCTTTAAAAAACATTTTTTAATAAAATAAGATTAAAAGAACTTCTATGCAACATACCCTACTATAAGAAAAGGTAGGTAAATTTCCTTAGGTTGAAGAGAAATGATACCAGCGTGAAACTCAGATCTTCGGTAGAAATGGTATGAATCACAAATAGTAAGTATCTGAATAAATATAAATGACTTAATATTTTTTCATATTTGTAAAATGCATCACCTTAATATACTGCATATAGTATAATGAGTAAGTATAATGCTTAAGATGTATATATTTTTTGTCATATGGGGCATGTTATTATGTCAATACACTTCACATGAAATCTATAGCATAGAATTCCTTTTGTTGATAAATTAACAAAAGCAACAATTAGTTTTTTAAAGGTAAATCAATTGATAAACTCTTAACTAGACTGAGCAAGGAAAAAAAAGAAAACATATGACTAATATTAGGAGTGTTGGAAATGTAATTAATGCAGAATCAGCAGACATTAGAAGAGAAATAAAATAAGATAATGAACACATCAAAACAAACTTTACAATTTACATGAAGTGGACAAATTCATTGAAAGATACAAGAAAAAAGAAAGCTACAAGAAAAATGACACAAGATGAAACTGAAAATCTGAATAGTGCAATACCTATTAAATAAATTAAACCTGTCATCAAAGCTTTTCCACCAGGAAAATTTCTGACCCATATGTCTTAGTGGTAAATTCTGTCAAACTATCAAGGTAGTTATAACCAATATTAATTATATGAGAGCTTTCAGAAAGCAAATGAAGAGGGAATAGTTTCTAACTTTATGAGGCCGACATAAACCTGGCACTAAAATCTGATGTTTTATCAAAATGGATAAAATCATTGATTATCATGGATGCAAAAGCTGTTACCAACTGAATCCAAAATTATTTATAAATGTATAATAAAAGGGTTTATCCAGGTATGCAAGATTGTTTTCAGAATCAAAAATCAACTAATGAAATAATGTAGCATTGGTTAATTTCAGTTAGTCTAGATTTATTCCCAGAGCTGCTGATTCTAAGCCAATGCTCTGGAATCTATTAATTAAAGATCAATGATGTTCTGGAACTATCTGTACCTGCAGCATTTCAGAGAAGGCTTTCTTGGTTTGCCAACATTGTTTATTCATAATTTTAGATTTATAAATTGCACCAGGTTTCAGTGGAGCCTAGATGGGTTGGGGGAAAATGTAAGGGCTCAAAGATTAAACCTGATCAAATAGTAGGAATATATGTGACCATGAGCAGACTTTGGGGTTTCCTATTACAGAAGTGCTTCAAATAATGCCAGTAGTGGTACAAGACCTAGAGGCAAAGTGCTTTGGTGCAACACAGGAGTGTGGGGGCAGGGAGCCTGTGCCTGAAATTCCTAGACTCCTATCAACATCTTCCTTCCTCCTCTTGTTCTTCTTCTTCTTCCTCTTCTTTTTCTTCCTCTTCATCTTCTTCTCCTTATAAAGAAAAAGTATTTCACCCAACGCAACACAAATTAATGATTAACAAGTTCATACTTTTTTTAAAGATTTTATTTATTTGACAGAAAGAAACACAACAAGAGAGGGGAACACAAGCAGGGGGAGTGGGAGAGGGAGAAACAGACTTCCCGCCGAGCAAGGAGCCTGATGTGGGACTTGATCCCAGGACCCCAGGATCATGACCTGAGCTAAAGGCAGATGCTTAATGACTGAGCCACCCAGGTGCCCCAAGTTCATACATTTTTAATATAAAACATGTTCCTCAGTCTAATAAAAATCATCTACAAATGACTCACAATAATATCATGTTTAAAGGTGAAATATTTAATGTTTTAATGTAGTGGGAAGAATAAAATAAGCATTCCCACGCTGGCTATTTTTATTAAGCCTTATACTAAAGGTTGCAACTATTGTAAAAAAGTAAAAAGAAGAGACAAAAAGTATAAAGACCAGAAAGGGAAAAACAAAAGTCTCTCTATTTAAAGATGGCATGATTGCTTACTTTTTAAAAATCTAAGAAACTTACAAAATGACTCTTAGAAGTGAATTTAGAAAGATCTCAGATTCGTGGTAAATATACAAAAATACAAAAATATACTAAAACCAAAAATTAGAAACAGAAATGGACCATTTACAGTAGCATGAAAAATACAAAATGAAAATTCACAAATATGTGAAGATTGAACAACATGCTACTGAACAAGAAATTAAAAGAGAAATTGTGAAGTATAAAATTAGTAGAAGGAAGAAAATAACAAAGATTAGAGCAGGAAAAAAGTAAAATAGAGACTGATGGACTTTGGCTGATAAGGACAAGTACAACGATTGTAACAAATGTACCTCCCTAACTCAGGATGTTGAAGGGGATGGCATTATGTACATACGGGGGCCAAGGGTGTTGGAAATGGTATATCCTGCTCAGGTTTGCTATGACTTAAAACTCTATAAAAAATAAAGTCAAATTTTGGGATGCCCAGGTGACTCAGTCAGTTAATCATCTGCCTTCAGCTCAGGTTATGATCCCAGGGTCCTGGGATTGAGCCCTGTGTCAGGCTCCTTACTCAGCAGGGAGTCTGCTTCTCCCTCTCCCTCTGCCCCTACTCCCTGCTTGTGCTCTTGCTTGTGTGCTCTCTCTTTCAAATAAACAAATAAAATCTTAAAAAAAAAAAATAAAAGAATTATATATCATGACAAGTGAAATTTATTCCAGGATTGCAGGGGTGGTTCAACATCCACAAATCAGTTAGCAAGATATACCACATTAACAAAATGAAAGATAAAAATCATATGGTCATATCAATAGATGCAGAAAAAGCATTTGAAAAAATTCAACATCCATTTAGGATAAGAACTCTCAACAAAGTGGATATAGTAGGAACATACCACAACATAATAAAATTCAGGATTAAAAAGCCCACAGTTAACATCACACTCAATGGTGAGAAGCTGAAAGCTCTTCCTCTAATATCAGAAAAACAGAAGGAAATCCACTCTCACTACTTTTACTCAACATACTATTGGAAGACCTAGTCACAGCAATTAGGCAAGAAAAAGAGAAGGCATCCAAATTAAAAAAAAAAAAAAAAGAAGAAGAAGAAGAAGTAAAATTCACTATGCAGAATACACTGCATTATATTTATAGAAAACCCTAAAGACCCCATCAAAAAACCTGTTAGAACTAATAAATTTAGTAAAGTTGTAGGATAAAAAATCAATGGACAAAAAAATCTGCTGCATTTATATATGCTAAAAATGAATTATTGGAGAGAGTAATTAAGAAAACAATCCCCAGGGTGCCTGAGTGGCTCAGTCGTTAAGCATCTGCCTTCGGCTCAGGTCATGATCCTGGTGTCCTGTGATCAAGCCCTGTATTTGGGCTCCCTGCTTCACAGGAAGCCTGCTTCTCCCTTTCCTACTCCCCATGCTTGTATTCCCTCTCTCACTGTCTCTTTGTCACATAAATAAATAAAATCTTTAAAAAGGAAGGAAGGAAGGAAGGAAGGAAGGACGGGTGGACAAAGAAAGAGAAATAAATAAATAAATAAATAAATAAATAAATAAATAAATTCCCTTTACAATTGCATCAAAAAATAAAATAAAATACTTAGGAATTAATTTAACCAAAGAGAAGACCAAGACCAGTATATTTAGAACTATAAGACATTAAGGATAGAAACTGAAAAAGACACCAAAAATAGAAAGATATTCCATGCTTATAGATTGTAAGAATTAGTACTGTTAAGATGTTCATACTACCTAAAGCAATATGCAGATTCCATGCAATCTATGTCAAAATTCCAATGCCATTTTTTAGAGAGATGCAGCAAAAATTATAAAATTTGTGCGGAAACAGCCAAAACATTCTTCGGAAAGAAGAAGAAAGCTGAAGTCATCACGATCTTTGATTTCAAATTCTATTATGAAGCTATAGTAATTAAAACAGTATGATATTATTAAAAGTATGATAAACAGCATAAAAACAGACAGAGAGATTAATGGAAAAATAGGACGCCCAGAAATAAATCCACACACATATGGTCAATTAATTTATGACAAAGATTCTAAAAATATAAAATGGGGAAAGGACATTCTCTTCAATGAATGGTGTTCAGAAAAATGGACAATGGCATGCCAAAAAAAAATGAAACTGGGTCATTATATCACACACAAAAATTAATTCAAAATAGATTAAAGGTTTGAATTTAACACCCAAAACCATAAAACTCCTAGAAGAGCACATAGGCTTTAAGTTCATGGACATAGCTCTTGATGATTTTTTAATCGGACACCAAAGGCAAAAGCAAGAAAACCAAAACCAAACAAGTAAGACTACATCAAACTAAAAAGATTATGGACAGCAAAGAAAGTCATCAACAAAATGAAAAGGTAACCTACAGAATAAGAAAAAGTATCAGAATATCATGTATCTGATAAGGGGCTAATACCCAAAATATATAAAAACCTCATATAATTGAACAGCATAAAAACAATCCAATGGAAAAAATGGGCAGAAGAACCAAATAGACATTTTTCTAAAGAAGGCATACAGATGGCCAATAGACACATGAAAAGATGATCTATTTCATTAATAATCATGGAAATGCAAATCAAATTTACAATGAGTTATCACCTCACATCGATTAGAATGGCTATTATCAAAAAGACTAGATACGACAAGTGTTGGCAAGGATGTGGAGAAAAAGGAATCTCATTCACTGTTTCTGGGAATATAAATTGGTGCATCCATTCTGGAAAACAGCATGGAGTTCCCTCAAAAACACTAAAAATAAAACTACCATCTGATCCAGCAATTCCACTACTGGGTATTTATCCAACAAAAATGAAAACACTAATTCGAAAAGATATCTGTACTCCCATGTCCATTGCAGCATTATTTACAATAGGCAAGATACGGAAACAACCTAAGTGTCCGCTGATGGATAAAGAAAGAAAATGTGGCATATATATTTGTATATTTATGTACTTGTGTATGTGTGGGTGTGCATTTATGTGTGTGTGTTTGTATATTTGTGCATTTGTGTATATGTACATGTAGGTATTTATATGTATATAACACGATATATAATTTATACACATAGAAGCACACACATACACACACAATGGAACTTTTTATGGTGAAAAAATTTATACTTAGATTTAGCCAGCTCAACTCAGATAGATGATCCCAATTTTGTTGGCAACATCCAAAGCATCATAGTCAGGAGCCAGTCAAATATATGCTTTCTTGGGGTGCCTGGGTGGCTCAGTGGGTTAAGCCTCTGCCTTCAGCTCAGGTCATGATCTCAGGGTCCTGGGATCCAGCCCCGCATCGGGCTTTCTGCTCAGTGGGGAGCCTGCTTCCCCCCCTCTCTCTGCCTGCCTCTCTGCCTACTTGTGATCTCTCTCTCCATCAAATAAATATAAATATATATATATACATATATATATACACACACACATATATATATATTTATATATATGCTTTCTTCTGTCCATCAGGGCCTGATCAGGTTGTTGACCTTGGTTATACCAATGTCATAGAGCTTCTTCACAGCCTGTTGCACTTGGTACTTGTTGGCCTTGACATCCACAATGAACACAAGTGTGTTGTTGTCTTCTGTCTTTCTCATGGCTGACTCAGTAGTCAGGGGGAACTTGATGAAGGTGTAGTAGACCAGCTTGTTTCTCTTGAGGGCATGGTTTTTTGAGAATATTTAGGCTGCCTTCCGAGATACAGTATCTTGGGCCGTGGGAAGGTAGGTGACGTGCAGACCTTTTGTGTATGTGTCTGTGGATCGTTTCAGCACTGATTTTTCTTGGCCTTCAAAGCCTTTGTTTCAGCTTCAGTTTTGGGAGGGGCAAGGGCTTCTTTCTTGGCTTTTGGGGACATCTTCATGAAGGGCCCCTGATGGAATATTATACAGCCATAAAAAGAAATAAAATCTTACAATTTGTGGCAACATATATAAATCTCAAGGGCTGTATGCTAAGCGAAATAAGTCAGACAGAGAAAGACACCTAATATATGATCTCTCTTTTTTGCGAAATCTAAAACCTAAGTTCATAGATACAGAAAACAAATTGATGGTTGCCAGAGGTGGGGAGTAGGGTGAAATAAATCAGTGAGCTGTTTTTTGGGGTTTTATTAGTGTAAATAAATTGAACTTAAAAAAAATAAATAATTAGAAAAATTTTTAAAGCATCTGTAAGTCATTTACACTGAAAAGTGTAAAATATTGCTGAAGAGTATTAAAAAGGACCTACATAAATGCAGAGGTATATTATTTTTCTTAATTATAAAACTCTAAGTTTTCCTCCAAAGTGGTCTAAATATTCAATCTAATCCTAATCAATTCTACCAGATGTTCCTTTCTCTGAAAAGAAAGTTCAAACTTTGACATGCTGGTACTAAAATTTCTATGGAAGCTCAAACCAACTAAAAGAGTTGTATTTTATGGGCGCCTGGGTGGCTCAGTGGGTTGAGCCTCTGCCTTCGGCTCAGGTCACGATCTCAGGGTCCTGGGATCGAGCCCTGCATCGGGCTCTCTGCTCAGCTGGAAGCCTGCTTCCCTCCTCTCTGCCTGCCTCTCTGCCTGCTTGTGATCTCTCTCTCTCTCTCTGTCAAATAAATAAATAAATCTTTAAAAAAAAAAAAGAGTTGTATTTTAAAAAGAAAAATAAAGATGTAAAATTTTACACTACTGGATTTCAAGACCATGTGGTATTGATGAAAAAACAATCAGGTAAATAGAACAGAATAAAGAATGTGAAAAAAAGACTCACACAACTGATACTTGACCATGAGGAATTCTTTACAACAAATCACACAGAAACAGCTAGACATTTCTGTAGGGCAGGGAAAGTGACCTTCTACCCTTACATCACACAATACAGCATTTACTGAAAATGGACCATGGATATACTGTCAAAGGTAAAAGAATAAAAAGGAGGAGAACCTTTTCAACTTTGGGGTAGGCAAAGATCTTTTAACCAAAAAAATAAATAAATAAATAAATAAATAAAAATGATAAATATGGCTATTTTGAAATAAAAAGTATGTGTGTTTCTTTAAAAAAGTAAAAAACAGGGACTCCTTGGGGGCTCAGTCAGTTAAGCAGCTGCCTTTGGCTTGGGTCACAATCCTGGGATCCTGGGATCACATCCCACAACAGGCTCCTTGCTCAGTGGGGAAAACACATATTTGATGAACAACTTGTACCCCAGAATATACAAAGAACTCCTTTGATCTAATAATATTTGAAAAAAGATACAATATTTTAAAAAGGAAAAAAAAATTGAACAGACTCTTCACAAAAGTAGATATATCACCAAAAAATAGCAATATATATCCATTATAAAAATACAAATTAAAAGACTACCAACACCAAGTGCTGATGAAGATATGGAACAGTGGGACTCCTGTGGAATGTAAAATGGTACAGTTACTTTGGAATATTCTTTGCAGTTTCTTTGAAAATTCAACATACAGGGGCGCCTGGGTGCCTCAGTCGTTAAGCGTCTGCCTTCGACTCAGTTCAGGATCCCAGGGTCCTGGGATCGAGCCCCGCATCGGGCTCCCTGCTCGGCGGGAAGCCTGCTTCTCCCTCTCCCACTCCCCCTGCTTGTGTTCCCTCTCTCTCTCTGTCAAGTAAATAAAGTCTTAAAATATATATATATATAAAAAAAATTCAACATACACCAATTTCTAAGTATTATATAAGAAAATACTTATACTCCCAAGTATTTATCTAGTAACAATGAAAACATATGTCTACACAAACATTTACATAGAAAATTTAATTTTATTTTGAAGAGCGAAGGAGACTGGAAGTAACACAAATATCTGTCAACAGGTGAAATGGATAAAGAAAATACAGCTTATGCATAATAGAAAATTCTACTTACAATAAAAAGAACAAACCACTGACCCACATTATGCATCTTAAAATGATTATGCTGAGCAAAAGGAATGAGATACAAAAGAGTAAATACAGCATGTTTCCATTTCCATTAAATTATAAAAAATGCAAACTGTCTACGTTGACAACAAAGCAGATCCCTGGTTTTCCAGGAACAGAGGAAGGAATCGACTGCAAAGGTGCAACAGGGAACTGCTGGTGTCGGAAATTATTGGCATCATGACTGTAGCAGTGGTTTTCACAGTTTGATATTTTTGTCAAAATGCAGTGCATCGTCAGTTTAAACGGATGAATTTTCTTGCACATAAATTATATCTCAAAAATTGAAAGGAATTTTTTCTTTTGCAGGGGAACATGCTTTCCCACATATTGAAATGTTATAAATTATCTGTAAATGAAATGGTGTTTTGGGTGCATGCATAAATTAACAGATGAATACAATAAAATACAAAATTCAGAAAGAGTCCAAATGGAAATTTGGCATATATAAAAGTGACAACTCAAAAATCGGTGGAAAAAAGTAGACTTTTTAATAAATGACATTGGGATCATGGATCACCATATGGAATACAATAAAATTCGATCTGTTTTCACACTTTACAGCACGATGCATTCCAAATGGATCAGAGATTTTAAAAAGAAGTGGACGAATTCTTCTACAATCCCAAAAGGGGAAAATTTTCTAACTATGACTCAAAATCAATACATAATAAGGGAAAGAACCGTCAAACCGATGCTAATAAAGAAAATTTAACATAATAAAGGAAAAACACCAAGAGTAAAGTAAAAAAAACAAATATCATACTTGGGGAAATACTTGCAATTTATATCACTGATGAAAGATTTACATCTTTAGTATATACAACCTTGTTGAATAGAGACCAAAAAAAGACCTAGAACCTGAATGAAATATGGGCTTGAGATATGAATTGCCAGTTCGCAGAAATAGAAAACCCAGTGACTCTTAAATATATAAAAACATACCAACCTCACTCCTAAAATGAGAGAAGTAAATTAAAACTATCCTGAAATATAATTTGTTGCCTATTAGACTGACAAAATCCTAGTTGGGCAAACTGCTTTGTTAAGGAGGCTATGCAAAACAGGCATTTCTATAATGACTGATGAGACATACAATTAAAATAAATGAAATTTAAAAAGTAAGCTAGTACAGCCATTTTTTGGAAGACAGTTTGGCTGTTTCTTACAAAGCTACCCATAGTCTTAGCATACAATTCAGCAATCATGTTCCTAGGTTGTTTTTTGTTTTTTGTTTGTTTTTAAGATTTATTTATTTATTTTAGAGAAGGAGAAAGCACATTTGAGCAGGGGGAGGTGCAGAAGGAAAGGGGGAGGATCCTCATGCAGACTCCCCACTGAGTGTGGAGCCCAGTCAGGGGTTCGGTCTCACGACTTTGAGATCATGACCTGAGCCAAAACCAAGACTCAGACACTCAACCAACTGAGCCACCCAGGTGCCCCAGGCTCCTAGGTATTCTCTCAAATGAGTTGAAAACTCATGTCCTTTAGAAAACCTGCCCATGCATGTTTATAGAAACTTATTCATAATTGCCAAAACTTAGAAGCAATCAAGTTATAATTCAGTGGGTGAACGGATAAACAGTAGTACACCCAGACAATGGAATGTTAATCAGTGATGAAAAGAAATGAGGGGTACCTGGATGGCTCAGTCGGTTAAGCGTCTGGCTTTGGCTCAGGTCATGGTCATGGCTCAGCAGGGAGCCACCTTCTCCCTCTCCTCCCTGCTCACGCTCGCTCTTGCTATCTCTGTCACTATCTCTGTCTCTCTCTCTCAAATAAATACACAAAATTTTTTAAAAAAGAAAAGAAAAGAAATGAACTATCAATTCATGGAAAGACACGGAGGAACCTTAAATGTGTATTGCTAACTGAAAGACTCCAAATGGAAAAGGCTACCTAGTGTATGGATTCCAGCTACGTGGCATTCTGGGAAAAGCAAGTAATAAGATCAGTGGTTGCCAAGAATTGGACATAAGGAAGGTGTAGATGAAAAGGTAGAGCAAAGGGGATTTTTAGGCCAGTGAGACTCTAGAGTATGATACTGCAATGGTAGATATATGTCATGATACATTTTTCAAAACCCATCTAACTGCAGGACACAGAGTCAACCCTAATGTAAACTATGGACATGAGTTAATAATGATGTATCATTACTGACTCGTCAATTTTAACGAACATACCACACTAATGCAAGATGTTATTAACAAGAAAAGCAAGGGAGGTAGAGGAGCTCTATAGGAACTCTATTGTCTGCACGATTTTCTGTTTAAAAATGTTTTAAAAATAATGTATTTTTAGGTAAATTAGGCTAAACAATGATAAATGCTTTGGAATGAGCACAGGGGGAAGTGGGGAATGGGGGGCAGAGCATTGTGGTGCTAGTAAAGGGGCAGGAAGGCAGTGTGTGGTATTAGCGTGGTTGGGGTCAGCGTGGCCTCACAAGGAAGGTCAGACTTGAGCTGTAGGTGCGACAGTGCATGTTAAAAGCTAGAGGAAGAGAGAAGGAGCAGCTGAAGGCAAGGATCCAGGGCAAGAGTGAGGAGGCCAGGGTCACTGGGCCAGCCCATTGCGTGGACCTAGAAGGAACTGATTTGTCTGAGATCCCACGACTCACTTCCTTCAGCTTGGTCAGCGAGAAACGGGAGAGTTCTCCTGTTGAGCAGTCCTGGGTCTGGGAGGGAAGCCCTCAGTATCCACCGTGCGATGGGACAACGGGGACACAAAGCGGCAGGATCTGTGGACCCCTGCGTTGTCCTGAACCATCTTTCCTCACACACCAGTAGGAATATTTGGCTCCCTCCTCCAACCTGCCGGCCATGTGGCTTCATTTTCTTTCTTACCAAACTCAGAAATGTACCCCCAACAACATGTGATTAAAGTAAAGGAGATAAATTGTTTTTGACCAGAAACCTCTTGTTAAGAAAAAAAGGGGTGAAAACTATAGCTCTGGCATGGATCTCAGACAGCAGGGGAAAAAACTATTTCCATTTACAGGGTGGTGGGAGTCACAGCAGGAATAGAACAAGACAGAGTTAAGAGGAAAATTATAGTCTTCCTCAGTGTTTCACTTAAATGTCTCCTGAATATTCTAGATGATGAACCTCAGAGCCCCTTCCCTCTGACAGGGAAAGGTATACCTTGGAAGGCACTTGGATTGGCAAATCCCATGGTATGGGCCAAGATTTTAAAATATAAAACACCAGGGCACCTGGGTGGCTCAGTCAGTTAAGTATCTGCCTTGAGCTCAGGTCATGATCTCGAGGTCCTGGATCCAGCTCTGTGTCAGGCTCCCTCCCTGCTCGGCAGGGAGCCTGCTTCTCTCCCTCTCCCTCTACTGTTCCCCGTGATTTTGCTTGAGCACACTCTCTCTCTCTCTCTCTCTGAGTCAAAAAATTTAATAAATAAAATCTTTTAAAAATAAAAAAATAAATAAGATCTTTAAAAAATAAATAAAATACAAAACATCAAAATAGGTCTGCCTTCTTAAAAATGGCATCAACCCAATTTCTGTGTATACCCCAGGTCCACTATTTCAGTGACATAACTCAGGAAAGTTATCTGATTTCTTTTCCACCCTAGAAAATAATCATTATTTCCCAGTAGGGTTCAGGGGGAGATCCAGTAAGTTAGTGCATGCAAAATGTTTAACATAGTGTCTGGTATGGAATAAGGGCTCACTGAAAATTCGCTTAAATATGAACTTGTGGACAATGACCTGGGCATCTACTTCTCTTTACTGTCACCAATGAAGTAATGATGGAACATGGAGAAATACCTTTATAGAGCCAAGAGAAGCTTTATAGCACTTTCTAAAGAATGATTCCCAAATTGCTGCCCTTGTAACTACAGAGTCCCATGAAATGTTCACAGCTGTTCCATGGTCAAGTGTACTCGAGCAACAATCAGTTTAAAAAAAAAAAATATATATATATATATACACAAAAATAAGCAAACAAACCTGACTTCTTGTGGTGAGCATACCACGATGTATGGATTTGTCCAATCACTGCACTGTATCCCCACAACCAATGTAACATGGTATAGAAGCTATACCTCAATTAAAAATAGGCTTCTCGGTTTTTTTAAGATTTAAACACATGAGCATTGAGGATGTAACAAGGACTGGCAGGGCTTGGCCTGAGTTTCAGAAGGGTAACTCTGGCAGCATTAGGACAGATGGCTGGAAGGTCGAGAGACTGGACACAGATAAGAAATTATGTCGGCCGTGAGGTTGAACACAATGTCATGGGCATCGGTGATACCAGAAAGGCAGATTAGACAGTAGCTGGTGCCCAGTGAAATGTCAGGGGTTCAAGCAAGGGAGAAATCAGAGAGTTTCTATTTTCTCTGGAACGTGGTGGTAAAACCTAAGATAAAAAACAAGTAAGAGAGGAAAAAGATAGTGAAAGAGAAGAAGAAAGACAAAATGAGCCTGGTCCGTTGCCTTGAGTTACTATTATGTACCACAGATGATTCGATGCCTATTTTATTTTGTCCTCACCTTTCCGAAAGGTAGATATTTATCATCTCCACTTTCCAGAAAACTAAGCATCCCTGAGACAAATAACGGGCCTTTAATCTTGGAGCTAGTGAAGAGAGGTGGCTTTCCAATCCAAGCCCTTCCATCCGCTACGACCCTCTGCTCATGAGTTGCTCATAACATGGCAGCTTCACATTGGAACATCCAGAAAAAAGGACGAAAAAGCCCATCCTTTTTATTGAATCACGTTAACTTCAGAAAAGCAACCTGGAATTTTGCTCCGATGATTGTCAAATGCTTTCTTGGTGTGGTTGACGGCTTGGGGCACCAGAGGCACAGCTCTGCTTTTGAGGAAAAGTTACCCCCCAAACAGTCAGTGAGCACAGAAAAGGCACTAGACCCTATTGAACCCTGTGATCATCCCTCTCTGAGAATGGGTCCTGTAGTTACACAGGACTCAGGAGTCGTCCCAAAAATAGTCAGGTCAGACCACTGCTCTTTGATGATCCAGTGCATGGAATAACATGTTTGAAAATTGGACGTGTTTTATTAGACGAAAGACCAATTGGGAGTTTCTAGTGCAGATGGCCTGCTCTGCCTGAACCCACCTAATGACCCTCTAGGACAGAGTGGGAACACTTCTCACCCACTGTGTGAGATACTTGTGAGGATCCGTTAATTCAAATGATATTAGGGAAGACCCATCTGTACCATCGGTGTTAATCCCCCCCCCACCCTACACCCCCACAAACAACCCTAAACCAAACTGACCCTTTGCTTTGCAAATGCATTCCCAAATCTTACAGTGGGGAGGTGGGCACAAACGTGTAAGGGACTCACCTTCAGGCCTCACACCCACTCTCAAAGGTAATGATCTTGAGTGGTTTTGCCTCACAAACCTGGGTACCCTTTTTCCCTTTGGTGAAATGAGAATAACATGACGAGCTCATAGGATTGCTGTAGAAATGAATGTAAATCGCCCAGCTAGCATTGCACAAACACGAGTGAACTCTGACCACAAGCTGAAATTACCGCAGTGCGAGGAAAGGAGGCTGCTAATGACTCAGGGAGAAAAGTAAGGTGCACAGCTTCAACTGGAATGAGACTGGCAGGACCTGAATCCAGGATCCTAGGGGTCTTGCCACACCTACTGCTACCTTCTTCCTGTAAACACCGTTGGGGGTGGGGGAGGCAATTAAAACATAATGTCAAAATACATTTGGCTGTGTCATAACCCCCTTGTAATAGCACACAATGTAAATTTGAACTACACAGCGTGCTTTAGTGGAGACCAGAAGCATTGGGGGCACTCCGGAGTAATTAGCAGCTAATGCAATCCAGGCAGGCACAGAGAAACTCTTCCTTCCTCAGCATTTATGCCCGCTCGGAGGGCAGCCTCTTTATGTAAATATAAAAGGATAATTACCGCAGGAAAAAAAAATGGAGCAGGTATTGGTGATCGCAGGGATGAGGACGAGTGGGGTTTTGAATGCACAAAGCAGGCCAGCTGCAGCGTGCAGTACTTCAAAGCAGAAAACCCGAGGCTCAACCACTCCAAAATCCCTCCATGCCCAGGACGCACCAGTAGCCAAGGGACACACTCAGCGATGAAGTTGCTGGAGCTTATTTATAGAGGCTTTCCCTCTTCTTAAAACATAAACAAAAGAGAAATCACAGCCCTGCTTGGCTTCATCGACAGCATATGGAATAAATGATGCCTAATGACAGGCTTGAAGCCGTTTAGCCACTCCTGGGCGCGGATGCTGCGCTGGGTGGTGTCCGCTTTGCGAGTCCAGCCGCAGGCTCCCCGAGTCCCCTGGAACCGCACAGATGAATGGGGGAGCGGAGAGAGCAAGGCTGGGCTAATTGAAAAGGGGGAGCACTTTACAAACACCATTACATGAAATGTGAGAAGTGTAACGTGGCAGGAAGCAGTCAGCACCTGCTGTCTGTGGCTAATTGTGTTATTCCGTGGCATGTTAGCCCTGCGCGCTGGCGTGCGAACCCACCCTTGCCTCGCAGGCGCCTGGTCCTGGGACCCAGGACTTGGACTACAGGACCAACCGGTCCGGTGGCAGTGTCCCCGTGGTCTCAGGTTTCATTTAAATCAACGCAGGCACAGATGACACTCCTGTATCTTACCTTTTGGGGGCGGGGACAGGAGTCCTTTTCTGCCACTGATACAGAGATGTTGGTGTTGAAAGAGGAAACGTGAATTCAAGAAGTGTATTGGATTGTAGCATGTTTGAAGGGGTGGTTTAAAAAGCAAAAGAAAGGAGGGAGAATACGAGGGAGGGAGGGAAGAGGAAGAAGGAATGAAAAGGGAAAGGGACAAAAAAGGGGAGGGGCATCTCAGGGGGACTTCTGTCTGAAGAGCCTGCAGCTCTTGATCTCAGGGTCCTGAGTTCGAGCCCCACACGGGGTGTAGAGATTACGTAAACTAATAAAACTTTAAAAAGGGAGAGGGGAGGGGCGCCTGGGTGGCTCAGTGGGTTAAAGCCTCTGCTTTTGGCTCAGGTCATGATCCTGGGGTCCTGAAATCGAGCCCCGCATCGGGCTCTCTGCTCAGCAGGAAGCCTGCTTCCTCCTCTCTCTCTCTGCCTGCCTCTCTGCCTACTTGTGATCTCCCTCTGTCAAATAAATAAATAAAATCTTTAAATTTTAAAAAAAGGGAGAGGGGATGAAGCAAGAAAACAGTTGATCAAAAAAGAATGGCTTTTGTATACAAGAAAATTGTTTGTTTTTATTTTTTAATTAGAGTCAGTTTCCTGCAAGAGGTGGTAATATCCATAAATTTCCCTCTTCCATGGATACTATTTTCACACAGGGGCCAGGGAAATGAAGACAAACTTTCCTAGTAGAAATCAATCATATTTTCAGGGAACATTAGTCCCCGATATCCTAGTATTAATTCTAAACCCTAATCTAATAGGCATGTGGCCCTGTTTATTCAGGATTCCTTACTGGAACATTAGTGTTGAGTCCAAAATTTATATTTACAGAGCAAACGATCAGATTCAGAAGGAAAGTGAATGAAATGAGATATTTCACGTAGTCTTTAATTAGTATTAGCTCACCGTCTGTGACAGACATACTGTATAAAGTCAAAAGAATTTTTTTTAAAGATTTTATTTATTTATTTGACAGACAGAGATCACGAGCTGGCAGAGAGGCAGGCAGAGAGAGAGGATGAAGCAGGTTCCCTGCTGAGCAGAGAGCCCCGATGCGGGGCTCCATGCTGCGGGGCTCCATGCGGGGCTCCATGCGGGGCTCCATGCGGGGCTCCATGCGGGGCTCCATGCGGGGCTCGATCCCAAGACCCTGGGATCAGGGCCGGAGCTGAAGGCAGAGGCTTTAACCCACTGAGCCATCCAGGCACCCCAGAGTTAAAAGAACTTTTTAAAAGATCAAATCTTACGTGAAGAACCGTCATAATATATATTGACTGGTCCCAGTTTTCTAACAACCGGTATCTTGGAAATGTTCTTGAAAAGCCTATAAATTCTGGTGAGTTTATTTTGGGGTTTAAATCCAAGATACACAGTTAAATCCAAAGCACTTTCAATGGATATGTAAATAGTATAATTCAAGGATGAGGCAATCTGAAAGGGAGACAGTTCAAATATGCGGTCCCATCTGCACTAACTTACAAGCTGTGTGACTGTAAGCATGTAACTTAACCTCTCTGAGATTCAATGACTTCACCTGTGAATTAAGAAAAGTAAGGTCTATCTTGTAAAGGGAGCGGAGAAAAGCTGTATCAAGAGCTGAGCACAGTGCCTTGCATACAATCAATATTCAGTTGTTTGCTTTTTAAATTAGAGGGAGTGTGAGTGTTTAGGAAGAAACTGGTGGTTATAGCCTACTTTTTAATTAGACAAATTTTTAAAAAGTACCAAATGCATGAATATATTCTGCTAAGCTTCAAGCGGCAAATATAAATGACAGACAATATCACTTCGTTGCCTCAAGATAATATAAATTCTGTAAGCAGACATGAGACTTACGCCAGAGTGGATCTGTATCGAGAGTGCTTATCCCCAGGGATATACCGTATACGTAACTTGATGCGTCTGTTACTGTTGTAATTGGGAACCAAGAAAGCCATCGTTGTGTAGAAAGAGAGCCAGGGCTCTCTGCAATGTCAATGAGGTAGGATCAGAATGACATTTCCAGCATAATGTTAGCCAATTAGATGCTGGAAAAATGTATGCACTGCTCCAATCCACCTGTCATGTGCCTAGGATTCCTAATAGGGAACAGGAAGAGGTCACCAAAAAGAAAAGCAAAATTCTGGAGGGAAAAAAAATGTGAATATAAAGGCAAGATTGGCTGAAAACAGCAGCACTCAGGAAGAAAGTTCCAAAGAAAGTGGCCCTTGAATAGTTTTGTTGGAGAATTGCAATGATTGCTTATGCTCTCCTATTTTGGAGAAAATTTTATGGATGCCTTACTGGCAGTTTAATGAAAGGACTGCTACAAATCATCTCAGAGTCAACAAGATGTCCTAAAACTAGCCCCTTCCTATTCTGCCACCAAAAAAAAAAAAAAAAAAAAAAAAAAAGCCCACATTCTCCCAATGAGGTTTTTCAAAAATGAATTACACCATTAAGTGCCAAGAAGAAAATTAGCTATGAGCTTTTAAATTTAAAATGATCCCCTTTTTAATTGTAAAACAGTGGCACTTAACTGCTATTGATCCTGCTGAGACACATTAGGGAACAGGGTCACCATAACTGTTAATATTCACTGCTTACTGAAAGAGCATCAAAGGACATTTTAATGTCAGAGACTTTCTCGGGGAGTTTTTAAAGAAGGTTTGAATCAGCCAGCCTATGAATGAAAAGGACATGAGGTAGACAAATGTAGAAACAAATGTGATAGCAATTTTCTGCTAATCAAATCATAACTCAAGATTGATTTTTTGGCAAAAGTTTACATCCTATAGATTTCCAAGGCTGGTCGACATTTAAAAGTCAGAGTATATATTTTCTATAGACTGGGACTTTTCAGATGATCATCCAATGGGGAATTTTTGTTTATTTTTTTAACACAAAAATGTACGAAAGAGCCTCCCTTCCGGGGAAGACCACGCAGCTTTTGCATTCTTCAGAAGGGAGGCCTGCGAAATGTCTGTGGCATTTCATTTAAAACTCAGTCCATCCTACTTTTTTGAAGCATTTATTGGATAAGACAATGAATGCTCTGTTTCTTTAAGGGAAAAATTACATTTTTCGAACACACTCAAAAGAAGTTTTCTCCTTTCACCCGGATCCTAGAATGAATTTGAAAATATTGAATTTGTGGCATTGTCTACTACTACAATGCCACCGAACTTTGCCAAGATAGGGAACGGAACGCAGTGCTTGCTGTTAAAATTTAAACCTCTTATTCCAAAGCCCTAAGCGAAATGTTAAAAAAGGAAATTTAATGTGGTATTGAACTTTAAAAAAAAAAATTGTTCATCTTTCTTTCTGACCAGATCATATCGTTGATTTTCCAGTGCTTATCTCTCACTATGCCAGTGAACTCTTGCAAAAATAGTATTATCATTTTTTTTTTGGTTCTGAGTTCAAAAGTACAACTTAGTTGTCTACAGACACATTTTTTAGAGTGTAACATTTTGGCAAATAAAATCTTACAGGGATTACCAGGGAATTAACAAAAGGAAATAAATGGTTTCTTTGGGCGATTTACATTCTTATTGTTTAAAAGGAGATATTTCATTCTTATGGCTTCATTGAGGTGTCCTCAGGGGCATCTGGCGACAGGTAGAAAACCACTGGCCAATCGAATGTATTCATTCTTAGATCCGTGTATTTACCCAAAATACATTCTCTGGGATTTCACATGGAAACTAAGTAAACTCCTCCAACCTCAAGGGAGTCACAACCTTAAGGAGAGACAGACAAGAAAACAGGATATCCTAATGTGAATATTGCTCTACTAGAGTTCAGATTGTAAGGACCTATTTAGCCAGAGCGCTTCCATCCCGTTAAACAATAACCTTGTTGTTTAACCCTTAAATTGTCCCTGCCCCCTTACCCCCAGGGGACTTACTTAAAAACAAGTCCTGGAAACCAGTCCCAGGTAACAAAGCCCAAATACAAGGGTGGGTCAGGCCAGTTGGAGACATCCAATCAGTGGGGGGGCACATACTGTCTCCCTATTTACCAAGGAGTATGGGCCCCACTCTTTGGGAGCCTTTTGGGCGCCAATTCTGACCAAGGTGATAAGCTAGTTCAAATATTGACTAGGGTAAATTGTGATTCAATTGGTCACTTAGGTGTGACCTAGCATGACTGTGCAGCTTTCTCTGTGTGTTACAATTTCATTGGCCACCTGTGCGTGGCCAGGCCCAACCACATGGCCTTTGCCCTTAAAAGCTAGTCTGTGAAGCAGAGAAGGGTCGTCCTCTCTGTAAGAGGCATGACCCCAAACGTTCGGTTTGATTCTCGATGCTTGGTGCGAAATAAAGCTTTGCTTGACCTTCGCTTTGTATCAGTCTCGCTCCTTTAATCACAGACCCATTATTGGGGGAACTTTCAAGATCAAAACACTGTGAGAATGGAGAGGATGAGCATCTAAATGGGATTCCACAGGTAAGGGCAAGGACTAGAACTCTGAGGAGGACTTGATGTTGGACAGATGCAGACATAGTCCTAGTGCACTTCAGATGGGGGGAAAGAACAGACAAATGTGGGGCTAACAATGAGCATATAAATGGCATCAAGGCAGCAAGGAAGACAGAGCCAAACCATATCTTACTAAGGAATGAGTTTTATTCTTTAAAACAATGGAAGAACCATCAATGACTTCTCAGCTGGTGAATGGTGGGATCAGATTTGTGATTCATGTTGCCAGTTACTCTTCCAGAAACATAAAGAACAAACTGGAACAGGCAAGCAAGATTGGAGGCAGAGAACCCAGTTGGAAGGCTGCTTTGGAAAACCGTGTGAGAAGTTATAAGACACTTAACTAGGACAAGAATCGTTGGGATGCAAAAAAGCATGGTCTGAGTGATTAGCTGGAAGTAGAAAGAAAGGAGGTGGTGAGTGCCTTGAATGTCTCGGATTTGAATGGTCACCTGAATGATCTAGCTATCTACCATGTACTGTGTTAGGTTTACCGAATGGTTCTACCATCTATTGATCATAGAGGTCATTGGAGATGCCCTATTAGTCTTATTTAGGGCATGCTGAGATTATCATCAAAGGGTAAGTAAGTGTCCAATAGGCAATTGAACATGTAGATCTGGAGTTCAGGAAAGAGTTTTAAGTTCTAGCTAGATTGTCCAACAAGAGTCCTTAACCCTAGAGGTCCTCAGATGGACTTTAGGGAACTCTGAGCCCTCTAAAATTCTTGGGCAAATATGCATTCTAATACGTGCATAAATAGGAGGAAATTCATTATATAAAAAGTTTTCAAAGAGCTCAAAATCCTCAAAGAACTGTCTGCATAAACAATGAGTCAAGTGTGGAACTCTGAGCGCTATTAATATTTCAGAAAATGGAGTTAGCCTAGAAGATGAGATCCTCACTCACTGTCCCATTTCTGTTTCCAAATCCATACTGTTTTACCTAATGACTCTACTCCAGATGAAGAGCTTTACTGTTACAAAAGGCACCCATGTTTTTTCCTGTCTCTAAATTTCTCCCTCTTGAGTCCCTGTCAATTTTCTCTTCCTAGCCTCGTCCCACTCTGCTTACAAATCCCATTCATAAAATTTGTGTGGTTTTTCCCTTTCACCAGCCCAAATGCCCCCACCTCTTCTAAATTTCAACAAGAAATCTTACCAGTTGGTTTCAACTGGCCCGTACACAGTGCCTAGCACCAAGTAATTTTTTACAATTAATGTATAAATCAGAACTTGAAACAGCTCTTGAAATGCCAATTCCTGTGACTCTTTAATGATGTGTGTATATGTATTTGTATATGGGTGTATTTGTGTATATTTGCATGCATTCTGCCTACCAACTAGACTATAAACTCATTGAAAAACAATGCCTATATTACATTTCTAGCACAGTTTTGAGTACATACTAAGTATTTACATATCAAGAGGTCAGAAAGATGAAGAGAAGGATAAAGGAAAAGAGGCGGTACACCAAAGTCAGTAGAAAAACTTCTAAGTTGGAATTTGGAAATCTAAGTATCAATTCTGTCTCATCCACTTTTAGGATATTTAACCACTAATATGAAGAAAAATTTGTCTGCCCTATTTTTATCACAATATTATTGTGAGGATTAAATAATATATTTAAATACATTCTATACATATATAAATAATTTTATATAAATGTGCATATAATGTAGAAATAAATTTTATAAAATGCACTTAAACATATATAAATGCATTTTATAACATAGAATAAAAAAGGATCCATATTAGTAAAGATAAAAAAATGAATCATAAAAGAAAATTGTAATGACAGTCCATAATGTTTTAATTATGTTTCCTAAGTAATAACACAGTTTAAAATAATTATCATTATTTTTAATAATAAGAATAATTGAATGATTTTTCAACCAATCCCAATTGAAACAAATGAGATCACAGAAAAACATGCAGCAAAATTTCTCCAACTAAGCTGCTAAATTTCTGTAACTAGGTAATAATTCTAGACAGAACAAGTTAAAAATTATGATTCTCTAGTCCTGTTCATGATAAACCAACATTGTTAGAAGAGATAGAATGTAAATATATCACAATTTATTCAAAAACTGTTACTAAAAATTGATCAGAGTGGTGTCTGGGTGGCTCAGTTGGTTAATTGTCTGTCTTCAGCTCAGGTCATGATGTCAGGGTCCTGGGATGGAGTCCCACCTCAGGCTCCCTATTCAGCAGGGGTCTCTTTATCCCTCTCCCTTTGCCCCTCCACCCACTTGTGTTCTCTCTCTCTCTTAAATAAAATCTTAAAACGACAACAACAACAACAAAACACGGGAAGCTTGGGTGGCTCAGTTGGTTAAGTGTCCGCTTTCAGCTCTGGTCATGATCTCAGGGTCCTGGGACTGACCCCCAAGTCAGGCTCCCTGCTCAGTGGGGAGTCTGCTTCTCCCTCTCCCTCTACTTGCCACTCTGCCTACCTGTGTTCTCTGTCTGTCAAGTAAATAAACAAAATCTTAAAAAAAAAAATCTAAAACCTGATCAGAAATAGATTTATGATAAATCAAAATAAATTTTTTAAAGAATTAAGGGAACTCAATTTAGAGACTCTGACAAATATTATTTTGGAATAAGAATAGCTTACTTCTTAAGAGAATTTTTAGTTTAGATTTTATATAACAGTTTGTATAGAATATATGTTAAATATTCATAAAGTAGGACATAACTTTACATATTTTTGCATATCAAAATTGGTGCTCTATTCTCTATCTAATAAAGTCTCAGAGTGTTCCAGCCTTTGCAATAAGTGCTTTAAAGGGAGTAGACAAAAATCATCATTTTTCCTATTTTTTATACAAAACTCTAGTCCCTGCCACCTTATACCTGGAAGTCCCTTCCAGAAACAAAGTAATTTTGGTTCACATGCATGCAAATTAAATCATTGTGGTTGGGATGGTTAAAAAAATGTGTTGGTGAGGCAGAGAGTATGAAAGGTGCAGAGTGGGGCAGGAAGATGTGTTTTTGGAATGAGCTCTTCAGAGAGAGATAGAGGCAGATTCTAAATAAATCCAAGTCTTGGAGCTATTGTCCCAGATGGTTTACTAGACAGGGGTCTGATGGTTGTGAGACAGATGCACGCACCAGGTGAAGAAGATTTTCCATCATGTCCTGGAGCCATGAGCCCAAATCTACACATCTCCTGTCCTTGACCCCATGGTCATGAGAAGTTATAGTTCAGACTTTGTGGAATTTGAAGTACATACATTTTGAGGGACCCTCTTAACAACAACAAAAAGAAATTACAAATACAATTTAGTTATGAAGGGAAATATTCAGTTAGAAGAAGCAAAGAAATCACAACGTTTTTGAGACTTGGGAATTCAGGTCCACTCTTCTGTGGTAGCTTAAGGTTATTTGCTAGAAATGCTTGTAGAACAGTAGTTGCAATGGCAAGTTGGCTTGTTCACCACCAGAAAGGCCCTCACTCCTGGCACCTCCCAGCACTCACAGGTACCTGCCCATAGAGCCCTAAAGCTTAAACTTTCATCATCAGCTTTGCAGGAAATCTGTCTCTGGTACTGAAGAACCATTATGAGTCTTTGGATGGTTACCTTTTATGGCTCCATATTTGGTTCGTCCCACGTTCCGTGCCAAGGCAATGTTCCATGAGAAAGACAACATCTGCACCTTTAAAATTCCGCTCTCCCTGTGAGGGAAAAGTCACTGTGGAATGGGCTGTGAGCCATGAATTCTTCGCTCCAGCCTGCCCAACTCACGTTGCATCTGTCTCAGTCCCTGTGGAGAGAAGTCTTCAGCTTTTCCACTGCATGGATATATATTTGCAGAGCCCATGCGTGTGGTAGAGAAGGGGTGCTCCCAGCCTCACAATTTGGTTCTCAGGTGCCAATATCACAGGCTAAGTGTCCCCACATCCAGCCAGTTCGGCACTGTGCAGGGACAGTCGCAGGTGGCAGCTCTAGGTCCAGTCATGATGTTTCAGGTATGAAGATAGGAGTTGATTGGCCTAAACCTACAACCTGCTATGAGTTAGGAAGTCACAACACCTTTCTGTCTCTTCTGACAGGTCAATAACGTTGAATTTGCACCTCAGAAGTGGAATACTACTTAAAAAATAATCAAGTTGTTTCAGTAGCTGACAGCCAAATGAGTTGAAGAATGTGATAAGAGTGTGAACTGTCCATTCCAGCCTCCCAGACGGGAAGAATGGAGTGCATCAGAGTGGGGAGGTACAGAAAGCCTCACCTTGCAGGTAGGTGGGAGAAGGCCAGACAGAAGGTGGTGATGAGATACACAGTTTCAGAATTCAAGGTGTCAGGTGGAAATAGGGTTATCAGATAAAATACAGGACATTCAATTTCTAAATTCAGATATACATTAGTAATGTTTTCAATATATGTATGTTCCCCAAATTGCATGGGGTCTATTTATATTTTAAAAATTATTTCTTCTGTATCTGAAATTTAAATTTAACTTGAATCCTTTATTTTTTTATTCGCTAGGTTGGGCAACACTAGGTGGAAAGCCACCTAAAAAGGAGACCCTAAATTAGCCAGGATAATTCAGTTCTAAGTAGAAAAAGGTGACAAGCTACTTAAAGCAAAAATAAAAATAAATGTGCAAATACATGGTCAATGGATATTTTTCCTAGGGCTTACATTCTTTCCTTTTCACCACTTTAAGCATCTCTATTTTTTGTCATTTTGGTTTTTTTCATCATAATGTACTCTTTAATCTTCATCCCCTATTTCTCCCATCCCCCCACATACCTGCTTCTGGTAACTACCAGTTTGTTCTCTGTAGTTGAGAGTCTGTTTCTTGGTTTGTCTCTCTCCTTTTTTTTTCCCCCCTTTGCTTATTTGTCTTGTTTCTTAAATTCCACATATGAGTGAGATCATATGGTATTTGTCTTTCTTGGTATATGATCTATCATATTTGATCTATGGTATTTGGCTGACTTATTTCTCTTAGCATTAGACTCTCTAGCCGTATCCACGTTGTTGTAAAGAACAAGATTGCATTCTTTTTTATGGCTGAATAACATTCCATTGTATATATGTACTACTTCTCCTTTACCCATTCATCTGTTGACAAGACAATTGGACTGCTTCCACAGTTTGGCTATTGTAAATAATACAATAAACATGGGGGTGCGTGTATCCCTTTGAATTAGTGATTTTGTATTTTGGGGGCAAATACCCAGTAGTGTGATTACAGAGCCATAGGGTGGTGCTATTTTTAATTTTTTGAGGAAATTCCATAGTGTTTTCCATGATGGTTGCTCCAAATGGCATTCTCACCAATAGTGCAAGAGGGCTCCTTTTTCTCCACATCCTTGCTAACATTTGTTGTTTCTTGTGTTTTTTATTTTAGCCATTCTGACCGGTGTGAGGTGATATCTCATTGTAGTTTTGATTTGCATTTCCATAATGGTGAGTAATGTTGTGCATCTTTTCATGTATCTGTTGGCCATCTGGACATCTTCTTTAGAGAAATGTCTGTTCACATCTTCTACTCAATTTTTAATTGGATTATTTGGTTTGGGGATATTGAGTTGTGTCAGTTCTTTGTATATTTTGAATACTAGCCCTTTATCAGGTATGTCATTTGCAAATACCTCCTTTCATTCAGAAAGTTGAGTTTTGTTTTGATTATTGTGTCCTTTGCTGTGCAGAAACTTTTTATTTTGATGTAGTCCCAATAGTTTATTTTTGCTTTTGTTTCCCTTGTCTCAAGAGACATTATCTAGAAAAACGTTGCTATGACCAATGTCAGAGAGAGCAGCCTGTGGTCTCTTCAAGGATCTTTATGATTTTAGGCCTCACATTTCAGTCTTTAATCCATTTTGAGTTTATTTATGGGTATGGTGAAAGAAAACCATGACAAACTACTTAAAGCAAAACTAAAAATAAATGTTGTACAAACATATGGTCAATTGATTTTTTTAATAATAATGCAAATACAATTCATTTGGACAAGAAAAAAGTGCTGAAATGCCTGGTTATTTTTGTGAAAAGTAAAATAAGAATTAACCCTTATATTATATTATGCACAATAATCAATATGAAATAGATCACATACCTAAATGAAAATGCTAAAACTATGAAGCACCTAAAGACAAAAATAGAAGAATATTTGCACAATATGAGGTAGGCAGAGATTTCTTAGGATACAGAGGAACTCAGCATAAAAGAAAAATTGATAAATTGTTATCTTGGATTGAGTTCCCTAAAGGCAGAGCCTGAGATGCACTCTTGTGTGAGTCATTTATTGCATGAATGCCTATAAGAAACATCTGTAAAGAAGTAAGTGAAGTAGGATAGGATAGAAGAGGAAGTATAGCAAAGGAGCAGGGTCAGCTGTAGTCCAGACTCTGCCTGATCCCACATGGAGGCTCGTACACAAATGACACTTCAGTTCTATCCCATATGAAGATCAGGGTGTAAGCCTTTTGTACCATCATAACAACGAATCATTTCTATAGCCATTTCGGAAAAAATGTGGTACTCCATATATTACTAGGTAAAATGACTCCCACTGGTTTACAATTCTTCTGAGAAGGTTCTTGTTGTAAGCCTTTTGCAGCCAACGTTTCTAATAGGTGGAATGGGTCTATTACCATTGGACATCATCAAAGTTAAAAATTTCCATTGAGCAAAAGTTGTTGTTTAAAAATGATTAGTCAAGTCACATATTGAAAGAAAGTATTTACAACTCCTATGTCTCACAAAAGGCTCATATCCAGAACAGGTAAAGAATTTCTGCAAGCCCAAACAAAGAACCCATTTTAAAAATGGACAAAGATCTTATATGCAGAAAACCCTAATGATTTAACACAAGAGCTGTTATAATTAATAAGTGACTTCAGCAAAGTAGTAAAATACAAAGTAAACACACAAAAATCAGCTGCATTTCTGATTACACTAACAGTAAACAACCTGAAAAAGAAATTACAAAAATAATTCCATTTACAGTAACACAAAAAAATAAAATATTTAGCAATTAACTTAACCAAAGAAGTGAAAGGCTTTCACAACAAAAACTACAAAACTGAAAGTTCCACAAATGTCATTGCTGAAAGAAATGAAAAAAGACATAAATAAATACGAACACATCCGATGTTCATGGATTGAAAGACCCGATATTGTTAAGACGCCAGTACTAACCAAAGCAACCTACAAATTCAATGCACCCTCTACCAAAATCCAGATGATATTTTTGCAAATATAGAAAAACTCATCCTAAATTCATATGGAATCTCAAAAGAACCCAGACAGTCAAAAACAATATTGAAAAAGAACAAAGCTAGAGGACTCACTTCCTCACACTTCTTCAATTGAAAACTTATTTTAAAGCTATTGTAATCTAAACAGTGTTGTACTGGCATAAAAACAGACATATAGATAGAGATCCCCAAAATAAACCCTTGCATATGTTGTCAAATAATTTTTACAAGGGTGGCAAAACCATTGAGATAAGGAAAGACAGTCTTTTATTCAACAAATGGTATTGAAAAAACTGGATATTCACATAAAAAATTAATTTGGACCTTTACCTAACACCATATACAAGATCAACTCACAATTAATCAAAGACTTAACTGTAGAATGTAAAACTCTTGGAAATAAATAGGACATAAGCTTTACAACATGGAATTTGTCAATGACTTCTTGGATTTGACACCAAAGGCAGAGGCAACAAAAGAAAAAACAGATAAATGAGAGTCTATAAAAATTAAAGAATCTTGTGTATTGGAAAACAGTATTAATGGTGCAAAGGCAACCCACAGAATGGGAGAATCATTTATCTGATAAATAGCTGGTTAATATCTAGAATATACAGAAAACCCATATAACTCAACAACAACAACAACAAAATACAACCCAATTCAAAACTGGGGAAAGTACTTTAATAGGTATTTGTTCAAACAAGATATACAAGTGGCCAATAAGTACACGAAAATATCCTCAACATCACTGATCTTTAGGGAAATGCAGATCAAAACTACAATGAGATACTACCTCATGCCCATTAGGATGGATATTATTTTTAAATAATAATAATAATAAGTATTGCAAGAATGGAGAGAAATTGGAACGCTTGTGCATTGTTGGTGAGAATACAAAATGGTGCAGCCACTGGAAAATAGATCGACAGTACCTCAATAAATTAAAAATGAATTACCAGCCCACCCAGCAACACCACTTCTGAGCCTCGAAAAGGCATTTGTACACGCACATTCACAGCGGCATCATCTGCAATAGCTAAAACATGGAAGTAAAACAATGTATATTGTTGGATGAATGGATAAGTTAAATGTGCTTTATACATTGATCAGAATATTATTTAGGCTTACAAAGGAAAGAAATTCTGCAATATGTTACAACATGGACAAATTTTGAGGACAGTATTCTGAGTAAAACTAGTTGGTTCCCAAAAAGATAAATACTGTATGATTCCACTTATATGAGGTTCTTAGAGTAGTTAAATTGACAGAGATAGCAGAATAGTAGTTGCCAAGGTCTGGGGGGAGGGGAGAATGGGGAGTTGCTGTTTCATGGGTTTGTAATTTCAGTTTTACAAGATGAAAGAGTTATGGAAATGGATGGTGATGATAGTTGCACGATATTATGATTGAATACTACTGAACTGTACACTTTAAAATGGTTAAGATTATAATTTTTATGTTCTGTGTATTTTACTAGAATACAAAAATTGAGAGGGGAGGACAAAGGGCTTTTATAGACAGAAAGGCTAAAATTAAAATAACTGAGAAAACCAAATGTTAGCAAGCATTTAGATCACACAGATATGAATGCATTGCTAGTAGGAGTGTAAAATGGTACAACCCTTTTGAAATTCTTAGTTTCTAATAAATCTAACTCTGTACTTACCCCAGGAAACAATAATTATACTACTAGGGATTATACTACCTTCCCACCATATTAAAATACATGTCCACAAAAAAAAAAAAAAAAAAAAGTACGCCTATGTTAGAATGTTCACATCGGCTTTGTTTACTATAGCCAAAATCCAGAAATAACCCAATGTCAATCAACAAGTGAATGGATAAACAACTTGAAGTATATTCATTCAATAAACTGAAACTCAGCAATAAAAAGAACTCCTATTACTTGCAACAACATAGATGTACCTCAAAATCATGGAATGAAAGGAGAAAAACACAGAAGTGTAAGCATTCAGTGATTCTATTATGCAACGTTCAAGAACAGTCAAAACTAGTCTACAGGGGCGCCTGGGTGGCTCAGTGGGTTAAAGACTCTGCCTTCAGTTTGGGTCATGATCCTGGGGTCCTGGGATCGAGCCCCACATCAGGCTCCCTGCTCAGTGGGGAGCCTGCTTCCCCTCCCCACCCCCCCGCCTGCCTCTCTGCCTAATTGTGATCTGTCAAAAAAATAAATAAAAATCTTAAAAAAAAAAACACAAAAACTAGTCTACAGAGTTAGAAATCAGAACAATTTCTGCTTCTTGGGTAAAGCATGGGAGCTGACATGAAGAGGTCACAAAAGAACTTTATAGGGTGATGAAAATGTTTTAGGTCTTGAAAGGGATGATGGGCTACAAGAATATATACATTTGCTAAAACGTATCAAACTTTACTCTTAATATTTCTCCTTTGTATTGCCATGCAAACTATACCTAAATAATTTTTATTAGTTTATGTACCTGGAATTCCAGGAGATGAATTGGTTTCAGGAATGTCTGAATCCCAGAGTTCAGACCGGGTCATGAGGCTGCTCTCTTCCTCCCCCTCCCTCTCCCTCCTTTACCCTCCTTCGTCTTCCTCCTCCCTCTTCTTCCCTCTCTCCTTCTCCTGCCCCCTCTTTCCCCCTCTCTTCTTTTCCCTCTTTCTTCCACTTTCTCTCTCCCTCCCCCCAAAACCTTTCCTTTTGCTGGCTTCATCTTGCCTACAGCGCTACTCATAGCCATAAGAAAGTTCCTACGATGCCTTTAAGGACCATTACATAGTTCACAATTCTGAAATCACCCTGGGACTAAAATGCTCTACTGGCTGACCTTATTCACAGACTAGAAGAAACTCGGCATGTTGTAACTCTTATTTTAATCGTACTTCATATAGCTAATTGGCTGTTCTGCTAAAGTTGTTTTTTGGCAAACCAAACCTTAATGCAGACGCTAGTCATGGCTTCTCTGATCCACGGAGATGATTTACCATTTTGGATACTACCCTTGGCCAGATTAAGAGAATACTCACATTTTATTTAGAATTGCTCATTTATCTGGACATCTATTGCTCTTTTTTTAAAAGCCAGATAGGCCTTGAACATACCACAACTGGGGGTTTTGAGACATATATATTGTTGATTTTGCTCTCCGAAGAGATCACACTGAGAAAATAGAACCTGGTCTGAGTGGGAAAACCAGTGATCTGGAACTTCATTTCAGACGGAACCCCACTGCATAATCAAAAAGTATGTTTTGTCTTTTACTCCACTCTATTTACAGTTTTGGATGGATTTCTGCATGGTTCTTTTCCTGCAAAAGTTCAATGAGACTTTCTAGAAACCATTTGTTCTACAGTACCCAAATAAAATCATTAAAAATTTTTCTTCCTGAGCCATCAGTAAGCAGGGGATGGGCTCTCTCTCCCTCTTTTTTAAAATATTCCTTTTTTTTTTTTTTTTTAATAAAAGCTAATTCCTACGTTTGGTCTTTATATTCTTTAACTCCAAAAACTTTGCCCTCCTGAAGTTCCTTGCCTGACTTTGTTTCTTCCCATTTTCTATATTTCATTAGAAGTTCCAAGCTCAGGACTCAAGGAAATAAGATTTTAGATGCACCTTCTCACTAGTCTCCGTCTGATTTAAGCTCATAGGTCAAATTGGTTTTTGTAAATAAGGTTTTACTGGAGTACAGCCTCATCCATTTGTTTCAATATTGTCCTTATCTGCTTTCATGCAATAATGGCAGAAATTAGGTGAAGTGGGACAGCATGGCCACAAACCTAAAATAATTACTCTCTGGCCCTCAAAGATGTAATTTTCCCATGCCTCACCTACACCATCACCTTCTCATGCTCTCCTCCATAACATTAAATCTTGTACCTTCTCCTTGAAATGGAGGATGAGTGATATAGGAGCCTAAGTGATATAGGAAAAAACTAAGTCGTATGGAGTTGGCAGTATCTCTTTATCATGTACGTTACTGATACATAAAAGTGTGTTGTGGGGAGGCAACCCTTATACCAGCTAACCTTGGGATTCTATCAGCACCTTAATGACACTCAAGGACAGGCAGAGCATGCCAAGAGTTCTCTCCAACACACTTACCCACCCATTCAATCTTCATCTCTCCATCAGACCTCAGTGGAGCTTAAATTTGTATCTAGATATAAACATGTTCTAACATATAGATGGTCACTCAGAAAAGGTTTTCTGGAATCTCCTGTTAAGGGTAACAATAGGAATTGTACAGAAAAAAAATCCCCCAAAAATACTGAGATATATTTTTTGACCATGGAAACAATCTTAAGACATCAATCAATACCTTGGCAATGGAAAACTGGTGTGGGAAAAAGTGTGGTTATGGAGGATTCAGAAGAAATGAGGGACTCACCATGGAGGCTCAGAGAATCCACGCGTTGTCTCATCCTAGATTCACGATGTATGCAAGAGTAGGAAGAGCTGTTTCAAGATAGACTCCCAGCCAGACATCTAGATGAAGGTTCCAGGGAAGAGGCGGTAAACAAGTCTGAGTGCTCCCATGGGAGCTGATGACTTAGGACTGCACACATTCTTTTCCTTAAGATGGAGGTCTCTGAACAATGGTCAGAGCTATGCCAGGCTCAACCACTGACACCAACTGATATTACTGATTATATTCCCTGTGCTGTGTATTACATCCCCATGACTTATTTATTTTACAGTTAGAATTTTCTTACTTATTTAATACTTATTTAATTAATTTAATCCTTATTTATTACACTTATACTTAATTTGATACTTATTTATCTTTTAGCTAGAATTTTCTCTCCTTAATTCTACTCCCTCCTTATTCCACTCCCTCCCCCCATCTTATCCCTCCCCCTTGGGCAACCACCAATCTCTTCTTGGTGTCTATGAGTCTGGGTTTTGCTTTGTTTTGTTTGTTTTGGTTTTTTTGGATTCCATATATAAGTGAAATCATGTGGCATTTATCTTTCTCTAACTTATTTCACTTAGCATAATCTTTTTTTTGTATTATGTCATGTTAGTCACCATACAGTACATCATTAGTTTTGATGTTGTGTTCATGATACATTGTTTACGTATAACACCCAGTGCTTCATGCAATATGTGCCCTCCTTAATATCTGTAACCGGGCTAACCCATCCTCCCACCCCTCTCCCCTCTGAAACCCTCAGTTTGTTTCCTGGAGTCCATTGTTTCTCATGATTCATCTCCCCTCTGCTTCCCCCCTTCATTTTTCCCTTCCTTCTCCTAATGTCCTCCACGTTATTCCTTATGTTCCACATATAAGTGAAACCTTATGATAATTGTCTTTCTCTGCTTGACTTATTTCACTTAGCATAATCCCCTCCAGTTCCATCTATGTTGATGCAAATATTGAGTATTCATCCTTGCTGATGGCTGAATAATATTCCATTGTATATATGGACCACATCTTCCTTATCCATTCATCTTGATGTAGGAAAAGCATTTGACAAAATACAACAGTCATTCCTGATTAAAACATTTCAGAGTATAGGGATAGTGGGAACATTTCTCAATATCATAAAAACCATGTATGAAAAGCCCATAGTGAATATCATTATCAGTGGGGGGAGATTTTCCCGTAAGATCAGGAACACGGCAAGGATGCCCACTCTCACCACTATTGTTCAACATAGTACTAGAAGTCCTAGCCTCAGCAATCATAAAAAAAAAAAGAAATAAAAAGCATCCAAATTGGCAAAGAAGAAGTCAAACTCTCCCTCTTTGCAGATGCCATGATACTTTATGTAGAAAGTCTGAAAGACCCTGCCCTCAAATTACTTAAACTCATACAGCAATTCAACAATGTGGCAGGATACAAAATCACTGACCAGAAATCAGTTGCTTTTCTATATGCTATCAATGTAACTTTTGAAACAGAAATTAAGAAATCAATTCCATTCACTATAGCAACAAAAACCATAAAATACCTAGGAATAAACCTAACTAAAAACATAAAGGATCTACACTCTAGAAACTACAGAACACTTATGAGAGAAATTAAGGAAGACACAAAAAGATGGGAAAATATTCCATGGTCATGGACTGGAAGAATAAACATTGTTAAAATGTCTATCCTGCCCAGAGAAATTTACATTTTCAATGCCATCCCTATTAAAATCCCATTGGCATTTTTCAAAGAGGTGGAACAAAAAATCCTAAAATTTGTATGGAACCAGAGAAGACCCCAAGTTGCCAAGGGAATGATGAAAAAGAAAAACAAAGCTGAGGCTATCATGTTATCTGGCTTTAAGCTATATCACTTAGCATAATCTTAGCATAATACCCTTAAGGTCCATCCATGTTGCTGCAAATGGCAAGAATTCACACTTTTTTATGGCTGAGTAATATTCGATTTTAGATGTAGACACACACACACACACACACACACGACTTTCTCTTTATCCATTCATTTATCCATTCATTCACTTAAGTTGTTTCATATCTTGACTATTGTAAGTAATGCAACAGCAAACATAGAGGTGCATATATCTTTCCAAATCAGTGTGTTTTCTTCAAATACTTACCAGTAACAAAACTGGTGGATCATAGGGTAGTGCTATTTTTAATTTTTTCAGGAACCACCGTCCTGTTTTCCCCACTGGCTGCACCAGTTCACATTCCCACCAAGAGGGCACGGGAGTTCCCCATTCTCCACATTCTCATCGACACTTACTATTCCCTATCTTTCTGATAATAGCCATTCCGAGAGGTATAAGGTGATCCAAGGGGAGGAATCTCATTTAGCGCCTACTTTCAGGCTGATTGGAAGGCAGACCCTCAGGCAGGAGCTTTCAAAGTAATGCAAATATGTACAGATTATAGGGCCACAGTCATCATCCCTGCGTCCTCCAGGCCGGGAGGATGGGAGGTGTTCCCTGGATGACAACTGGAAAACTCAAGTCTCCAGAGCCCCTTTCTCGGAAGTCTTGCTGAGCTGTCACAAGGCCAAGGAGATGCACAAGTGTCATGGTGGGTTCCTGGGAGCACCTCCTTAGCTTTTAGATGTGACGAAAACCTGAAGCCTTTCCCTGAGGCTGAAGGTCCAGACTAAGTAAATAGGACTTTTTTTCCCCAGGAATAGCAGGGTTGTGTTTCAGTCCGCTGTCTCTGCAGTGCCCTGGGGATGGTAGCCTGCCAAGAACTGTCTTTCTGATTGTTATAGTCCCATGGAGCTCTGGAAACTAGCCCTCCTGGCCACCAGAACAGAGTGACCAGGGGCAGTGTCCCCGGGTGGAATGTGCTCATTAGCGAGGGAGTGGGTAAGTCTGTGATTGCTCATGCTTGCTGGCCCCAGCCGGGGACCTTGGGAGTGTGACAACCAATCGCACTTACTGAACTCAGCAATCACCTTGACCACTGGTCGCCACCCATCTCAGCAAGGTGGCCGGAGGGTGCCTTGTCTGCACTTGCTGGTCTGTTTGAGCAGGTCATGCAGAGAGAGCAATAATGGCATGTTCTAGTGCCTCCGTCTCCGGGGATTGTCTCAACTGTCCTCCACCTCACTGGCCAATGCCCCCAGATCAGTGACTGATATAGCCTAGGTGCTCGAATGCTGGTTGGTTTGTTTTTTTTCTCCCCCCCACTGGGACTTGGCCTGAGCAAGACCACATGCTAGTCCCCTAAGAGGGGAATCTCGGTGCCCTATAACACTTTGGGACCCCCAGATGTCAGCTCCATTGCGTTTTCCAAGCCAGACCTCTTGGGGGCTCATCTCTCTGGTCCAGATCCTAGGTGCTGGGTGCCAGATGTGGGGCACCAACCCCGTGCTCCCCTAGGAGCAGTGCCTGTTTGCTGAGATCCCTCCCTATTGTGTGTTGCCACACCAGAGGTGGGATTTTCTCAAAACTATGACTCTGCCTCTCCTACCCATCTCAATGTGTTTATCTTTTGTTGTGTAGAGAAATTCATCTAGTTTTCAGACCTTTTTCAGAGAGGAATTAATCATACGTAGCTATAAATTTGATGTTTCTGTGGGAAGAGGTAAGTTCAGGAACTTTGACACTACCAACTTGGACCTCTTCCAGCTCAGTAGAAACCATTTAACCAAGTAAAGAAGTGCCTTTCCATTTATAGTGGACTAAAAGTTTTTATCATAAATGGTGTTGAATTTTAGCTAATATTTTTTATCTATTGAGATTTCACTGTGTTTTTCCTTAATCTTGCAATTCAGTAATTGCAGTAATAAATATCCCACTATTACAACACCCTTTCAACGCCAGGTTACACTCTACTGCTTTGTGATATATTATTTTAATATATAATTAATTAATATTAATTAACAATTGTCTTGTTAATATTTTATGTGGTACTTCTATACCTATCAGTGAATTATGCTACCATTGTCTATATTTAATAGTAGGATTATGTTGGCTTCTTAAAATGGGTTGAACAGAAACAGCTTTCCTTCTTATTTAGTTTCTGAATTATTACAAATATAATGATTCATAAATTTTTTCCTTGAAGCTTTGTTAAACTTACCTGTAAAACCATCTGAGCCTGATACCTTCAGTGATTATTTTGTTTTTTATTTCATCTTATTTTTTTAATTTTAGTTTTAATTTTCTCCTCCCCCCCTTTTTTTTTCCCAAAAAGTCTATTCTTGATGTAAGAAACTCTCAACTTCTGTTGGCTCATTCATTTTTGCTCATTTTGTCTTGTAAAATAAGCATTTAACATTCAGATTTCACTCTAGAATACTCCTATAGCTACATTTACAGGTTTTGTTATATACAACTATTCTTGTTGCTTTGTTTCTTATTTCTAAATACTTCAGAGATTTTCATTCTCATTTCTCCTGCAACTCATGTGTTATTAAGAAGTGTGCTTTATATTCTACATTCGTGTTTATAATGGGCAAATTTGAAGATGGCCTTCAATGACCCCACCTTCTGGCATTCATGGCTTTCTATAGTCTCCTCCCTGTGAACATGGCTTCTAGAACTCCTCTTCTGGAATCCCCTTCTAGTAAATATATTATGGAAAAATGACAGAATAGCTCTTCAAAGGTTAGGTTACAATCAGACTGCCTGCCTTCTGTCTCGGGCACTCACTCTCTCTTGCTCACTCACTCTGAAGGAAGCCAGCGGCCATGTTGTGAGTTCTCCTTCCATGTGGCCCACATGGCAGGAAACGGAAAGAGGCTTCTAACAGCTGAATCCTGCCCCCTACCACCTGAGTGCATTTGAAGTAAATCCTCTCCCCTTCCCAGATCTTGAGGTAACTGCGGTCCTAACGGTTTGACTAAAGTTTCAGGAGAGAACTTGAGTCAGGATCTCACAAAGCTGTGCCTGGATTTACAGAAACTATGAGAGAGGAGATGTTTGTTGTTCTAAACACTAAATTTTGATCTGATTTATTACACAGCAATAGATAAACAGTACAGATTTTGGTTTGTGAAAGTGAAATGCTATTATAATGAAAACTTAAAAAGGGAATAGGTTTGGGAACCACACTGTGAGGCTTGAGGAAAGGGTTCATAAAACTTAAAGTGCCTTGGTCACACTATGCCTAGATTTATAGACTTTGAGGACGCCATTGTTGGGAAACCCAAAAGCCATAAAGAGGTAATACTGAAGAATTTCTTCTACTTCAATTCATAAAGAAATACCAGGTGATTCAAATACCATTGATCTTCCACAGTGATAATCACTATTAAAACATACATAATTATCAATTACATACTACTATTGTGCTCTTTCTAATTTTAATGCTTGTGATAAAATGTAGGTTTTCTAGAAAAACTGAGAAGTTTGAAAAACTTGTATCTTGATCTTGACAGCTCCCAAATATTTAAAAGCTGCCAATGAAATTGGTGTTGATATTAAAAAAATATGAACTTTTGATATTGTATACTGAAGTGTGTTAATATTGGGATGATCTGCATAACTTAGTGATCCAATGTTTTCCAAATAATCAATGCATGATGTTACAAAATCACACATGGGTGGGAGAACCATTTAAAGTACAAGATAGAATACTGGATGCTAATATAGCAGAATTTGAAAATTTCATTGATATATTATCAAAGTACCATATCCAAAATTATGCATAAAATCTATTAAAATAGTCTACTCTTTTCTAACTACAGATAGCTATAGTGCCAGATTTTCTTTATATATTTCAACTGAAACCACGTATCACTACTAATTAGATGCAGAAGTATTACTGAGAATCCGGCTGACTTTTGTAAGGCCAAACACTAAGTTTCTAAGTGTAAAACAATGTGGCTGCTTTTGTTTAATTTTTTTTCTAATTTTGGAAAACAGTTATTTTCGTAAAAAGAAATTACTTGTGTTGACATTAATGAGTTTATTATTGTTACATTTAAATGAGTTAATAGTTAATTAAATATTAAAATGTTCAGATTGACTTCTAGCATAGTAAATATCAACAGATAATGTCCACTTAAAGGAAAGCCTTCAAAGTTGATGATAATTTTTAAGAGTGTAGTGTGTCCTAAGACCAAACATTTCAGAACTGTTATATTAGCATATTAAAGACCATGAAGAGTCCACTGATATAAAAACTTGCCTAACTTTGTTAGAGCCCAGTGTTTTCCAAACATGTCTGACCCTAAATTTTCTTTCAAATTATATCTCTTTACCTCTAGCAATGTGTATTCTGTAAGACAGAATTTTAAAAATTTCTGCATAGAAAATGGACATAACCTTGTGATCCTTAAATCCCTAAATCCTCAAAACCCAGATGTTTTGGGAAAAAAAAAAATCCTCATTTAGTTTCAACATTTCCCCAGAGTTCCCGCATGTTTTAGCCAAAATAGAGTTTGTGACCAATATTGACTTTTTTCTACCTGTGTAGTAGAGAATTGAGCCTCGCCCAAAGCGATGTCTGGTCTTTGCCCTTGTCTTCTAAGAAGCAACCTCTACGCCCCTGGAATGTCATGCCTGATGGGAGTCGTTTTCATAGGGGCCTTGTTTCACACAGGATAGTCTAACAATGTGACTTACGGTGGGACTACCTGCACTAGAAAGACAAGACGATGTGATTTAGAGTGGAGGCTTTGGGTCACACCCAGAGGGACTGAAGTCTGCAGCCAACTACTGTCCACTGGGGAATCTCACCTGAATCCCAGAGTCCAGAGTTTTTATTGGGACTCCATGATACAGGCATGAATGGTTGCCCATGTAGACAAACTTTGTGAAACCACAATTTCCTGAGACCACAGTACCCTACACCTACTGAGTCTGGATTTCCACAAAGAAATCTGTGAGTCAGTTAGGGGACTATTTATGAAAGTGAAAGAGGACCCATCTTAAATGGTTTAAAAAAGGGGCGCCTGGGTGGCTCAGTCGGTTAAGTGTCTGCCTTCAGTTCAGGTCGTGATCCCTGGTCCTGGGATGGAGCCCTGAGTCATTGGACTCCCTGCTTGGTGGGGAGACTGCTTCTCCCTCTCCCTCTGCCCCTCCTCCCACCTGTGATAGGGCACATGCACTCCCTCTTTCTCTCTCTGTCAAATAAATAAATAAAACTCTTTAAACATAAAATAAAATTAAAATAAAGTGGTTTAACTAAGATGGATTATTATCTCACACAAGTAACTCAGGAGAGCCATTCAGTGTCGACTAACAAAGCAGTTCAGCAACACGGTAAAAGACCCCAGAACTTTCCTCAATACCATCTTCAGTATGTTGACTTATTCTCAGTGTGACAACCTCAGGCTGTGTTTCCTCCCACCCCCACTGCACTATAGTTACTGCTCCTATCTTTACACTACGTGATCACAACCAGACCGTGTTCCGTGGTCCGTAGTTTCCCCATTCGATTTCCCTGACTCCCCTTTGGCCAGAATCCCATCACAACTCCATTCCTAAATAACCCCTGGTTATGGAAATAGAATTAACATAATTTGTAACCAATTAAGATTCTCCGTCCTGGATTTGGGCAGGATCCAGTCTCATCTGACTTATCTGGCTGCCTTATTAACAAGAGGTGCTGTGGGGAAGTATCCGTTGGATCGGCGACCAAAACTGTCCATAACAGCCTGCATATTTCAGACATCCCCTGGTAAATTTCAGGCAGCCACTCTGGCACAGACAGGTCTGTAGAAAAGCAATTTCCTGAGTTCCTCAATTTCATTAGGTTCTATTTCGCCACATGTTTAAGTATTGTAAGGACCTATTTTATGTTTATATTTTGTCAAGAGGCTTTCATTGAGGTTAAACAAAACCTTGTTTAGCCCTTGAACTGTCCTTGCTCCCCTTCCCCCAGGGTATTCACTTAAAGGCGGGTCCGGAAACCAGCTCCAGGTAACAATGCCCAGATACAAAGGTGGGTCAGGCCAGGTGGAGACATCCGATCAGTAGGGGGTTTGCATACTGTCTCCCTAGCTACCAAGGAGTATGGGCCCCCGCCCTTTGGGTACCCTTTTGGCGCCAATCCTAATCAAGGTGTAATAGGCTGATTCAAATGTCTACTAGGGTAAATTATAATTCAGTTGGTCACCTAACATCACTGTAGAGTTTCCTGTGTGTGTTACAATCTCATTGGCCACCTGTGCGTGGCCAGGCCCAACCGCATGGCCTTTGCCCTTAAAAGCTAGACTGTGAAACAGAGAAGGGTCGCCCTCTCTTGTAAGAGGTGCGGCCCCGAACGTTCGGTTAGATTCTTGATGCTTGGCGCGAAATAAAGCTTTGCTTGACCTTCACTTTGTATCAGTCTCGCTCCTTTAATCACGGACCCGTTATTGGGGCATAACAGTATGTAATAATGCGTGCTTCTAGAGTGGTCCTTTATTCTATTCTGCACATAACCCTGAACCCATCCAGGATATGATGAGTTTGGGAGGACCTGGGGGTGGGCCCGTTGTCCTGCTGAGAGTGACTCCTGCCTTCAGTGAAGTTGGCACGGCCCTTTCAAACAATGCTGCAAGTGGAGACTACAACATCAAGGTTAGAGACAACTATTTCATTAGTACCCCAGAAGACCATTTTGTCACTCCCCCAAATAAGGGGAGTGGGATGTCGTGACACTGCAAGAAAATTGGCGTCCTCAGGAGCAGCCTGGGGCAAGAGCAGAAAATATAAGTTTATTAATCCATGTTTGCTTTAAGAGCAAGCGATTATTTGGGAGTCTTTAGGTAGGTAGACAAAAAGACCAATGACACACAGATAAATAGAGAGCAAATCTTCATTATTTGCAGATTGTGCATTGGCCAACTCTCCTACTTGTTAAAATTGCTTTGGAACCCCACAATCAATACTTGTGGGGCTTTTGTAGTCATTTGCATTTGGGGCAAAGTGGCAAAAACTGAGTCACCTGACACCTGACCCAACACTGACCAGTGATACTCTGTCTTGTAGCTTCAGCTCTCCTACTGTAAATAAGCGCCCTTGTCACCATAGATCTCACTCGTTTTTGCATTTCTGTGCCTCCTGTTGGTGGTTTCATTGCTTAAAACGCCCTCAAGCATAGTGCTGAGGTTCTGAGCCATGTTCCTAAGCACAAGAAGGCTGTGATGTGCTTCATGGAGAAAATAGGTATGTTAGAGAAGCTTTACTCAGACACGGTCACTCTTGGTCATGAGTGCCATGTTATTCAGTAAGAATATATTAAATAAGATTTTTAAAACAGAAGTATACATAAAAGAGGTTATGTATTGATGGGTTGACAACAAAAGACCAGAGACTCATAGGAAACTAACTCTGTATTTCCCCTTAGGGACAAGGGTCCTGCATTCACCACATAACTACCACAAACAATGAGAATTGACTCTGTGTGTGTGTGTGTGTGTGTGTGTGTGTGTGTAATTATATATAAATTATATATAATTGACTCTACAACGTTAATAATAAGATATTGTATATAATAAATAAAATAATGAAACTTGACAGTATGTGTCTATTATAATCTCTCTACAACTCTTTTTTTTAGGCATTCCCTGTAGGACCTCTACACCATCAGATATATGTAATCTTTATTATATTCCAGGGTCCAGAATTTCAAGTATGTGTTCTGGGTGCTTAAAGAACCAGAAGAGAACACTGGGTTAAATAACCCAAAGATGAAAACAAACAAATAAATAAATAAATAAATAACCAAAAGATGATAACTGGGAGCGAAAAGAGAAGTGATTGTGGATATGGGAACCTGGGAGCGGGAGGAGGAGCTCCGTGGGGCTCAGGCTCAGAGCTGCACTGCGAGAACACTGTTTGAGGGGCTCACACCTTTAACAGGGCATAATGGGGCTGATTCTGCCCGGGGCAATGAAGCTAAGAAACAACTGCATTGTTGCAGCAATACTGAAAAGGACAGGAGACCAACAGGCAAGATTCAGCCCATCCTTCCTCCTCCAGCCCAGCTGTGTCTCTCTATCGCCCCCTATTGGCAGAGCCTATAACGTGGGCAGCTGGTAAAGCAGAAATGTGGTTTTAGTCTCCCTCTGGATATCACAGAAGGCAGGGCTGAAGCAGACACGATATGCAAATGACTGGCATTGCATTAGTCTCCTTCCCCTCACATCCAATAATATTACTCAGGGAAGCGTTATTAGAGTCCGAATTCACTCAAGAAACATACTGAGTTAGATATTATCTGCTCTAGGGGTATGTAGCACTGATCACTTCCAGAAAAAAAAAAAAAAGAAAGAAAGAAAAAGAAAAGAAAAATTAATACAGACAACATTTTAAGGTCTAATGGCTACTCTGATATAGTCAGTCTAAATTGTTATCTCTTCATTAACTCAGAAATATAATTTAGTCATTTCTGATACGTATGATATTAGTTTATGGGTCACTAAAAAAATAAACAGAAAAAGATCACAGTGGATCTATCTTCTGCCCTGTATGTTCATACCAGCCTTTGGACAGAAGCAGTACAGTTTTTGTTTTTGTTTTTTTTTTTTAAGATTTTATTTATTTGACAGAGAGAGAGATCACAAGTAGGCAGAGAGGCTGGCAGAGAGAGGAGGGAAGCAGGCTCCCCCCTAAGCAGAGAGCCCAATGCGGGGCTCGATCCCAGGACCCTGAGATCATGACCTGAGCTGAAGGCAGAGGCTTTAACCCACTGAGCCACCCTGGCACCCCATAAGCAGTACAGTTTTGACCTGACATCTGAAAAAAACGAATATGTAAGTATGCATCATATTTCAGAGAATTCTAGTCGGGGGTTTACTCACTGCATTTTTTTTTAAAATACTGTTTCCTACCTGTGGGTGTAAAATCTTGTAGTCAATGGAAAAGTGAGTATTTTCTGCTAAGTAAAAGTATCTGCAAGCTCTTGTCCTGTTAGGCTACAAAAATACACCAGGAGAGAAGTGACGGAAGTTTACCAAAACATAAGATCTTTGTTAGCAATTCCTCTCTGAATAATTAAAAGATCTTACATTTCCTCAGTGATTGAGATAAAGTTTGCATCTGAAGAGAAGAGAGGATTTCATTTTCCAACTCTACTGCTTACTTATCAGCTTGTAGAGGAAATTTGCAAAATAATACTGGATTCTTGGCTGCCCATTCAGGTTCTTTGTGACTAGGCTGCTGACTCGCCCCTTCCAAAAGGGCATAAAGAGCACCTTTCCTAGGGACCACAATAGAGGGGAGAGATGCGTAGAACTGAAAGAGGAAATAACTGGACTGCGTCCTTTTACCCTATGAATTGATTTCCTCCTCCTCCAATTTATCACAATGCCATGAAAGACTAGGAGCCAGAGATAGGAGCAGAAAAAGAGAGAAAAACTAATTTGTCAGCCTCTTTAGCAATGTCGAGGAGCTTATTCATTTTTCTCAAGTATTAAACTGAAAAGTAGAGACTATCACTGCTTACAACTCACTCCACCCCCATATTCCACCCCACCAGAAAAGCTTATGAACAGAGAAGCTCCATCATTACACACACATACACACACACACAAAATACCGTTGTACTGCAGGGTCCTTCCCTGCCCACCCCCCCCCCCCAAGCTGACTGGCAAAGAGGTTTTCTGCCCAAAGACCTTAAAGGAGCAGGTGAACTGAAGTTGCTCTTGGCCAACGGGATGGGGTTTGGTGACTGATTCCAAGTCACTTTCTAATATACACTATTAGGTCTTTCTTCCCTCTTGGACTCCATTAGTGTGTTCTGTGTGAAGGGACAATTTGTGTCTGCCCCTGCTGTAAAGATAACTTAATTAAAACTCTGAGGGCACCTGGGTGGCTCAGTGGGTTAAGCTTCTGCCTTCAGCTCAGGTCATGATCTCAGGGTCCTGGGATCGAACCCCACATCGGGCTCCCTGCCCAGCAGGGAGCCTGCTTTCCCCCTCTCTCTGCCTGCCTCTCTGCCTAATTGTGATCCCTCTCTCGGTCAAATAAATAAATATATATAAAAAACAAACAAAAAAAAACCCTCTGAATCAATTGTTGCAAAGGGAGGAAGACAAAAGTCTACCTTGGAGATGGAACAGGGAAGCACATTGTTTTGTTTTTTAAAAGATTTTATTTATTTATCTGAGAGGGAGGCAGAGATAGAGAGAGAAAGTACAAGCGGGGAGGAGAGGGAGAAGCAGGCTCCCCACTGAGCAGGGAACCTGATCTGATCCCAAGACCTCGGAGATCATGACCTTAGCTGAAGGCAGACACTTAAGCCACTTAGTTACCAAGGTGCCCCAAGATCACTGTTTAGTTAGAATGTTGCCCATGATGGGGATGGAGGTAGGTGAAAGGGCAGAGGAAGCAGCAGAACTCTGAAGGGTGAGGGGGATTTTTAGGTCTGCCTTTCTCCCTGATTATGGTATGTTCTTCTATGTCTTTCTGGCCCTCATTCTTAAACAGAGCCATACTAGGAGACTAATATTAGAAACAAAGGGAGGATAAGGCCCAGTGGGTGGGTTGAGGCCAGCCCTCTGCTGTTTTTCCCAAAGGTCATTTGTTGTGCATTTCTAGAAAAGTCAAACAGATCAGACTCTTGGGGTGTGCATACTCTCTCTTTTTCAAGATCCATGTCTCAGGATGCGATATTGGGGCTTTGTGGACCTGTTAATACAAAGGCTCCTACCAGAAGAGTTGTCTGAAACCATTACACTGTTTCTTTCCTTCCATGAGGTACATATTCTGTGGACCTGTCACCCAAATTTCAGGGACAGAAGACAAATAGAGCAGCGAGTTTAAATTGAAATTCCAGTGGCCCTATATAAGGCCACCCAGAACCCGGAAGTCTGTGCCCATTGTCTGAGATGGTCTATACAGTCCAGGGTGTGGTATCCTTTAAACATTTAAATATATATGTTAAGTATGTCTCCAACTTGTCCTCCTTCCCTGGGCCCATAAATGTTAGATGTGGTTTGTGCTTCATAATTCTTGGTTAGATTTGGCAGTAATTATTAACTCTAAATCACAATAAGTCATGGTCTCTGAATTGTTTGTAAGTCCATAACTGAAAAACATATTCTTTAAGTAATTGTTTAAGATACAGGTGCAAGTAGGGTACCTGTATCTGGACAGAAAGCACATCTAAACTGTTGAGGCACGTGACGTCCATGTTACTGATCTCCAGCTGAGTGTCTTCAACTCAACCCCAACTGGGTGAGGTACTTTTTAGCCAGGATTGTGTTATATGATTATGATGGTGATAATGATAATAGCCACAATGATTATACCATAATAAATTATTATTTTCAAGGGGCTAATATTTATTTTTAAGTGACTAATATCTATTAAGCATTTACCAACGTCTAGTTCTACAAACCTTCCAAATGATAATTCATTTAGTCTTCATAACGACTCCACAATATTGATATTATTTATCACCATTTCATAAAAGAGGAGACAGAAGCACAGAGAGGTGAAGAAACTTACCCAAGAGCACACAGCCCAGAAGTACAGAGTAAGGATTCATCCGCAGGGAATTTAACCCCAGATCATGGGCTCTTAAGTAGTGTGCTGTGAAGATAACTCCTGGAGGAGATAAATCCCCCATTTAAAATCATCTGAGAAATTTCAGGATGTAACTCCAAACTATACCACCTAAGCTATGTGGGGATATACAAGAAAATGAATTTCAGAGAGCTGAGTCCTCCCAATGCCCAAGCCAGATAATGTGGGGAGACTTCTGTTCTATGATGAAGTCATGCTATCATGACTAGGTCAGGAATTTTATCCCATGAAGAAAATCTAAGGAAATGGAAGCGTATGATGTAATCAATGGGGGAAATGGAGAAAAATTAAGAACGTGCTGGGGGATTGGGGTCTCACTATTAAGAAGATATAAAGAGCTCTGAGGGAGTGTCTGGGTGGCTCAGTTGGTTAAGCATCTGCCTTTGGCACACATCATGATCTCAGGGTGCTGAGATCAAACCCCGTGTCAGGTTCCCTGCTCAGTGGGGAGTCTGCTTCTCCCTCTCCCTGCTTGTGCTCGGTCCCTCTTTTTCTCTTTCTCAAATAAATAGATAAAATCATTAAAAAAAAAAAAAACACTGAAACAAGTTATGTTCTGTTGTTTGTAATTAGAAACATCACTGCTGTAAAAGGTCTGCAGACTAAACGGTAGCATCAAGATCATTCCATCCCTGTTCTCACTCATCAGGAAACTGCTGTTGAAACTGGGGAGATGATGGCTAATGGCAGATAAGGACTGAGGTGTCATGCCAGACTGAGAATTAGTTCTTGGTTCTGCACCCTCCTTGGCTCCTCAAAGCAGAACAGGGATGAAGTTCTTGGGTCCCCAAGTCACCCAGTCCCAGGTTCCCACCTTGGCTGATTCTCTGTCATGACCTCGGCAAGTTACTTCAACGATGTCAAAGGGAAGGTCTTTACACCTAATGCAGGCTACTGTCTGATGATTCCATGAGTGAAGTAATGCATGCATTTTGTTTGGAGTCTGGTACAGAGCAAGGATTCAGTAAAGTGCCGCCAAAATGTCCTTGAATGATTCCATACTCTTCTCTTCACATCCTACATTGGAATTCTCCATTGATCCTTTGGCTCTGCCTTCAGCATGTACGCAGATCCATTCCTCATTCCTGCACCATGACCACCTGGTCCATGGTGCACGTCACTTGCCTGGGTTATTGCAATAACCTCCTATCTGGTCTCCTGCTTTTTCCCTTGTCCCTTTCAGACAATCCTGAAAGCAATTACCACATTCCGTTGAAGTATTGCTAGAACAAACCACTCCTGCTCAAAACTCCAGTGGTTTTCCATCTACAAAGACAGGGAGGACACTCCTACCATCATCACTCCTTTAATGCTGGTTTCAAGGCTTACAATTCTTCCTGCCTCCTCTTCCCACCCCCACCTCCCCAGCAAGATTCTACCATTGACCAAACCCTAGCCAGCTTCCTGGGAGCCCTCAACTTGGCTTCAACCTTGGCCTATTATAAAGATTTGAATAAATGCCATAGCTTCTACCAGCTCAAGGCCACATCCCTAGGATGACCATAGTCCCCTTAAAGTGCCTGCCTGAGAAAACTCAAGACTGCCAGGGGAAAGTGCTGTGTATTCCAGCCAGCACCCAACGATAGGGCCCCTGTCTCTGAGTATCTCTGCAGGGAGAGGTTGGGGGGGGGTCCCTCACTTTGATAAACTCCAGATAATAAATCCCAGGTGGGTTTCACATGGACCAACCCCACTTCTCGCTTTTTGTAATCTTTTATTTCCCTGATCTGATGCCCCACTGACCCCTTCTAGTCCCTATTCTCCCTTTAAAACGCCATGACCTCGGTACAAAATGAAGTGGGGTTCAGCTCAGGATGGGCTTTCTTCCCTATCACCATACTGTCTCACTGATTAAATTCTGTCCTTACCACTTTAGCTAGTGTCTGACTTTTTCTTTGACACCCACTGTCCTCCGCAGACCCTGAGTGCCAGGCTAATAATCTCCAACCCATTGAGCACAGGCCTTTTTAGCTTAGCTGCTCTTCCCACCGGAAGGTGTGTCCTTGCCAGAGTCACATGACTTCTGCCCTCTGTCTCCTCAGCTCTTTGCTAAGATGTCCACCTTTCAGGGAGTCCTGCCTGACGTGCCCAGAATGACTTTTCCTCATCCTTACTTTATCCTTTTCTCCCTAACACTCACCACCCCCGGGCACCCTGTGTGGGTTTTACTTATTGCTAATCTATCTCCCTTGCTAGATTGCAGGCTCCGCGAGGCCCGGGATTGGTTCACATGGATATGCCCTGCTGCACAGGGTTTGCTGCACAGAGTGCCCAGCACACAGTAGACCCTTGATAAGTGTTTGTCAGATAAACAAGTTAATCGGTGTGGGCAACTGTTATTTTTCTATAAATATTATTGTTAAAGAGTAGTAAGTTCCTCAATTGGCCAATAAAGCAACTCAGCCAGAAGGGAATAAATTTGAAGTGAGGACAAAAACTAAAAATATGGGCTTACAGGACATGCCCGTTGTGCTCCTGAATCCACTTAAAGGGACATCTGAGGGAGGAAAAAGTGCTGAGGAATACTATTCCTTGCACAACTGATCTCTGCATGAAGAAAATGTTAGCCCCTCTTAATAGGAAGCCACGATGGGACAGGTTCCGTGCTCTATCAGAGAACGTCTTCCTACTGTCAACTTTAACCATGTTTTTTGAAGTAGCTGTTTGACCAACTGCTATTCTGCTGCATTTACAAGGGCTGATGTTACTCCCTCCTCCGGCCCCTAATAAAAATCCCAAAAATAAAAAAATAAAATAAAATAAAATAAAAATCCCAGAAGACAGTGGTCATCACAGTGACATCAAGATTGGGAAAAAATAATTCTCCACTGTAAGGTGACGAACATAATAAAATAAAAAATAATAATAATTCTGTCAACTCATTTGGGTCATTTCCGCAATGAGCTGAGTCACACAACCCCCCTCCCCCATAACGGGGCTTATTTATTCTTTGTTTTATGCCAGTCATCACCTAGGCCAGCTTAGCACAGGTGAACAGTGGGGAGAAAGTGCAAACGTTCGTAATTGGGCAAGTGGCCATGATTCTGACACCAGGAAAGCAAATGGGTGACCTGTAAGGCAGAGACGAGAGTCGCTGTCCCTGGGAAGGTATTGCCCTACAGAACTGGAGAGGAAATCAGGAACCAGGGTACCTGAGGAGGGATTTAATAGCAGCTCTATTTCCTTATTCAAATATAATTCATTATAGAAATTTCCATTTCTCAAAGAACTGCAGTCGCCGTGTCTGCACTCCGGCCTCAGGGGCTGGCGACACACCCCACACAGACACCAGACCGCCTCAGACCTCGGGGATTACACATCCGCAGAGCTGGGCTCACCGCCACCCCCTCCCTGCCTCCCCCAGATGCACTGCGCATCACCTATTTAACGCGCGGGGGTGTTGTCAGGCATAATGACAAGCCATCTGAATAATGACATCAGTCGTAGGGTGTAAATGAGACAGCTGCCTGCCCCTCTCCCACATTGTGGAAGTTGAGTCAACACACTCCTTTGAAGCCGCAGACGGGCGCTGTCATAAATCTCCGCTTCAGTGATGAGCCCCCCCTTTACCGGTCTGGTGGCACCTGACCTCTCACCTGTCACCGAGGCTCCCTTGCAACAACTCACTCCTAAAAAAAAAAAAAAAAAAAAAAAGCCTAAAAATTCCATATCGAGGAAGACCCATCCCTTGGAGGTCCAGATGCGGAAACCGATCCCTCCAAAAACCCGCATCACACCTTCCATGGGGGAGGGGAAGCTGCCTGCGCTCTTCCTTCCGGAGCGGGGCAGCTCACCTTCTGCGAGCCGGCCTAGCTCAGCACTGGTTCTCTCCTAGCTCAGCACTGGTTCTCTCGGTCTAAGAGCCCGAGCACCAAGACTGCACAATCCCCTCATTCCTGCTCTCCCCATGTCCGGCTATTTATAGCTACAGGATGCCAGGCTTGCATACAGGCTTGCACTGACACTTCTAGAAAGTCGCACTGCTATTTTAGCAATAGCCTAATGGAAGAACACCAACAGGCAGACCCACCTCGTCTGATGGGGGGCGGGGGGTGGAGGCTCGTGAAAGGGCTCATGAAGAGGAAGGCTGTAATTTGGGTTTGTGCATTCATTTTTTTTTTTTCCTTTAAACCTGGGATGCCATTTAGAAATCTTACAGGGAGTCTCTCCTCCTCAGCACTCCCCCCTCCCCACCCAGCTGTCTTGATTAGTGGTTCTGAGAATGCTGGTCAGATCTGGGCATTAATGACGGCTAATTTGCCCGAGGTTGGTGCAGCCCAGGCAGCAGACTCTGCACGACCAGCTTTTGCTGCCATATGGGCGGAAGCAGCTGTTTCAATTACTTTCAGTGCCCAGATGTGTCAGACGAGCCACCAGTCCTCTGCGGGGTACATCAGGCACACGGCAGCTAATTGCTTCAATCGCCCAGGAAGCGTGGTGCTGGGTACTATGAAAGGGGGCTGGGGGACAGCTGAGTGTTAGCTGTGGCGGGACTCACAAGGCTGGGGGTGGGGGGCGGCGGGAGCGGGGGCTCCAACTAGACTTCGGTCTCCACTGGCTGGCCCACACTGTGCCGGGGCTGGCTGACTGTGTCTTCCGCAGGTGCAGACCATGGCAGAGCCAGGAGGCAGGTAACATGTCCTGGGCTCTGGTGTGTCTGCCTCCCCACAGACCATATATGCCAGGAGCAAATGGCATGCGGGGCTCTGCTCCTTGGATCCCAAAGAAATCAAAGCTACAGGATTTCAATTAATAAGAAATTCAGGCTGATCATTTAAATCTGAAGCTTCAAAGCACATTTTTAAAGGTTAGCCTCCCCCTCCTGGCACCCAGAGAGTGATCAATGAATCAATGTGTGTGTTCTGTTTTCTGGTGGATCGGATTGAGGGAAGGAAAGGGAAAGGTCAGCTACCACCCATCCTCCCCCCCAACCTCCCCCCGGCCGCCCCGACACTCTCCTTGGTTCTTGGGAAAAGAAAGCAGAAACAAATGTCAGGCAAAGATGTGTCTTCCCATTGTTTGGAGCAGGAGTGGTTGAGGAGAAAACGGGGGATAAATAGAAAGCTGTTATCATCATAATAATACATCTATTTAGGAAAAGAATAAACATTTGTTTTGTTCTAATTCTATGGTAATCAGGGTGATTGTACTGTACTTAGCTACTGGTTGTTGCCATGGTTATTCCAAGCAGTTTGTGGTTATTAATGGCCTAGAATAATCCATGGGGCTCAGTTTGAGCCCCGGCATCAGAAACATGAGTATTAACTTCACTGTTAACATCCCAAGCATTTCGGACCTCAAGATACATTTCCTTCCGCTCAGCTTTATAGTATCAGGCATCTAATCTGTATTAGGAAACGGTCCGATCCCTTCCTTCACACGGCTTCTCTCCAAAAACACCTATTTACCAAAGGTCTTAGGCCTAATTAATTAGACGCTCAGTATTTTTCAAATTGATCTGACAAATACATACTAACGCAATTTAGCAAAACTGCATTAAAGGAAGAGATGTGTAATCTGGCTTTAGGAACTGGTCTGGAAGGGGGGGTTGGGGGGGCATGGACACTGGGAACTGCTGATCTCAGGCAAGGCAAACCAGAGTTTAAACCACCATTAAAGGCTGGCCTCTCGGCCCCAGGCGTTATCTACGAACTGCGCCCCCTTGATTCTCTAACACAATGACAGATTTCCCTTCTCAGGCTGGAGGGATGCTCAAAAAGCAAATCACAACAGAGGACTGGACTTTTGTTATTGTTAGCGGTGGTGGTCATGACTGTTTCGATGTGTTTCCACTGATAATTATCAGGAATGATGTTTCTTTTTTTTTTTTTTTAAGATTTTATTTATTTATTTGAGAGAGAATGAGAGAGGGCATGAGAGGAGAGAGGTCGGGGGAGAAACAGACTCCCCACAGAGCAGGGAACCCGTTGCAGGACTCGATCCCAGGACTCCAGGATCATGACCTGAGCCGAAGGCAGTCACTTAACCAACTGAGCCACCCAGGGGCCCAGGAACAATGTTTCTTAAGAGAAAAATCAACAGAGCTCTTGGAGACTGAGAACAAATGAGCACTGACTAAAATATGTGTGACCCTGGGGAGCCAACCAAATTGTATCAGCTCTTCCTAAAATCGGAAGACGGCCTGTTTTTCACCTCACATAACAAAACCACCTCCAAACTTGGTACCATAAACCCAGAATGACACTATTTCTCGTGGTTCTGTGATTGGCCAGGACTGTTCTGCTCCCCACACCCTTCACAGGGACCCCTCAGAAGGTGGCATTTGGAGGCACCTGGGTGGCTCATTCTGTTAAGCATCTGCCTTTGGTTCAGGTCATGATCTCGGGGTCTTGGCATCCAGCCCTTTCTCCGGCTCCCGGCTCAGGGGGGAGTCTGCCTCTCCCTCTTCCTCTGCCTCTCCCCACCTCGGCTCATGTGCTTTCTCCCTCTCAAATCAGTAAATAAATAAATAATAAACAAACCTTAAAAAAAGAAGAAGAAGAAGAAGAAGAAGACATTCAGCTGGGGCTGGGCTGAGCTGTAAGGTCTCCAAACAGGCCTCCAGCGCCCACCTGGGACTTGACACTGACCGTCAGCCAGATCCAGTGCTCCAGGGCGTGGCCTCTCTCTCTAGGTGTTACCTTATCTTTAGGTCCTCTACACGTGGCGTCCTTGTGGACAACTGGATTTTAAGACCAGCAAAGTCACAATCTTCTGAACTCCTCAGGTGCCATGCCAGGGGCTGTCATCAGCCACGTGGTCACAGCAAGGCCGAGGGCCAGTCCAGTTTCCAGGCTTGAGGAGGACTCTCTCCGGCTCTTCGGAGGAAGATGGCTTTTGGCTTGCAGCTACAGCAAGGGTGTGCGGGCTTGAGGGGGGGCGGTTTGCGGGTGGATTGCGGGAGCCATGTGAAGCCCGCACAGCCTATGTGTTCAGCCTGAGGGCGTGCTACAGGTGGGAAGGAAGAGATCCTCTTTGAAATAAGTAAATTAACTTAGACTGTCCTTATATTAATTTCATGCCATTTTTTACAAAAAAAGAAAGCAAAGCAAACAAACAAACAAAAATAAGCCCCTTTGAATTTATAGTATTATCCCCTGTTTTGTTAGAACACATAAAGTATTGAAAAACTGGGAAACAGAGATTTTCTTCTTTTTAAATCTCTGCTGAAAACTGCCAAGCGTATTGATTAGAATATTTCCCATGTCTTTTGTCTGCCTTTGAATGGTCTGAATTGAAAAGCGCAGTTTGCTCTGGAAGAGAGGCCCAGGATTGTCATTCACAGGTGAGGAGAGGAAGAAATTCTCCTCTCCATGTTCTCAATTCCTGTCTGCTCCGCGTTAGCAGAGCTGCGAGTCATCAGTGCTCTGGTGGCTGCTTCCTCCTTCCATTCCTGGGAAAACGCCTCCTCCATCTGACTGCGGGGTAGGCAATGGATGAGGAAAGACCCCACACGCAACAAAGCTGCATGCATTCGCATTCGTGGTGGTTGGAGGGCGGGTGGGGGGGGGGTGTTGCTGTCTTTTAGGTGAGCATGCTTCTGAGAAACAATGCCCTTGGCCGCAGCAGGGATAGCAAGATGGGTAATGTCATCATGGTCGGGACTAATTCAACTTGAAACTTTTAAACAGACAGAATCAAAAGGTAACCACTGTGTACAGTAGTAGTGCTTAACCATTTATCCAAGGCTGAACGTTAGAAACACTGGGAAACACTTAAAAAATATTTAAAAAAAAAAAAACAAAAAACAGTTGCTGGGGTCCCAGCCCAGGCCAATTAAATTAGAACTTCTCGTGGGGAGTGGCGGGGAACACTCAGTATTGATATTGTTTAAGAGCTCTTTTTTAAAAAAAATTTTATCTATTTATTTGTCAGAGAGAGAAAGCACAAGCAGGAGGAGCAGCAGGCAGAGGGAGAAGCAGGCTTCCCAGTAAGCAAGGAGTCCGATGCAGGACTCAATCTCGGGACCCTGGGATTATGACCTGAGCCAAAGGCAGATGCTTAACCGACTGAGCCACCCAGGCATCCCTGTCTAAGCGCTCTTTAAAGGAAATTGGAGGAAAGAATAATCAGTTTGTCCATCATTTGAAGTTTAATAAAATAACAAAATTTTGTAATTAAATAGGTCTGTTTAAATTTCAGAATTCTCTTTTATTATCAATAATAGTTACACACAACAGGTAACATTTATGGATTGCTGACTCTGTGCTAGGCACTATAGTTAGTGCTTTACACAGATTGTCACTACTGAATCAACACCTCTATAGGCGATAGATTGGGGTTACTCCCATTTTCCAGATGACGAAAATGTCGTCATGAATGGTTAGGTAAAATGCTTGCTGTCACTCACCAAACCACCAGGAGTCCCAGATGTGGACGCAGTGTTTATGCCACAGTGTAAACTCATTTTTTAAAACTTTTTCTTTCAGAGAATTGGACGTTGGCATCCAGTTATGCAGAAATAATAAGGGTCCGATGTGCCCTTCGCCCATCCCCCACTGGTAAGATCTTACACGTTATGGTAGAATATCACACCCAAGAAACTGATAGAACAAACTGACACCAATAAAACCAACGGACCATATTCGGATTTTACCAGCTTTACATATGCTCATTTGTGTGTGTATGTGTTAGTTTGATGCAACATTAGCTGCTGTGTGGATACGTAAGACACAAGACACAAAACAGTTCAATTGTCAACATCCTCTGTGTTGCCTTTCATTTTTTTATTATTTTTTTAAGATTTTATTTATTTGAGAGAGAGGGAGAGAGAGGGAGAAGCAGACTCCCCGCTGAGCAGCAAGCTGGATGTGAGACTCGATCCCAGGACTCTGGGATCATGACCTGCACCAAAGGCAGACTCTTAACTGACTGAGCCACCTAGGCGCCCCCATGCTGCCTTTTACTGGGAGTCCCCTCTTTTTCCTTTCCTGCTGTCTAAACCCTAACAACCACAACCACAATCTCTTCTTCTTATCTCTCAACTTTCTCATTTCAAAAGTGTAATACAAACAGAATAACAGAATTCTGCAGAAAGTAACCTTTTGAAACTGGCTGTTTTTACCCCGCAGTTCCCCTTGTGATTCACTCATGTCGGTGCCTGTATGTATAATTTGTTCATTTTTATGGTCTGTGGTCTGGATGTGCCAGTTTGTTTAACCATTCACTGTTGAAGAACATTTGAGTTGTTTCCAGGTTTGGGTTATTATGAAGAAAGCTGCTATGAATATTCACGCACAGGTTTTTGTGTAGCATAAATTTTCACTTCTCTGGGGTAAATGCCCAAAGTGCAATTGCTGAGTCATTGGTGAACACATGCTTCCTTTTCTAAGAAACTGAGAAGCCCTTTTCCAGAATGGCTGTACCATTTTACATTCCCACGAGCAATGTATGAGGGATACAGTTTATCCACATTTTCACCAGCATTTGGTGTTACTATTTTTTTTTTTTTAATTTTGGTCTTTCCAGTAGGTGCATCATATCGTCTCACCGTGGTTTGACTTTGCATTTCCCTAACCGTTAGCGATGTTCAGCAGCTTTGCTGGACTTATTTGCCATCTGCATGTCCCCTTCAATGAATTCTCTGTTCACGTCTTTTGTGCATTTTTCTTTTTGTTTGTTTGGTTTGGTTTGTTTGTTTGTTTTCGTTTTTATGCGTTTTTCTAATTGGATTGTTTGTTCTATCGATAGTTGAGTTTTGAGGCTTCTTTCATGTATCTCAATGTAAGTCTTTTGTTGCTTATGTGATTTGAAAATATTTTCACCCAGTCTGTAGCGTATCCTTTCAGCCTTTTCGCAGGGCTTTTCATAGAGCAGAAATTTTTAATGTCGATGAGTCCAATTTTATCAACATCTTTTATGGATCATGCTTTTGGTATCAATGCTAGGTGCAAATTTGGGGGGTGACTTTGCTTAGATTACTCAAATTCTTTAAGTCTCAGGTTCTTTTTTTTTTTTTTTTAACTGTCTCTGTGTGTTTCCTCTCTAGAATGAAAACATTTAACAGAAGGACTCACATCCTGTGTTTAAGAGTACATCCCCAGTACCTAGAATAGTGCCTGGTGTAAGCTCCCTGCTCAATAATGTAGATCAGATGAATAAGTACCTGTATACTGTGTCTTGCTTTTCAGAGATTAACAGTGCTCAGCATACCAAAGGCTCTGAGAAGTCCTGTTTAGGTTCTTTAAAGGCAGTGCTCCCCACATCTGTCAACATATCTCTATTAGTGAAAAAAAAAAAAAAACTAATAATATTCTAGAGAACTAAAGTTTGCTGGAAATCACTTTGGGATACACTGAGCTGTTATCTTCCCATTTTACAGGTGAATTAACTGAGCCTCTGAGGAGTCCAGAGATAAGCCCTGGCCACACAGAGGGCCAGTGGTCTGGCCCTCCATTCCCTGTTTAGGATACTTGGCCCCATCACTCCCCATGATGCACTGTTTGAAAATATTTGGACCTAATTATATCAATCACACCAATTTTTATCTTTAGATTTTGGATAATAAGATCCAGGGTACAGGGCAAGAGTGACATTAAATGAAGTGAATAATTCTCCATAAAAAGAATGGTTGGGTGCCTGTCACATTACCGGCTCTGAGTCAATGGTAACTGTGTCATAAAGAATTATTCTAAGACAGAACATGCCAATGAATATCTTCCCTCACTCTATTCATTTCATATTCTCATTCATCCTATTTGTAGCACACATTTCATTTCATGAGGCTCTTCCACTATTCGAACCTCAGAACAAACCCTAAGGAAAGTGATGTTCCTTATTTTATCGATGAGGGCACTGACACAGGGCTCTAGAAGAATATGTCCATGTTCTCTTAAATAGTAAGCCATGATGCATGGTACACACCCAGTTCTTCTTCTTCTTCTTTTTTTTTTTTTTTAAGATTTATTTATTTATTTATTTATTTATTTAACACAGACACAGTGAGAGAGAGCATGAGAGAGGAGAAGGTCAGAGGGAGAAGCGGACTCCCCATGGAGCAGGGAGCCCGATGTGGGACTCGATCCCAGGACCCTGGGATCATGACCTGAGCTGAAGGCAGTTGCCTAACCAAGTGAGCCACCCAGGCACCCCACACCCAGTTCTTCTGACCCAAACCTGACCTTGTTATCATGGCACACCTTGCCTCTTTTAACTCCCTTTAGAATCAAATAATTAACTGCATTTTTTAAAAGATGTTATTTATGTATTTGACAGAGAGAGCACAAGCAGGCAGAGAGGCAGGCAGAAAGAGAGAGAGGGGGAAGCAGGCTCCCTGCCGAGCAGAGAGCCGGATGTGGGGCTCAATCCCAGGACCCTAATCACAACCTGAGCCGAAGGCTGAGGCTTAACCCACTGAGCCACCCAGGTGCCCCATAACTGCATTTTAATTGTCATTTTCTCAATAAAGCATAGTCTCAATTCCAGAGTAACAGAATACAATCTTTCTCCCTAATATTTTTTTTTTCCTGTCACAAATGAATACTGGAAAACTAACATATCCTGTGTTTAACATCTGACAACTTCCAGTTCTACAAGAGATGGCCTCTTAAGTTTTATTTTTTAAAATATCCTGAAGGAGACTCTATTTACTGACTTACCTGTGCAGCTTTAATTAAGTGCTTTTCCCTGGCTCAGTTGACTGTGGCCAAAGAGCACTGTCCCTTATATCGACACCAAGAACCACATCATTAGAATTGGGGGACATGCAGTCCCCAGAAGGAAAATAATAATGTACCTGCAGAAGGTGAGACCATCAATAAATCCACTAATTAGTCAGTTAATTAAATTAAGTTAAAAGTTTCTACCACAGTTTAGCACTTGGGTTCCCACTAGACGCATATTCTTTTTCTCTTATACATGATATTTTTTTACAATGTCCTGGGCTACTCTGGCCTGCCTTCAACATGATATGCAGGAGTACTTCCCCCCTTTTTTTCAAATATTGGATAATTTCTCTTAATATCATGTACTACCACAAATGCATTTATCCCCAGCCCTTCCAAATAAGAAAGATTTAAATGCAAACTAGCTAGTTCGTCCACGGGCTATTTCACAGGTCCCCTCTTTCCTCTCAGAGGTATTTCTATTCCTTGTACAATTTAATCTTATTCAATCTACATAAAGCCTTTTATGCATCTGAATGGTATGCTCTAAAAATTTTAAATTCATAAGCCCAGAACATTTGATATGCAATGGCGAAGGAAAAACAGACATAACTTCCGTAAAGCTCTCAGTTAGCAAAAGAGAAAAGTAGAAACAGGAAATTGTGTTCATTGTTATACTGTATGTCATTTCCTTCCGGTCAGGAACCCAAAGGGACAAGATGTGTTCAAAAAAGCCTCTGGGTATCCATTAGTTGATTCGCTTTCTTAATCGTGAAACCAATTCTCTCATCAGCCAAACTGGCACCCTCACCCTTTGGCCAGTGTGATACTATCCTCATTCGGTTCTTGCATAGGCAGACACCAGAAGGAGAATGGAAAGACTCTTCCTGCAAGGTCGTGCTCTCTAAGCACTGCGTTTACAGTTAGAGCAAGTACAAGTGTCTAGCATAAACTTAAGCAATGGTGCAAAGTGGTATCCCCAGACCACCAGCATCTACATCCATGAAGGTTAAAAGTTGTAAGAATGGATTATCGGGCCTTAACACAAACCAAACAAATATTTAGGTATGGGGTTTAGCAATGAGTTTTTTTTTTTTTTTAAAGACTTTATTTAGTTATTTGACAGACAGAGATCACAAGTAGGCAGAGAGGCAGGCAGAGAGAGAGGAGGAAGCAGGCTCCCCGCTGAACAGAGAGTCTGATGCAGGGCTCGATCCCAGGACCCTGGGATCATGACCCGAGCCAAAGGCAGAGGCTTTAACCCACTGAGCCACCCAGGTGCCCCTAGCAATGAGATTTTTAACATGATCCCTGATATGCAGTAAAACTTGAGCACTACTCCTACCAGGATTAATCAAATGAAGTCCTTCTGATTAAACCTTAGTCATTTGTGTATCAACTTGAAATTGATGACCTTTCTAAGCTCACCAATAATCACCAGTGTATGTACATATATATGGCCTAGCTATGCCTTTTCAATCTGAATTTTTACATTTTAATTTTAGTTTCTTAGTCCCAAACTTCGGCAATCTGCTTTGGGCTGTAATTGAAAAAAATACTCCAAACCACCTCAAGAGAGTGATGATCCTGGATTGATCCAGGCTGATGAGAGTCCTCGGCAGTTCCTGTGAGGCAAGGGGTTAACGGGAGTGGGCACTCATATAAGACACTGTGAATCGTATTTTCTGTGATTCTTCAGGGTCTTCTGGAAAATTGCTATTCAAAATGAAAGATTCTAGGATTCCAACTTTGTGCTCTAGCCTTAGGGTAAGGCAAAAATTTGCTGATCTTCTACAAAGACCATGAACTACACACAGAAAGTGCTTTACTTCATACAAATACTGTTTTGATAACAAAAAAAGTCTGATACTTGCAAATAAAGCAAAGAAGTAAAAGGGATAGAATGATCTTCATTATTGACTTAGGTCATTGTCTAACAAGCTTACATGGGGACCATCGGGCCATTTGCTATTTCTTAGGGCCCAGATATTTTGCAACCTTTTAAAAATTAGTGTTCAGGGGCACCTGGCTGTCTCAGTGGGTTAAAGCCTCTGCCTTCGGCTCAGGTCATGATCTCAGGGTCCTGGGATGGAGCTCCGCATCGAGCTCTCTGCTTGGCGGGGAGCCTGCTTCCCCTTCTCTCTCTCTGCCTGCCTCTCTGCCTGCTTGTGATCTCTGTCAAATAAATAAATAGAATCTTAAAAAATAAATAAATAAAAATTGGTGTTCATTAGGAGAAAACTGATAAACTGTAAATGCTTTTTGTTGAATCGCAGTGCCAATGATTGCTCAATAGTAATGAAAATGGTTTCTCCCTTATAGTGATGAAATGCTTTCTGTTCATTGAAAGATGACCCTAAAGGTTATAGCATAATTCCTGTGCAGATATCAACCATTGATTACCTACCTTAGCCATCTTATGTCCAAAATCCGTTTTCCTTTCACTAAGTATATATGCATCATTTTCTTATGTTTCTCTGAAAGTGGAAAACTTTGATAATCATCACAGTGTCTTTGAATTAAAATTATGTGTTTTTACATCTCAAAATGATGCTCTTTGACTACGTACACCAGTCTTGCTCTTTCCTATTTTCTTTCATAAAAGCCAGTTTCCCTGCAACTATGTTGTAGCACTTTATTAAAGGTCAGGAGTAACTGGCATACTCAGTACTTCCACATTTTTGCACCAAGTTGCCTAAAGCTACAGACTTTGTGGGCATATGGTCTGAGTCCCAAGGGATTACAGGCAATAGTTGAACCAACTGCTTAGCTATGGCATAATGAAGACAAAGCTAACTTCCCAGCATGAAACAGAAGGATTCTTACTGCTTCACACCACACCTGAACTTAGCTAATTCCACATGTTAGGGTCTTTCACATAAAATATCCCACTTTGGTCTTAGACAGGAATCGGTTTTTATCAATGAAAAAAAAAAATCAAAACAAAACCCAATAATAGCCATATGAAGGAAATTGGCTCATGAAAATCAAACATTGAATATACCAACAGTAGGACACAGCTTCATTTTAGGAACAAATGGTAAGAGACACAGGTGGTATTACTTTAACACACTCTCTTGCTCGCTCTCTCTCTCTCTCACACACACACACACACACACACACACACACCTCTGACATATCACCATTCTTCTTACTTCTGTAGACAAACTTTCGCCATAAAGCAGCTGCCAGAAATTCCCACTCTTTATGTCTTATAATTCCTCCCATCAGAGGATGACTCTCCTTCAGAGATCCAGTTTAAAAAACAAAACAAAACAAAACAAAACAAAAAACAAAAAAAACCACAACCCTAGGGAAGACTATATTTGTGTTGGGTAAGGTTCCTACCACTATCTGTATCTAATGTGGTGGAAGTCATGGAGTCGCACATGGAAGTGCCTTCTCCTAAGCAACCCTTCAGTTGAAATAGGGACCAGTCATTGCCGTGGAAGCCAGAGGAAGGGCCGAATGAACAAGAGGTGTCCACTGGAGGAGATGCCAGGGAGAATAAGGATAATATAGAATCTGGGATATGAGGACAACTTTAAAGGAATTGGGAGTCTTCAGTCATCGGGGTCAACCTCCGTGAGGGAAACGTCAATGCTGCAGTGAGTAGTTTGGGGTTCTCGTTTCAGGTTTAACACAGTTTAACAATGCCCTGAGGCCATTGCTTCTCAGAACCTCAGTCTCTTCATCTGAAAGTGTCAATAATTCTCTCTCCCAGGCAGGGCTCTTGACAGCATTCCGAAGACAGTTTGGGTAACACATCAAGCGTGTGCCTTGCACGGCTCAAATTCGCTAAATAGAAGCAGTTATTTCAACTAGAAAAGAAAAAGCTTGGAGAGAGAGACATGAGAAGTGCCTTCACGTTTTTAAAAGCCTGTCATATGCACGTAAGTTTCAGCTTTTTCTGTGTACTCTGGAGCATAGAGCTTCTGTCAAGAAGTTACAAGGCAGTGAGTTTTACTTCAATAAAAGAAAGGGAAAAAAAAAACAAGAATGAAGCATAAATGAACTGGAGAGAACTGAGTAAATTTCTCCAAAGATTTTTTTCAAGCAGATCTTGGCTTTTTCTTTTCCAGAAAAAATGTACAGAATTTGCAAATCATATAGAGGTTAGCTTAGAAGGCATTGTCAGTGCCTCCCACCTTGGAGTGTCTGTGTTTCTATCACCAGGGAATGGAGGTCATTCCATCTCCAAAGACAGAGGTGACACTTCCAAATCCGGGTGACACAGCACACCCACATGCATCCCCCATCCACATGCAGCCAACTCAGGGAATTCTCATAAATGAAACTCCATTGGACAGTACTGTCTTTAAGTATCAAAAATACTAAGTTATAATTTGTATCTCTGCTGTGCCCAGAGAATTAAAATCTACCTTACAATATGAAAAGGAACAAAGGTGCATTGTTTAGAGACAAATATGCCGCATCCTTCCTTGTACAAGATTACTCCTTATTCCAAGGCATTCTGCTTTTTCATTTAAATTCCCATTATCCAGGGATACCTGGTGGCTCCATTGGTTAAGCAGCTGCCTTTGGCTCAGGTCATGATCCCAGGGTCCTGGGATGGAGCCCTGCATTGGGCTCCCCGCTCAGCGGAAAGCCTGCTTCTCCCTCTCCCTCTGCCTGCCACTCTGCCTACATGTGTTCTCTAACTCTCTGTCAAATAAATAAATAAAATCTTTATAAATAAATAAATAAATAAATAAATTCCCAGTATCCAGATTGTTAAAAAGGTTAAGCTCTTTTGTAATGTGCGTTAATGAAAAGCATTTCCCAGAGAATGAGTTAGGCCTCCATCTACTCCAGAGGTCGGGGGAATGAGAAGTAGAAGTGCTAAGGAAAATAAGAGAGTATGGTGATGGATTCAGAGGTCAATGGTCTTGAATGTGGTGAGAGAGGGTATCTGGTACCATTTATAACCGTTCGGTGGAACCTTACCACATGCCCTTTCCCTAATCTTTCTTTATCCAATACCAGACCCATTCTGTTGGGTCCTGTTATGCTCTTACCTAGCATATTTTATTTGACCCCCCCAGCCTTCTTCCTTAGTGATCCTTTCCAGAGGAAATGCAGCAGGAAACACAAGGGACCTTGGCCTTTGTTCATGGCAGTCTCATAATTAGGAGTCTACAATATTATGGCAACCACATCACACTTTTAATAATACATCAATATGAGTCCTTTCATTCCAGTATGATACCTAAGTATTCCACAGTCCTAGCATAATTCTCCTGCCCTCATTTGCAACCACTACTGGCTGGCTACCGAATTCCTATGTGTTGCTGTCAGAGGGAACAGTTGTGTGTGCATGTGGTTTTTGTTTTGAAGAACAAGCAAAGGTACAGCATCTCTAAGGTTGTCCTGTTCCAAATGAGTTTATTCTTTCTGAACTAGCCCTACAGTTATTCTAGCTCTAGCCTCCAGCGCATTTTCTGGTGGCTAAGTGTCGAGGTAGCTAGGTATCTGTGCATTTGTTCGAATGTCTCGGGCATTCTGAACACGTAGTCTTCCGGCCTGAAACCCTTATAGAACTGCCCTTTAGTGATCTTACTGTGAAGATAATAAAAGGACTACTCAGAGGTAGAACCTCTAATAACCCCAACATAATATGGCCATTTTTTTCCCCAGGGTTACATTTATACAAGTTTGCTTAAATACATTTTGCTGGAACAGCAAGTCTATGTAACAATTTGCAAAGAGACAAAGGGATGGGAATAGAGGAAGGAGAGTAGAAAGAGTGACAGATTTCCACGTGACATTTGCATGTGATAAATTATGTAAATAGATTAACATAATGTGTAGATTTTTAAAATATATTGCAATTTAATGAAGGAAGTTTAGCTTTTCCACAAATGGGGCAGGAAATAAATAAATATCAGGCAAAATAAATATCAAGCAAAATAATAAATATCAACGTAAATCTCACCCACTATACAAAAGTTGACTTAAAATGGATCATACTTTAAAAGTAAAACATACATTTTTTAGAAAAATAGAAGAATTCTGGGGCACCTGGGTGGCTTTGGCTTTGGCTCTGCCTTTGGCTCAGGTCATGCTCCCAGGGTCCTGGGATCGAGCCCTACATTGGGCTCTCTGCTCAGCAGGGAGCCTGCTTTCCCCTTCCCCTCTGCCTGCCTCTCTGCCTACTTGTGATCTCTCTCTCTGTCAAATAAATAGAAAAAATCTTTTAAAAATTTTTTTTAAATTAAAAAAAAAAGAAAAATAGAAGATTTCTTAGACTTGGCACCAAAAGCCCAATCTATAAAAGGAAAAACTGATAACTTGGACTTCATTAAAAGTAAAAACTTCTGCTCGATGGAAGACCCTGCTAAGAGGATGAAAAGATAAGCTACTGAGTAGGAGAAAATATTGGCAAAACACATACCCAGGAAAGGACTTGTCCTGAGGCTAAATGAAGAGCTCTCAAAGCTCAAAAGCAAAAAAACTAACTAAATAAATAATCCAATTAGAAACTAGGCCAAGGGCATGGATGAACATTTCACTGAAGAAGATATAGGGAGGGCAAGCAAGCACATGGTAAGATGTTTAACATCATTAGCCATTAGGAAAGTGCAAATTCAAACCTGAGATACCAGTACCCATCTATCAGAATGGATAAAATTAAATTAAAAAAAAAAAAGCTAACAACATCATATTGCTGATGGAAATACAAAACTTAAACACATACTTATCTTACAACCTAGCAATTGAACAAAAAAAACAAAAATTTACATTATATAAATAATTGTCCATAGATGTCTACTCATGCATGAGCTTTATTCACAAATGCCAAAAGCTAGAAACAAATCTCCCTTAATGAGTGAAAGGCTAAACAGACTGTGGTACATCCATGCAATGGAATACTACTCAGCCAAAAAACATAATAAAGAAACAAACTACTGATACGGGCAACAATGAAGATGACTCACAAGAGAATTATGCTGAGTGAAAACGGTGATTCCCAGAAGTTACATCTGGATAATTCCATTTGTATAACATTCTTGAAATGACAAAATTAGGGAGATGGAGAATAGATTCTGGTTGCCAGGTTGGAGGTAGATGGCATAAGGGTGACGGTGGCCAAAAAAGGGAAAATGGAGGGATCTATGTGAAGCAACTCTTCTGGTAGAAGAACTCTTGATAGAGGTGATGGCCACACTAATCTACACAGGTAATAAAATGACAATGAACCATACACACATGCACACATGCACAAAAGAGTGCTTATAAAACTAAGGATGTGGTGGATTGTATCCCTGCCACTATCCTGGGTGCCATAATGCCCTGTAGTTATGCAATACGTCATCCATGGAGAAAACTGGGTGAAGAGTATGTGGGATCTCTTTGTATTATTCTTATGACTGCATGTAAATCAGCAATTTTTTGCAGAATAACACATTTAAAAATGCACCAGGATATGAGGACTGGCTATGTGTGAGCCATTGTGTGCTTCATAAGTATATTGAAAATACCTGAGCCAGCCACTTCCCTATTTTCCTCCTGTGGTCTGGCTCACCCCCTCATAGTAATAGAGTATTAGTGTGTTCTGTTCCCCCTACCTGAGAACACTCTCCCTCCAGGTCTTTGCCTCTCAGTGTTCCATAGCTTCATGAGTCTCTCTCCTGTAGGAACTTCTCCAGGTGCAGAGGGTTGGGGTAGAGACCCTCCTCCTGTTCAGCTGGGTTCGGTGCAACATAAGCCTGAATGAACTGTAGCAAAATCCTGTATTCTATTCTTCATGCATAACTGATTCTCAAAGCACAGAGATGAAAGATCTCATGCATAACTATGATTCCCAGTGGCTTGATTAGGAGTGTAACCTCAGCCACATTCTGTGTCCAGAAGTACGATGTCCCCATACAGCTCAGTTTTTGGCATTTGAACTTTGGTTATCCATTTCTGACTTTCTCCTGGGAGAAGGGGATCCCTGTGGCATTTCAGATAAGGTATCAGTATCATCAAAGATGCTCTATCAATGTTGATCTTCAAAAAGAAAAGCTAGGGGCGCCAGTGGGTTAAAGCCTCTGCTGTCGGCTCAGGTCATGATCCCAGGGTCCTGGGATTAAGCCCCATATCGGGCTATCTGCTCAGAAGGGAGCCTGCTTCCCCCTCTCTCTCTGCTGACCTCTCTGCCTATTTGTGATCTCTATCTGATAAATAAATAAAATCTTAAAAAGAAAAGAAAAGAAAAGCTAAAGTTGTATCCCTGTCTTCCCAAAGTTTCCTTATTCCCCGTTCATTTGCCTCTCCTTCCTGGCTATCTTCAAAAGCGTATAGGATGCATGACATTGTTAAGACAAAGGCATATTCTATTGTTCTACATGAGGCTAGGAGAGAGAGCAGTGGCATGGTCCATTCCAGACAGAGAGGCTGTCAGGAAACTAAGTGGGGTTTGTTCTCAAACTGTAATAATAATTATAATAATTTGGGAGTACCCAGAAGGCTGCCATGTTCCTAGCTGAAAAACAAGTCAGATTTCCAGTGCGAATTCAGATCCCCAATAGCTCTTCTGGACCTGAACAAAGAGAGAGCCTGTTATTCTCCAAATTGACAAACAAAAAGCTGCCATTTACCTAAGGGCCATTATTCTCTACTATCGTGGCCTCGGGGCCTCTGATATATTTGCCAAAACTCAATTTGCTGTGAGGACATTTCTGGGCAAGCTTCCTGACTTGCTTCTGACCTCCCTCCAACTTTCCAAGGGTAGATTCCTCCAGAAAGGCTCTGGGTATCTTCACAACTTGGAGTCTGGGCCAGTTTAAACCTATTTCAAGAGAGGTACTTGTTTTTCCCTCCTGTGTCTCTTGCCTTTGTCCTAGGAGTGATTTCATCTTGTTGATTTCACCAACAAGAACACTCATCCTTTTCAGAGCAAATATTACTCCAAGTTATCCTGAAGTCTATGCTAGGTTGCTAAGCCATGGTGCTGTCTACTGACTTTTAAGCACCAGTGTAATTTTAGGATGCCTGGGTGGCTCAGTCGGTTGAGCTCTGACTCTTGATTTTGGCTCAGATCATGATCTCCGGGTCGTGTGTTCGAATCCCACACCAGACTCTGGCTAGGTGTGGCATCTGCTTGGGATTCTCTCCCTCCCTCAGCAACTCCCTGCTCATTCTCTCTCTCTTTCTCTCAAAAAGAAGAAGGAGGAGGAGGAGGAGGAGGAGGAGGAGGAGGAATGTAATTTCGACATGTAGATTGTTAGGGGTGGGGGGATGTGAGCAAATGAGGAAATGAGCAAAGCTGCAGACAAGGGAATCTGCCTAGCCCACATGTATTTGTATGTGCACAGGACTAAGAGATGACGCTGCCAAAGGGAATGGGACCAGAGATGAAAGATCTCGAATGCCCTGGTGAGGAGCTTGGGCCTTATTTCTTTTGCATCTCTGGGAAAGATCCAAAATAAATGTCCTGACAATGAAGTGCCCCCCTGCTTTAACTGTTGTTCCGGTGTCATTCCCAGGGCCCAGCTGTTAGAACCGATACTCATGTTTCAATTACTAGAGACAAATAGGCTTTGCTAATGCCTACATTTCTTGATTTAGATATACTTGTTGCAAAAGCGAAAGTGACCTTGAAGAGAAACTTACACCAAGGACAGAATGATAAATGAGGGAAACCCACGCTCCAAGCTCAGGAATACAATTCAACAAGAACAACAACAACAAAACCTGTCAAGCCTCCAGAAAACCAGGTGATAAAGAAAGACTGTCAGTAAAAGGAATTCACATGACAGTAGAACCCTTTCTGGTGCTGGTGCCTGGGGATGGGGAGGCACTGCCTTTGCTGACAAATGAGAGCTTTGTGGCTATGGGGCCATAGCTCCCAGGGTCTCCAGACACAGCTCACAGAATGTTATTCTCTTCATGAAAAGTTGTTGACCAAATTTTGATGGAACATAATTTTATTTTAAATTTCCCTAGAAAACTTCTCAGATGAATGAACTTACAAACGAGGGGAGGGGGAAACCCACCGTATTGGGTCACGTGTGACAGGGACAGGGTGGCAATCTCAGGCACTCAGACACTCTCCGGTGGCAAATCTCAGGCACACCATCTTAGGGGACACAGTGTTGCTGTGATGGTGAACAGGTGAGCCAACTTCATCAACGGAACCCTCAGTAGAACACCATGAGGTTATAATTAAACCATACATGTGTTTGTGAGTTTGAACAAAAGACATTCATTGCCTCTCATATGTTATGCACTGGGGCTGCAATGACAAACTTGACAGATACCATCCCCGTGCACACAGATCTTACAGCCCGAGGAGAGAAGGACCAGAGGCACGCTCCATCAAGAAGTGACAGTCGAGTGCAAATTCTCTACCATGGCCCCCACGTGCTGTTTGACATTGTCCCAAAGGATCACACAGTGGTATCCTCCCCAAGGCAGGTTTTCCAGGGGAAATAGCACCTGAAACTTGAAATTGAGGTTTTTATATTAGACAGGGTCCTGGACAGAGGGAAGGAGGCCCCGGGATCCTGGAGGGGAGGAAGTGCCCAGGGCATTTCAGGAAGGAAAGCAGACAGGAAGAGAAGAAGACAGAGGGTGAATATGGCCAGATCAAAGAGCACTTGGGGGATGTGGTAGAGAATTTGCACTTGATAAGAATAGGAATAAGGATAAGGGATAAGGTCTGCTTTTTTTTTTTTCCCCCTTTACTCAACATATGCTTTTTGGGAAGAAAATCTTGCATATTACACAAGTCTCCATCCATTCTTTGTTCTGTAATGAATAAATTATCAAGGGCATTTTTATGTCCCTCATGAGCCTATATTGCTTAAACTTTTCAGTCCTTAGTACTCACAAGTGAATTTTTCATTCTCTGTAGTAGGTTCCAAAAAAGTATTGAACGGTGGTTTCTTGAAATTAAGTCTTTGAAGAAGTAAAGTGTGTACCCACAGGATTCCTAGTGTTTGGTTTCCCGTTTCCTTTTCTTATCTAAAATAATCAATTCACTTAAAGTTCCTAAAATTCTGTTTCATGGAACCATGTGTTCACTGATGACAGCTGACTGTAATGCCAGTTATATATGATTAGATATTGTATGATATCATAAAATGCATTGGCACTAAAATTTCATGCAATATACTTATTTTCTAGACTTAATAATTAAAAAAAAAATACAGGGGTGCCTGGGTGGCTCAGTCAGTTAAGCATCTGCCTTTGGCTCAGGTCATGATCTCAGGGTCCTGGGATCGAGTCCCCCTTGGGGCTCTCAACTCAGCAGGAACCCTGCTTCTCCCTCTCCCTCTGTCCCCTCTACTCCCTGCTCCTGCTCTTTCTCTCTCAAATAAATAAATAAAATCTTTAAATCTTTTTTAAAAAATTACAGATTGCCAGTATTTATATGTCAATGATGTTTTCCCCCCCTGGAACTCCACACGAGCCCTTCATCCCGGAACTTGGAACTGGATCCCTCTCTGACCTCAGAGATGACAGGTATGGAGTTTGAAGCATGAGCATTAACACGGGTTTGAATTTCTCCTCGACTGTGTGATGCGGAGCAAGATGCTTATTACCTTCTCTGTTCTCTGGTGTGCTCGTGAAGAAAACAGTCGTATCTCATGGATCACTTTAAGAATTAGACGAGACAGTCCTGTTAAGTCTTCCAGACAGAGCCTGGAAAGGGAGTAAGCTCTCAAGGTTAAGTCGATTATTAATTATTTTTTATTAATTATTATTACTTTGCCATGCTTGTATAGCATTACTAGAGGATAACATATTTCTAATGAGGAAATTTTCTGGTGATTAAAGCTTAACACTTTGAGCAGCCAAACATACCCATTTTTGAACATTTTGGAATGGAACCCTGCTAACTGTGAAATCCGTTATTAACACACATTGAAATAATTGCAATTGCCTCTAGGAATTATTATACTGAGTATCAAATTTGGCATTCGGCTGCAATAGGAGTGTCCTCAGGAAGACAGTTTACCCCTGCACTCAGTGGCCCTAAAGAATTCCTTTTCTCCAATTGCTACTTTGTAAAAACAATGTTGCTGTTTCTTTTTTCAGTCCTCTCTTTGCTGCCAAGGGAATGGTGGACAATCCATGTGAATCCATCCTGCTGGTTTACCTGCCTGGAGTAACTTCAAACTTCTGTTTTTATTGTTACTGTGCGGTGAATTACAACCCCAGGGAGATAAGCTTGCTGTGTAGGGAAAAGAATAGTGAGGATTTCAGGAAAACTTTGCAATGAGAACAGTCCATGCATTTCATGCTCCGATGTTTATGGTTTCTATTCCCTCCATCAAAGTCTTACTATTACAATGTCTGTTTTGAGGGCATTTTAGGCTTGCCTGGGTGGCTCAGTTGGTTAAGCTTACGACTTTTGATTTTGGCTCAGGTCATGATCTCAGGGTCATGGGTTCGAGTCCTGCATCAGGCTCTATGCTTGGCCGGGAGTCTGCTTGAGGATGCTCTCTCTCTCCTCCTCCCTCTTCCCCTTCCCCTGCTCACACTTTCTCTCTCTCTCTAAAATAGATAAATCTTTAAATAAATAAATAAGGGTTTTTATATTAAAAGATGTTTAATTTATAATAAGAGATCTATAGCACCTCATTCACTCTGAGAAAAGTCGACCAGTTCCACGCACTCAGGAAAATAATGAAGATAAAACAGTCAGCTGCTTACACCATTTGCATCTCATCAGGACTTTTGGGCATGGAGACTTTTGCAATGTCGAAACTTTGAAGTCCTACTTAGACTGGAATGGCCACACCAGTATTACGGCTTATTTAAGTGCATTTCCAAGAAGGAAAGTTTTTTTGCATTTAACCAGAAATCAAAGAGTACTCAAATATCCACAAAGGTTACAAAAAAAAATTTTTTTTCATATTAAGTTTCTCTTCCATTTTATCTTCTCTGAAGGGTTTGGGCTGTTTTTGATTTTTCAAATTGAATGATGAGTATAGTTTACCTGTGAGAGATCAGAGTAGAATTCATGTACATAACCATTCTCATCTCCAGGAAAAGATATGTGTTTCACTAAAAGACTGATTTTTATGGCTAGTTGGTTAAGGGACAATGAGGTCACACTGTAGAGTGTCGATGGTGACTCTGGGTCACCCCATTTTGCTGTCTGCCCGAATGACCACTTGCTTGATGTCATGTAGGTTTGCTCCTGTATTAATAGCAACAGCAGGAGAACAATGTGTTTTAGATGAGTTCCTTGTTCCTAGGGCTGGTCTAATAGCAATAACTACAGAAGTAATAAATTGCCAAGTTGAATGTTTCAAGGTTTGGTTTACAGGTCAAAGTTTCATGTTAACTCAACTGATTAAAAAGTGAGACTTTTCAAATATTGTTTCTGCTCTCAGAAGCCAAAATGACAATTAAGTTCACTGAGGGACCGCGATGAATTCCAGAAAAAAAGTTGGAGTCAGATGGCACCATTTCAGCTGCCAGAGGTTTCCTTGTCACAAGGAAAAATAAATTCAAACAAAAGTTCAGCTAAATAAGCTTTAAAGAAGGACTTTAAGGATGTTAAAAAAAAATAAATAAAAAGAAAGAAAGAAAGAAAGAAAAGAACTGTATGGAGGTGCCTAGGTGGCTCAGTAAGTTAAGTGACTGACTCTTGATTTCAACTCAGGCCAATGATCTCAGAGTCCTGGGATTGAGCCCCACCTGGGGCTCTGCACTGAGCATAAAGCCTGCTTAAGATTCTCTCTCTCTCTCTCTGCCCCCCCCACCTAAAAAATATATATATATAAATATAACTATAAATATATATATAAATTTATATATATAATTCAACAGAATTTTATTTATATATATATATATAAATTTTATTTATACATATATATATGTGGATACATATATATATGTATAAATAAAATTCAGTTGTAACAGTGGTGAGATGGACCAGAGAGACCAGAAATGCTAAGAAAAGTCTTAAAAGTTGAAAAGTCACTTAAGGAAGAGCGGTCTGGATGGGCAGTGGGCTCAGAGCGTGGGGTCTGACTGATCTTGAGCGGAGTCAACCACTATTTCTCTTTCATCCACTATACAACCATCATGAGTGAGGCACTGTGCCATGTGTTGAAGAAATGGGATGAATAATTTCAGTTTCTGCTCTGAAGAGATATACGCTTTATTAGGCCAATAGATAAATTTTTAAAAAGAGAGAAAGGGGGGCCCCTGGGTGGCTCAGTTGTTGGGCATTTGCCTTCGGCTCGGGTCGTGGCTCTGGGGTCCTGGAATCGGGCCCCACGTCGGACTCTCTGCTCAGAGGGAAGCCTGCTTCTCCTCCTCCCAGTCCTCTTGCTTGCGTTCCCTCTCTTGCTATGTCTCTCACTCTCTCAAATAAATAAATAAAATATTTAAAAAAATAAAAAAGAAAAAAGAGAAAGAAAACAAAAGGGAAAATGAAGCAGACCATCAGCAGACTAGAGCTGACCCAATTTAAGACCCAGGGGTCACAGACATTCTAGGGACTAAGCAAGAAGAGTGAGTAAGAATTTAGTCAAGAGGATGTTTTGTTTTTTGTTTTGTTTTAGATTTTATTTATTTATTTGACAGAGAGAGATCACAAGTAGGCAAAGAGGCAGGCAGAGAGAGAGGGAGAAGCAGGCTCCCCACTGAGCAGAGAGCCCGATGTGGGGCTCGATCCCAGGACCTTGGGGTCATGACCTTAGCCGAATGGGTGGCTCAGTGGGTTAGCCAAGAGGGTTTTTGTTGAAGCTTAAAACCAAGACAGGGTTATGCAGTCGAAAACCTATCAGCTTCTGGAAGGAAGGGAGTATTTTTATTTTTAATTTTTTTTATGTTTTTGCCATTCATTTAGCAGGTACTTCACACCAGACAATATGAAGTTACAAATATAAACTCATCAAATCTTCCAAATAACACTATAAGGTAGGTACTCTTATTTTGCCCCAGGGAGCCTGGTCACCATATCTACCCCCTTAATTATTCTGTTCCCTAAAAGGAAGACTGTCCTCCATGCCTGTGTCCCAAACCTTCTTCCCAGCCCAATGCAGACCATGCACCAGGCACCAACCTTAGAGGCCTAAGGACACACGTTGGCTTCGAGATGGAACATTGCAAAATTATATTTTCTGTTTGAGCAGAATCCAGTCTCAACCCTGCTGGTCCAAAGCCTGCACTCTGACCCAAACAGGAGTAACTGGTAAAAATAGGTTCAGTTTCATATGAGCTCATGGGTTCTTTATTCTCAATTTCAACATTCAGAGCAAACTACTCAGTACCATACTCTGTCTATTTAGTATTCTATAACTCCAAGCACTATTCCTCCTGCTGGACCTATAGCAGAAAACAAATAGACTGGGCCTTTTCGTGATAACCAATTGATCAAGTCAATTACAGTTGTCATTAGTGCTGCTAAGACAAGCTGGGGCCTTGGGTAATGGGGGGTGGTCAATAAGCAGGAGATGCAGATCTCCTTGAGAATGCAGCCATTTGGATGAAGACTTGCAGATTAGGAAGAAGTCAGGCATTCAGCCGAGCTGAGTAGGGAAGGGCATTCCCAGCAGAGGGAACATCATGTGTGAAGGCCGAGATGCGGGAAAGGCTCCGGCATGCTCCCAGAACAGGAAGGAGCAGCACTAATAGAGCTTCTTGGGCAAAGGGGCAAAGAGGCAAAGGGCAAGGGACACAGGGTGCAAGCAAGGATCAGAAAGGGCCAGACCATGCAGACCTGGTGTCCATGGCACACTTCGGAGATTATCCAAGAAAAATAAGAAACCCGGAAGAGCTCAGAGCAGGGGATCATTTATGTTTGGGAAAAAATTCTTCTAGGTTCCATGAGGAAAATGGATCGGTTAGGGGAAAAGTTGGAGGCAGCAAGGTTATCGCCAGAGAATCTAGGAGTAAGAAGGCAGGAGAAGCAAAGAGAAAGTGGCAAGAGGCTGACAGGTAGAGTCCGTGCAGATAAAACTTGGGAATGCATCGCGTTTGGCGGATAAGGGAAAGGGAGGACTCAGGGATGTCACCTGGAGTGTTGTTTTGAGCATTAGGGTGCAAAGGACGCAGGGTGTTCCCATGAAAAATATCCAGGAAAGAGGACGGGAAGGAGAATAAGTCAAAACCTAAAATTTTAATAATAATTTTGTATTATTAAATGTATTTCCCTGACGGAAACGGTCTTTCAAATCAGGGCTTGTACAGATTTAATATGAAGTGAGTTCTAGCCATTGATAAATATAATACCACGAACCTTAGAGATGTTGCAGGTTTGGTTCCAGACCATGGCAATAAAGTGAAGGCCGAATGTCACAACAAACAAGGCAAGTAAGTGTTTCGTCCCCGAGTGCACATAAAAGTTATGGCTATACTATACTGTAGTCTATTAAGTGTACAATAGCATTAGGCCTGAAAAAACGATGTGCATACCTTAATTAAAAATACATTATTGGGGAGCCTGGGCGGCTCAGTGAGTTAAAGCCTCTGCCTTCAGCTCGGGTCATGATCTCGGGGTCCTGGGATCGAGCCCCACATAGGGCTCTCTGCTCAGCAGGGAACTTGCTTCCCTTCCTCTCTGTCTGCCTGCCTCTCTCCTTACTTGTGATCTCTGTCAAATAAATAAAAAATTTTAAAATAAATAAATAAATAAATAAAAATACATTATTGCTGGAGCGCTTGGGTGGCTCAGTTGGTTAAGCGTCTGTCTTTGACTCAGGTCATAATCCCAGGCTGCTAAGATCGAGTCCACACATCAGGCTCTATACTCAGTGGGGAGTCTGCTTCTCCTTCAGCCCCTCCCCGTGCTCATGCTCTCTCTCTCCAATAAATAAATACAATATTTGAAAAAATATTTTATTGCTAAAATCTGCCAGCCACTATCTGAGCTTTCTGCAAGTCATAATCTTTTTGCTGGTAGAGGGTCTTGCCTCCATGTTGCTATAAAGATTCTCCATCAGCACCTGCTGCTTCTCCTTGTGCTTTGATGTTATGGAGACGGTTTCTTTCCCTAAACTTCACAAAGCCACCTCTGCTAGCTTCGAACTTTCCTTCTACAGCTTCCCCACATCCCTCAGCCTTCACAGAATTGAAGAGAGTTAGGGCCTGTCTTTGGACCGGGCTTTGGCTTAAGGGAATGTTGTGGCTGCTGTGGTCTTCTGTCCAGACCTCTGCAACGCTCTCCATAGCAGCAATAAGGCTATTTTTCTTTCGATCATTCGTGGGTTCACTGGAGCAGCACTTTGAATTTCCTTCCAGAACTTCTCCTTTGCATTCACAGCTTGGCTAACTGACACCAGAGACCCAGCTCTCAGCTTCTCGTAGCTTTCGACAGCTTTCCTCACTAAGCTCAATCATTTCTAGCTTTTAAAGTGATGTAAAGTAAAAGCCACATGGCTCTTCCTTTCCCTTGAAGATCTAGAAGCCGTGGTAGGGTTATCGATGGGCTTAATTTCAATACTGTTGTGTCTCAGGGAGTGGGGAACCCTGAGGAGTTGGAGAGAGATGGGGGACACCCGATTCGTGGAGCAGTGAGAACACACACACACTTTTTTTTTTTTTTTTTAAGAATTTATTTATTCATTCGACAGAGAGAGACACAGCGAGAGAGGGAACACAAGCAGGGGGAGTGGAAGAGGGAGAAGCAGGCTTCCGGCTGAGCAGGGAGCCCGATGCGATGTGGGGCTCCAACCCAGGACTCTAGGATCATGACCTGAGCCGAGGGCAGACGCTTAACAACTGAGCCACCCAGGCGTACCCTCCAACACACACATTTATCAGTTAAGTTTGTCATCATGTGGGAGCGGTTACTGGCACCCCAAAACAATTTCAAGAATAACAACAAAGATCACTGATCGCAGATCACCATAACACATATAAGAATAATGAAAAGTTTTGAAATATTGTGAGAATTATCAAAATGTGGCACAGAGACATCAAGTGAGTGAATATTAGTAATGAAGAGACACTGATAGATTTGTTCTATACATGATTGCCACAAACCTTCAATCCTTAAAAAAAAAAAAAAAAATGCAATGTTAGGGCACCTGAGTGGTGCAGTCTGTTAAGCATCTGACTCTTGCTTTTGGCTAAGGTCATGATCTCAGGGTCATGAGATTGAGCCCTGCCTGCACCAGGCTCTATGCTCAGTGCAAAGTTGGTTTGAGATTCTCTCTTCTTCTCCCTCTGCCCCTTCTGTTCATGCTCTCTCTCTCTCTCTTTCTCAAATAAATAAATAAATCTTTTAAAAAATAATACAATGCCTGCCCAGTGCAATAAAGCAAAAGGCAATAAAATGAAATATGCCTGTGCTGTACATTCAGTGTTTGATAAGATGATAATAATAATAGCGCTTTTAATAAAAATACTCTAAAGATCCTGAGGTCAGGTGTAGCGACTCATCTGTCCTAGGTGTTCAGTAAAAGTCTGTGAAAATAAATCCAAACGAAAGCCAAGAGTTGGAGAGAACCTACTTCTGGACTCATAAGGTTCTTTCCACTTCCCAAAGGAGTGACTTTGGGGAATTTAAAACTCGTTGAATTTCAATATTCTCCTGTGTGAAATAAGCATGATAACAAGATCATAACGCTTAAATAAAATACCACATAAAGCCAGCTCTCTACGGAAAAGACTCTCCAGTCTCTGAATCCATCCTGTCTCTTCAGCTCTATTGTTCGCTCCCAAGTTTGAGTCTTATAAGCATTTTTGCACAATCTCTGCATCTTCTTAGATTAAATGTTGTCTTAGCATCTAAGACAGCATTGTACGTAGAGAAGAAATTCAATGCCTCTTTGCTGATTAACAGATTCTTTTAATTAAATATAAACCCTCCAAAAGACCACATAAGTAGTCCAATGGACCTTGGTCTACAGGATTCTGTCGCCTGTCATTGTCCTCAAGACCCCCCTCTGCCCTCTTCTTCTTGACAGACAGCCAAAGAACAAGAATTCGCCTTTCAATCTATTGTGAGCAAAGTAAAATGATTCTCTTCCAGCATAACAAAACCTATAGGCAACTGTAAAATATAATTTCCTTTCAGCTTCTTGACAGACTTGATATAAATTTCAGTGTACTGGGGAAAGAAAAGAAAGAAGGGCCACTTTAAAAGATAAATTTCATCATGGATGTCTGACAATAGAGTATATGTTCAGAGGGCCTTTTTTTAAGAGAGAGGGGAAAAAGATCATGCTTTTAAACAATCAAAGGTTAAAGTTAGCTCTGTCATTCATGTGGTTTCATTCCCTTATGCATATTGAAATACCTCAGAAAGATTTATAACCCTCGTTCATACATTCAGAGTTCCAGTAAACGAGTCCCTTTTTTGAAGGTTAAATATTTATGTTCCTATTTTCCTGGCTGATACAGACAAGAAGAGTAAACCCATGTGAGCCAAGGAGCCGTGGTGACAGGCCGGGTTAGGATGAGAAATGGCACCTTGGCCAGACATTCTGAACACCTTCTGCCCTTTCACACTCTTAGTTTTGGGGAAAATGCATGGATGAATGAATGAATGAATGAATGAATGTTGGGGACACCCAATACTTCACCCGAGTGGCAGTACCAGTTATTCCAGTCGGCATTCTGAAAGCTCAGTTAGAAACATACTGATGACCTCTATAAGTCATAGAGCAACCAGAGAAACAGAGCCGGTAGGAGATATAAAGATAAGAATATAGATAGATATAGACATGGTTATCCATATATGTATGTATATAAAGAGATTCATCCAAGGAACTGGCTTGCACAACTGTTGGGACTGGCTGATGTAAGTTCAAATTTGTAGGGAAGGGAAGATCACAAGCAGGACGGAACACTATGGGCACATGTTGATAGTTTTGTCCATATGCCTCGGTCAAGAAGGAAGACCAGGAGCAGGGAGAGGTAGTCATAGAGACAGCTACTCCTCACACAGACTTTCCACCATCCCTCTTGTTTCTCATTTACTCATCCATCTCATCCTTTACAATTTTGGGGTCCTTTAGTTAGTGGGATTTTCTAGCCTTCCACAACGCAAAGGGTTCGCTTTAGTTAAAAAAACATTTGGCTTTCATTTTTCACCAATTTTATGGAACAGTTTTCTGCTCATTGACTCCTTTTCCATCTACGCTTCTAAGACAATAGAAGGCATTTCAGGTGGTCTCACCGCAAAAAAAAGAAAACAAACAAACAAAAAAATTTTTAAAAAGGTGACTGTGAGGAAATGGATATATTAATTAGCTTGACTGCAGTAATTATTTAACGTATATAAAAACATTATGTAGGACTCCTAATATAAAATTCTGTTTAAAAATTTTAATTAAAAGCAACAAAATTTCTTGATTTCCCAGTTGATCTCATCTTTTCCATTCTCTTGTTTTACTTTTTAGCAAACTTCTTTCTGGACTTTAAATCGGATTTTGGCAGATGAATGTGTGTGTGATCTACAAAAGCCAACTAGACTTCTTTGTTGCCATTTTGTAAATAAGGGAATAGAATTCCTTTGAGAAATTAAGTGACATAAATCCACACAACCAATACCTGGGCTGGGCCCCAAACAGATTCCAGTTGAATCATCTAATTGGAAAAGTTAAGGGCATTACTGAAGGAAACTAAGCATTTTTTAGGCATGTTAAAAATTCCCATTCTTATTGCAGCTGCCAATTAAAATTGAAATGGCATTTACTGGTCACATCATGTATTTATCATCCATAAGCAGTTGATCTATTAAATTATCAGAATGCTTTGTTAATATTTGGCTACCGATCCAAGATGAACCCAAAATGAATGAATGAATGAACGAACAAATGAACGAATCCTGCAAGATTGTCCTAATGATATAGCATATTATTTGAGTAAATAACCAATATGTAGGAATGATTCTCTTATAGTCAAAATAAAAGAACATGAGAGCAAAGATGCACCATGCACAATTACAACACATGACTTGCAGTAAAAATGTTGGCTCTTCTGACAAAAGACTCTAGCTCTGCAATCTGAAAGTTTTAAATCTAAGAGTGAGATGCTTCCAGAGCGAATAATAGTTTCTTTAAATTGAAAGCTGATACCGGCACATGGCCATTTGGGATTCCTTGGAGTTTTAGACAAGTAGGTGAGGAATGGGATCATGTTACTGCCCAAAGTCTCAATGATCCTGGTTGTCAAGAGGATAATGAAGAGAGAAGAAGTATAGGTTAAATGAATTGGGTAATTCTCTCAAATTAAGGCTACAAAATCCTTCTCGAAGAACCTCAGAATAGCCTTGAATCCCACATTACCCTCCATGAAAGCTGTGGTAGATTGGATTATGTGTTCCAGTACTGTGAAGAGTAATAAAAATAGAGTCACACACTTTGCCATGTAACTTTCAGTGTCCTCCCACCTTTGGTGGGATCTACTTTCCCACCCCTCTGATAGTGGCATTTGGGAATCACTTTGGCCAATGGAATATTAGCCCATATGGTAGCAGAAGCCACAGACATGTTTATGTTAACTCCTTGAACACTTATGCTGTAGTGATCACCTTGAGACCTGAGAAGGAGATCCATGAGGACAAAATACCTGCATCTTCTGGTTGCCTGGAGTCCATACTTATCCGGAACAGTTACAGTTGCCCAGTAGGCTGTGAGAAATAAGAGTTTGTTGTTTTAAGCCACAGGGCTGGGACTGTTTGTTACACAGCACTATTGCAGTGATAGCTGAAGAAGGTAGAGGCTAAGCTCTGTCATGCTTTTATAAACCTGGTTCTAGATTCCACCATCATCCCTTGTCATAAACTTCTCTAGTGAATGACCTTTGCATCAAAATAACCTTACATGAAAATAGGATGAGATAGTATTTCTTCTTTACAAAGTTTATTGACTTATGGGAAGTCAAATCTTAAGTAATAATTGAGAAGATCAAATAAGTACCTAAATAGGCACTTGAATAGGTACAATGAAAGAATAATAAATAGTAATTTCCATAGGACTAAAATTAGCTCTATCTTGGTCAGAAAATAAGTTTAAAATTTAAACAATTTCATTTTTTTATGAAGCATGGTGGACTTGTCATAAAACATTTAAAATGCAAATTAGAAAGAAAATCTGTGAGACATCCTCTTTTATTATTATGCCCTCTCTCTGTTTCCTTTTCAAATATATGCTGTTTGTCTGACACTCCCCCATTTTTGCCAGTGATCCTTGTAGCAAATAGCTCTAGCTTTTGCCTCCAAAATATAGTTTTCACATGGAGACATGCTGAAGATAGGTGTAGAGATGATTAGAAGTAAATAAAGGATGTAGAAATGTTTTTTAAAGCTTATTGAATTGATTTTCCTAATTGGTGTTTATAATTCTGAAAAAAGAAAATGTTTTGCAATTATGGGGCAAAGAAGATAGGCAATCCTCTTTAGCAAAATGATGAATCTTCCAATTTTTCTAAAGTATTGATTTTGAGAATGCACATACAAGAAAAAACTGAAGTAATAATAAATAAATCAATATTTTCAAGCTGGATGAGTATTTATAGGGATAGTTGGTTGCATTTGAAAATATTTCTTCTTCAAGGCATATTTATCTTTATTAATATATTTTCAAAACCAGGAAAATCTGGAATAATATTTTCAGTTTGCCATTTTAAAATTCTTTCTAAAATTTCTAATACCCTTGTTTATCACTATCCTTTTTGACTTGATTCTATAAGTTATTTGTAAAATAACTGACGTATATAAAGATAAAATTAAAATGGTCAATGCAAAAATGTCTATTTTTTCTTCTTTTTTTATTATTTACTGCCTTGGATGACTGCTTCAGCACTTTTCTTGAATAGAAATAGTGAGAAACAAAAACACTAATTTGAAAAGGCATCTGCACCCCCATGTTCATTGCAGCATTATTTACAATAACCGAGATATAGAAACAACCTAAGTGTTCCTCAGTAGATGAATAGATGCAGAGTATGTGGCATTTATGTACAGTGGAATACTATGCTGCTGTGAAAAAGAAACCTTGTCATTTGTGAGAACATGGCGGGCATTATGCTAAGTGAAATAAGTCAGACCAAGGAAGACCAAAATTGTACGATTCCACTTATATGTGTAATCTAAAGTAAAACAAAACATGGGTACCATGCTCAGCATGGAATCTGCTTGAGATTCTTTCTCTTCTTCTCCCTCTGCCCCTCACCCTACAATCTCCCCTCTAAAAATAAATAAATAAAAGTTTTTGGGGTTTTTTAATGAGCTCAAAGAACAAACTGGTGGTTATCAGAGGCAGAGTGTGGGAATAAGCAAAATGGGTGAAGGGGTCCGAAATGTAAAAGCTTCCAGTTATAAAATAAGTCATGGGGATATAATGTGCAGTATGGCGACTATAGTTAATAATGCTGTATTGCATACTTGAATGTTACTAAAAGAGTAGATCTTACAGGTTCTCACCACAAGAAAAAGACATTTTGTAATTATGGGTGGGGATGGGTTTTAAGTAAACTTATTTTGGTCATTTCACAATATATGCAAATATTAAATCTTCATGTTGTACACCTGGAACTAATAATGTTTTATGTCAATTATACCTCAGTAAAAAAATAAAATAAAATAAGACAGGAAACAGCATTTGTAAGTGCCAGTTAAGTGCTAAAACTGCCAAATGTTCATGAAAGTCCAATTAATATTAGGAAGAAAACATACAAATATTTAAAACAAATCAATTTTGGGGGGGGGGCACATGGCTGACTCAGTTGGTTAAATATCTGACTCTTGACTTTGGTTCAGGTCGTGATCTTAGGATTGTGAGGTTGAGTCCCGCCTTGGGCTCTGTGCTGAGTGTGAAGCTTGCTTAAGATTCTCTCTCTCCCTCTCCCTCTGCCCCTCCCCTCACATCACTCATGCACTTTCTCTCTCCCCCACTCAAAAAAAAAAATCAATTTTTTTGAGCGTAGTTGACATACAATATTATGTTAGTATCAGGTGTACCACATAGTGATTCAATAAGTTTATGCATTATGTTATATTCATCACAAGTGTAGCTACCATCTGTCCCAATACATCACTACTACAATATTATTAATTATATTCCTTATGATGTGCATTTTATTCCCATGACTTATTCATTCCATAACTGGATGTCTGTATGTCCCATTCCCCTTACTCATTTTGCCCAGCCCCTCACCTCACGCCAACAACCATCAATTTGTTCTCTGTATTTATAGGTCGGATTCTGCTTAAAATGAATCACATTTTAGATAAACAGGACAAACTTCTATTCAAAAATGGAAAAAAAATAGAAATAGAAAAAGTAACAAAAGATATAAAATTATGAATTATAATTCCTAGGGACATGTATAAGAATGTTCATGACATTAGTGTTATAACAGCAGTAGTAATAATAATAACAATAACAACCATTCATATGTAACCATTAAACAGTAATATTAAAATCATAATAACAACCACTTTAACATTTACAAGTAAATAGATTGAAGCATTTATTTATTTATTTATTTATGAATGACGTATTTTCTTTTTTTTTTTTAAGATTTTATTTATTTATTTGACAGACAGAGATCACAAGTAGGCAGAGAAGCAGGCAGAGAGAGAGGGGGGGAAGCAGGCTCCCCACTGAGCAGAGAGCCCAATGTGGGGCTCGATCCCAGGATCCTGGGATCATGACCTGAGCTGAAGGCAGAGGCTTTAACCCACTGAGCCACCCAGGCACCCCAGATTGAAGCATTTAAATATATGCACACAGTAAATGTTTACATCAATGGTGGAAAAAAATGATTTATAGCCACATGCCTCAAAAGGAATTAATTTTAAAAATATATGGTCATTATTGATTTACTCTAATCAGGATCTACAACTGAGTTGGGAGAAGGGAAGATAGATGAGTATCTAAACAAAATCTCTGCCACCAAAAAAATGTATATATCTATACATAGATATACATATAGACATAAAGAGATATAAAGAAATATGAAAAAGAAATATAAATATATCTATATATAATATATGTAAAAAGAAATAGAGAAAAGAAACAGATCTATAGCTATATCTATCTTTATATATCAATATAGATATATATCTATCACCAAGGAAAGGTGGGAATGGCTGCTGAATAAGCAATCCATGACGTCTACCTAAAACGGTCACTTGAAAAATGTGATTACTCAAAGAATCACCAAATATAAGCATACTAAATCTCACTTGCACAGCTGGGTGATTTACAGATTTAGAAGCTACAGTGAAATAAACATGGCCCCTTGGATTTCCTCATTCTTTATGCATTTACTGAATTATCACTGCAGATGTACGTGGAAAAGAATATCATTCGATGTTATCAGGTGTATTAAATTACTCATTAGATGTCCAAATTTTCTCCTTATATATATTGTTCTGTCATTACTTTAAAGTATTAGGTACGCTTATATATTACAGTGGAGAATTCTGTTACTGCCAAATACCAACTGTGTTATCATGAACGAATCATTTAAACTCCTAAATGTACCAACTTTGGTGTTGTGGACTACACCATAGATTACTACAGAGGTCAAATGAAATTTCTGACAAAATTGATATCTTGCAAATGGTGAAGCTGAAGCTGTATACCAGTATGTTTCTTTTCACATGGTAATAAAAGGCTCCTGTAATTTTATTTTTATTGAAAGACTTCAAATAATCAATGAACCAATTTATATTTGAATAAAGCTTACACTTGACAAAGACTTTAAAAATAGAGTCTTCCTCAGGCTTTCTTATGATCTTCATTCTACAGATGAGGAATCAGAAGCTCAGGGTGTTAATGCATTAGTGAAGGGTCTCAGGTCATACAAAGTGAAGGCGAGATTTCAACCCAGGTATTCTGATGCTAACATCGGTTTTCTTCCAAAAACACTATTCTTGGCAGTGATCTCTGAGAGAGAAGAAACGAAGTTGAGTCATAGGATTTCACCAGTTTACAACCTGGAAAAACTTTCCAGGCTGGAATTCAGAGAAAGTGAGTCAGTTAGAGCCTAATTGTCTCCCTGAGATAAGCAGATGACACCAGAATTCTAGGGAAACAAAGATAGCAAGAGGTCACAGGGCAGAATACTAGAAAAGAAAGAGCTGCATAGAGAGCTCCAGAGATCGGCAGAGGGTCACCCTTGATCAAGTCTTCAACAAGGTATTTCTGAGCACACGTGTGTGAAGAAAGAAAAACAAGGAAAAGAACCACCTGAAATTAACAAAAGGAACAACCCCTGGACCTTACACAATTCCTCCCCTCACTGCCAGTATGGAAAACTTCATAATCCAAAGGGAATCAGACAAATGACTCAGAAAGGTATTTCCTCAGTCGTGGAGCAGTTTGGCCCTACAATAATGGTAAGAAATTTAAAAGTGAGCCACAAAAGCATCAAAGTTTTTCTAGTTTTTTAGCTAGACTACCTCACTAATGACCCAAGTTTTCCCTAAATAGGAAGGTTCCCGGCATGTAGAATGTTTAATTTAAAAACTAGAACAGTCCTAAGTAAATTGAACGAGTTATTTGCCCTGAAAAAATTCAAAGATATTAATAGAAATGCAAAAATATCTAGAACTGAATAAGGAAAATGTACAGAATCTGACATTCAGAAAAATTAGCAGGTAACAAAGAAGCAGGAAAATATGGGTTATATGAGGAGAAAATTTAGTCAATAAAAATAGACCTAGAAATGAGAGAGACTGTAGAATCAGTAGGCAAGGATGGATTAAAAGTTATTATAACTGGGGGCACCTGGGTGGCTCAGTGGGTTAATGCCTCTGCCTTCGGCTCAGGTCATGATCTCAGGGTCCTGGGATCGAGCCCCACATCGGGCTCTGTGCTCAGCGGGGAGCCTGCTTCCTCCCCTCTCTGCCTGCCTCTCTGCCTACTTGTGATCTCTCTCTGTCAAATAAATAAATAAAAATCTTTAAAAAAAATTTTTTTTAAAAGTTATTATAACTGTACTCCATATATACAAGAAGTTAAAGGAAAGAATCATCATGCTAAAAAGAGATGTTGGAATATAAAAAATAAACAGAATGTTTGGACTTCTAAAGATGAAAAACACTGTATGAAGATGAAAAGTACAATGGATTCAGCTAACAGCATATCAGATACCAAAAGAGAAAAGATAAGTGATCTTGAAATCATAAAATAATCCAAGATCAAACACACACACACACACACACAAAGGCTGAATACAGTGCACAATTTCATTGAGGTATCAGAAAACTTTATTTGAACTGTATTTAAACAGTTTTGACTCAATATACATGTAATTGCAATCCCTGAGAGAATGGAAAAAAATTTATTTAATGATGACTGAAAATTTCCCAAATTTGATGAAAATGATAAACTCATGATCCAAGTTCAAAGAAATCCAGGCACAAAAAATAAGACAAAAATCATGCCATAATACATTATCGTCAAATTTCTTTATGAAATAATAAAAAATATCTTAAGAGAAGCTAGAGGCTAAAAGACATGTTACTAACAGAGAAACAAAGATTTGTCAAAAACAATGCAAGCCAGAACACAGTGAAGAAAATTCTTTCAGTGTTGAAGGGTGAATATCCAGCAAAAATATTTTTCATAAATGAAAGCAAAATAAATGATGTTTTCAGACACACAAAAGCTGCAAAGTCAGCAACAGCAAATTTCTGCTACAATAAATGTTAAAAGTTATTTGGGAAGAAGAAATATGATATCATAGCAAGCTATGAACCTATACAAACTAATGAAAAGTACCAGAAATAAGTAGTACATGGGGAAATATAAAATAAGTTTTCTCTTTTATTTAAATAAAAGTGTTGATTTTACTATCTTATTCATAGAAAGAAGATAAGGGTTTAAAAAATAATGCTGTCAGAGGGTGTAACATATGTAGAAGCAAAATATACAATAACAGAAAGGCAAAGAAGAAGCAAGAATATAACATGGTAAGGTTACTGTGATGCATATTAACTGGTATGATATAATTTAAAATAGACTATGATAAACCCTAAAGCACCCATTAACAAGCAATTCAAAAAGTAATAGCTAATAAACTGATGATGGAGAAAATCATAAAAAAAAGTAATCCCCCAAACTAAAAATTTTAAATTTAAAAAATTTAAAAATTAATCCTAAAAAATGCAGAAAAAAGGGAACAAAAACAAACAAAAGAAGAAATGCAACATATAAAAGAATATAAAAATCTGGTATATGTAAATCTAATCAGATATGTAATTGTCCAGTATAAATAGTCTAAGAGCCAATGAAAAACCAGAAATTATCATTTTTGGATAAAATAGAAAGATCCAACAGGAAATAAAATATAAAGACACAAACTTGACTAAAAGAAAAAGAATTGGGAAAGAAACACTCTGCTAAAAGTAGTCAAAAGGAAGCAGGAGTGGTTATTTTCTTATTAGATAAAGTAGGCTTTTTGAAAAAATATTACTACAGATAGAGGGAGACATTTCCTGATTATAAATGGGTTAATTCCTAAACAGAACATAAAAATCCTAAAAGTTTTTGTATCCAGTAACAGAGCTCCAAAATACAAGTATCAAAAACTGACAGAACTGCAAGGAGAAATTTTCAAAACCCTAATGATTGCTGGAGATTTATCCAACCTTCCCTACTAAGTGATAAAGCAATTAGAAGAATCAGTAAAAATATAGATGAACAATACTGTCAATACACTTGATCTAATTGGCATTTACAAAAAATCTACTCAACAACATTTATTCCAAGTATGCACATAATGTTTACCAAGATATGCTATATTCTGGACCATGAAAAAAGAAAATATATGGATAAAAGGTGGGCAAAATTTCAAAGAGCAAATCATGTAAGTTCTCTGACAACAAAGGAAATAAATAAGAATCACTAACAAAAAGATATTTGCATAATCCCCAAAGATTTATTAACAGAATAACATACATAAAAATAACCCATCAAAAGGAAAAGTAGAGGGGTGCCTGGGTGGCTCAGTGGGTTAAAGCCTCTGCCTTCGGCTCGGGTCATGATCCCAGGGTCCTGGGATCGAGCCCCACATCGGGCTCTCTGCTCAGCAGGGAGCCTGCTTCCCTTCCTCTCTCTCTGCCTGCCTCTCTGCCTACTTGTGATTTCTGTCTGTCAAATAAATAAATAAAATCTTAAAAAAAAAAAAAAAAAAAAAAAAAAAAAAGGAAAAGTAGAAAGTACTTTGAATTGGATTAAAACGAAAACACAATATATCAAAATGTTAGATGTTTCTAAAGCAATAATTACAGGGAAAGTTATAGCAATTAACATCTTACATTATAATAAAAAGAAATGTATCAAATTAATTATCTCAGTTTCCACCTTTAAAATTAGTAGGAAAATAAGAGCAAAGTCCAACAACTGTAGGAAGAAGAAAGAAAATAATAAAAATCAGAGTGGAAATCAATTAAATAGATAATAAAAAATGGGAGAAAATCAATGAAGCCAAACCGGTTATTTGAAAAGAGCTATAAAATCATAAAACTTCTATCTAGTCTTATCAGTAAAAAAGAAGAGAGAAGACACAAATTATAAATATCAGGAATGTGAGGGGTGGCATCATTTCAGATTCTACAGATATTACAGGGGTAATATGGAAGTATTACAAACAACATTATGTCGATAAATTCAATACCATAAATGGAATTGGTCAGTTCCTTGAAAGACAAGACACATGAAAAGATGCTCAACATCATTACCATCAGGGAAATGCAAACCAAAACCACAATGAGATATCACCTCACATATGTTAGAATGGCTAAAATAAAAAACTCAAGAAGTAAGTGTTGACAGGGATGTGGAAAAAAGGCACCCTGGTGTACCATTGGTGGGAATGCAAACTGGTACCACCACAGTGAAGACAATATGGCTGTTCCTCAAAAAATTGAAAATAAAACTACCTTAAGATCCTGTAATCACACTACTGGGTTATTTACTCAAAGGATATGAAAACACTAATTCAAAAGGATACATGCACTCCTATGTTTAGTGCAGCACTATTTACAATTGTCAAACAATGGAAGCAACCCAAGTGTCCATCAATAGATGAATGGAAAAAGAGTAAGTGGTATACACACACACACACAATGAAATATTATTCAGTAATAAAAAAAGAATAAAATCTTGCCATTTGCAACAACATGGTTGGTGCTAGAAAGTATAATGCTAAGCAAAATAAGCAAGTCAGAGAAAGACAAATACCATATGATTTCGCTCATGTGGAATTTAAGAAACAAAACAAACCAACAAAAGAGGAAAAAGAGAGAAAGAAAGAGAGTCAGAGAGAGAGAGAGAGAGAAACCAAAAAGTAGACTCTTAACTATAGAGAACAAATTGATGGTTACCAGAGGGGAGGTGCATGGGTGAGACAGTGGAAGGGGATTAAGAGTACACTTACTTGATGAGCACTTTAATAATATATGGACTTGTTGAAACACTATATTGGACACCTGAAACTAATATAACACTGTATGTTAACCACACTGGAATTAATTTTTTGAGAGAGAAAGTAAGTAGGGAGAGGGAGGGGCAGAGACAGAGGGAAGGGAGAAAGAAAATCTCAAGCAGGTTCCATGCCCAGTACAGAGCCCGAAGCAGGGTTTCATCTCACAGCCCTGAGGGTGCAACCTGAGACAAAATAAAGAGTTGGATGCCTAAGCAACTGAGCCAACCTGGCATTCCTGGAATTAAATTTAAAAAAGAGGGAAGGGAAGGAAAGAGAAGGGAAGGGAAAGGAAGGGAAAGAAAAGGAAAAGAAAGAAAAATATTTAAACTCATTTAAGAAGACATGGGTAATCAGAACGGCCTGTATGTGCTGAAAAAATTAAATTTAGGGTTAAAACTTTTCAGCAAAGACCTAGATGACTGCATGAGTAAATATTACCAAACATTTAAGGAAGAGATAATACTGATTGTTCACAAGCTCTTCTAGAACATTGAAGAGGAAATGATATTTCCCAATGTATTTTATGAGGCCAGCGTTACCTACAGATCAGATTGTGACAAATAAATCACAATAAAAGAAAAATAAATAAGAATAGACTTCTTGGATAAAGAAGCCAAAATTCTAGACATATTAGCAGATTAAACCCAACAATTTGCAAATGATAATACATCATGGCCAAGTGGGGATTATTAAAGGAAAGCAAAGCCAACTTTACATGCAAAGATCTACAATGTAGAAAAAGATCTACAATGTAGAAAAAGATCTCTACAAGGTAAGATCAATCAGTGCACTCCACTATATTAACCAACCCAAAATGAACAGCAATAGGTTGATTTCAATACAAATGTTAAATAAGCATTTAGCAGAATGCATTTCTGATTAAAAATATTCAGCAAACTAGGAATAGAAGCAAACTTCCTCAACGTGATAATGGGCATCTACAAAAACTTATAGCTAACACCATACTTAAGTGAAGGACTAAATGTTATTCTCCTAAGGGCAGGAGTAAGACAAGAATGTCTACTCTCAAAATCTGTATTCGAGATTGTATGGGTAACCTAGCCATTTGAGTAAGGCACGAAAAAAATAACCACTACCAATCAGTCAGTGGTCACATGTGAAGTGAAATACCTTTGCATTCCTTCTACCTTGGAGAAAGAACACATCTGAACTGCTGAGGACCAATAATACTTCCCCTAGATTTTGATCTTCAATGAAGATACTCTCCAAGCGTGGCATCCCTATTCAAGTTCTCATTCTTGTCTATAGATGAGAGACTGCCTCCAGCTATAAATGGTTAAATCCTCCTAACGTCCTCCTCTGTGCAGTGTTTGAACCACATTCATAAGACCCCAGGCTACTCAACTTCAGAAAAGCTTCTAAGAATTTTGGGAAAAAGATGACAGTATGAGAATGATCCACACAACTGTCTGAGGAGAGAGACCATACACCCTCTAAAAGGAGTATCTGGGTTTATCTTTCCCTAAAACATATTTTATGTTCAATATGCAAGAAGGGATGTTCTTCCATAATATAGTTCTACCTCACTTAACTTGGGAAAGACTCAGATATTATCTTAAGAAAAACCAACTCTTTGTCTACCATGCAATCAATCTTTTTGTCTTACAATCTTTTTTGTCTTTCTTCTCCTCCTTCATTATTGAGAAATCAATTCTTCCCAGTAGAGACTTTTGGCATTGGCAGACATTAAAAAAAACAAAAACAAAAACACTTAACCATCATCTGTCCTTCTCATGAAGCTCCCAGTTGTGTTCTCCCAACCCATTTGAGCTGATGACCTCTGGAAAACCTGCGGCCAGTTAGGACCCAGGGAATCAGCACCTGTGATGGTTTTGCTAACCCAGAGAGGTTTCAAGAAATTCTCTGGAGCTTTCTGTCTCTCGGTGACCCTAATTGCATCCTCTTGTATTGCCATAAAACATAATTAAGAGAAAGGAGGCATTTAATCAAATACTGCACGTATTGGCTGCATTGCTTGTGAAGAAGCTGGTTAGGCAGAGTGACAATAAGATCTGCTTAATATTTTTATATAGTGCTCAAGACTAGCAATCCTTAATTTATTTTTTAGTCTGGAAATTAAGGATGAATAATGATCTCCCAATTGCCCTTCACAATCACGATTCAACCTGAAGAGTTAATAAGCCACCTTCAATACCCCACCCCCTTCCCTGAACAGACATTTTTTCCACATGGATGAACACAAAGAAATAATCAGATAGGAGATTTTTCTTCTAAATTAGGCCTCTTGTTTGTAAACTGAAAGAGTGCTAATGCAGTTCAAACTCAGCTATGCACCACACATGCCCATTCTGCCCAGGCTTATTACAAAGAGCGGGAGAATTGAAGGTTTTGTTCTATTCTTCAGGCTCTTTCTGTGTGAGAGGCCATTCAAGCCATCAGGGAGTTCTCCCTCGCTCTCTTTCTCTCTCGGCCCCTCGCTCACACACTCCGTTTCCCTCTATAATGCCAGCATTAGAGGCAAGCCGCGGGCTGCAAGCGAGCTTTGATGTCGACCTCTTGCTGCCGGCCTTGGTGGGTGAGTAGCAGAGCAGTGAGGGCATGTGTGGGACAGAGCGGGATGAAAGGAGGGGTGACTGGAGTCCATAATGTGGATGGATTCCCGCCTGTTCACTTAGATTCTTCGGGAAGAAAAATGCCAAGCCCTGAGATTACAGAGGTTATGAATCAGCTAAACCTCAGGAATTAAAACAACACAAGAATCAAATTATTGCTCAGGATTTAGGGAAAAGAAAGGGAAGGAACAAGGGAAGGAAGGAAGGAAGGAAAAAGAAGGGAAGAAGGAAAAAAAAATAGAAGAAAGGAAGTGAGGGAGAGAGGAAGAAAGAAAGAAGCCACAGATAGGGCCAAAGAGATAAGGACATTCAGATCACAGTCCAAGAAGTCCGGCTAGTCCAGGGTGCAGGGAACCAGCCCAGCTCCTGGCCAAGAGCTTTGGGCACACTGGTCGCCTTCCAGCCTTGGACCTGTGGCGGGTGTCAGGAATAAATCTCTGGCCCTAGTGCTAAAGTTAACAGTTGTGACACAGGCAGGCAGCCCATGAGAAGGCCACACGGCCGTCCACTCTGCCCCCCATGGACCAGTATGGTAAGGGAATCTCTGAAGGGGGAGCCCCACAAGGGAACTTAGGTCCAGTTTGAATTCTTGGCATTCAAGGACTACCTTCAGGTAGATTATGGAGTTTCTGTGGCTCTGCCTGGATTAACATGCTATTCATTGCCAGTCTGCCAGGGCAGATCAGACCTTGTTCTCCAGTAACAGACACTTGTTTCGTCCTCCCTCGACCACCCGTTTTGTTAATCTCACTGCATAAAGGAATAAGGGTCTGTCCTCCTCCTTAATTTTCCAACCCATAGTCTCAACTCCAGCAGGTGTGTGACAGTGGAATGAGACACGGAAATTTTAACACTGAATCCTTTCTCTATTTTCTTTTCTTATTTTCACTCTCAGGGTGTGTTTTAAAAAAAAAAAAAAATCCCAAAGCAAGAATCTACCAAGGCCCTACTATGCGCAAGATCCATATTAAAGAAATCTACAATTTAGAAGTGGAAAGGAAAAATCATTTCACTCTATTCAGTCTTGAACTGTCCTTCATTACTAAAATGAGTCTCCTAATACTAAAATAAGACCTTAAAAAAAAAAAAAAAGAACTCTGATGTTTTCAGAATACATAAGTTCTGTATTTTTCCCACCACATCTCTTTCTTGATCTTGGGTTTGCATAAGTGCAGACTATCTGAGATGAAATGGTTTGCACACTGGTCAGAGGAGTATTCAGGGGAGCTGTTTGCCAGGGAATAACACCAGAAGTTGTCAGGAGCTAAATAAATGGCCTGTGGCCAGTCAGAATGTCATTTGGACAAGACCCCTTCTCCTTTGAAGATGGACTGACACATAGCTTTCTTCTAATAAGCCTTCAAAGCTAAGTCTGCCTGTCCCTTACCCCACCATTCACGGCTTAGAGGAGAATCCAGAGTCCACTGGGCTCTTTCCTGGGTCCCTACGGTTAAGGCAAGAAGATGTCTTTGTAGGGAAGCATCCTCTGAAACCTCCTTAGGAAATGGGGTGAGGTGTCTCATTGTCCAATTCGCTATAACCTGAGCATTCCTGAGCTATGAATTGGACTCATGGTTGTAGAAATTGCTTGCACTTCATGCTTTTCAATTGAAAGACACGAAAAGGGCCTGGGTTAAATGGAATCATCTGTTTTACAAGATAAATATATGTCTAGTGATAGAGTACCTGTTTGGGTTAATCATGCATATGTTGCATCCGAGGGTTTTTTTTTTTTTTTAAACTATACCCTGATATGGACTCTCCATACTATGGAAATCAAAATAAAATAAAACAAAACAAAACAAAACAAAATAAAGCAGGGAAATCGCACAGGCAACCAGAGAGCGCCCCCCACCCCCACCCCAGCGGGTCCTCTTTGGTGACTACACCAGTCTTAACTCCACCCCTCAGTTATAAAATCAGCAAAACTCTCGAGGGAAGAAGACCCAGAAAGAACAAATGTGGCAGCAAGAGAGAGAGAGATCAATACCTTCAGAGTCTGAGAATGTAATGGGACCTGTAGGTCTATTAATTACCAAACAAAACTTCTGTTTCAAGAAAGGGGAAAATGCACTTTAATAGAAGCTCTATAATTAGCCATTTCTGTTTATGGTTTCTTAGTAGTTTTTATATTTGTCTGCCTTCACCTTTATTTCCTTTAACAACGTTCACATAAAATGGCTCGGAATTGCTCTGCCTCTAATTATTTACTGTAACAACCAACAAGCTGAAAGATGACAAAGTCGTAAAGAAAGATCTTTGTACAGCGATATTGACTCACCACGGTTGCATTCTTTTATTTTTTTTTGTTCATTTCTAGTGTATAATTTGCAAGTATGCATAAAACAGTCGCTTGAGTTTTATTTTATGATGATGTTAGACTTTTTGTCTGTGAATTTGCTTTTAACATAGATACACAGTTTGTACAGCCTTTGGTAAACAGAGTTCCACTCCATCCCAAACGTCACCATTTGCCAAGGTGGAACTGGTATGACTTGTCTGTGCTGAGGGCAGGGGCAGGGCTGTTTGGAAATCAAAAGGTAAATGTAAAACCAAGAGAAGGTAGGCATTTGGATGCCAAGACTGAACCGTACCACAGGGAATGATTCAGAAAAAATGATCAATGCCCAATTCTGGGAAATCAAATGAGAAATTAAATCCTCATTGGGGCAAAACCAAGAGGCACAATCCTATGATGAATCGAAGTCAAAGCCACTACAGTCTGATAAAGGCAGGAGATTCACAGTGTTGGAAGTAGTCACCCGGGCGTCGTGTCCTTGAACCTGAAATTGTTTGCATTTAATCTTGCTGAAAGCCCATTTTAGAAATGCAAGACCCAGGAGTTCAGCACCAGAAATGATGAGCCTTATACTGGACATAGCAATGGCTCTGTGTTTGACCAATAACTGATATTTGAAAGAAGAACAAGTTCAAGGGTGGGCCTGGAGGGCAGCAGGTTCAATTCTGATTCGTCATTCTATGGTGGGTAACATCAAATGACCATTCTCAACAAGTTGCCATTGCTAAGTGATTGGAAAACTAGGGGTAAGAGGTACTATGGGACTTGAAGACATGAGAAGGGACAAAGAAGCAGTGACCAGAGCACCACTTCTAAAGGAACCCATCCAAGTAGCTTCCAGGATGACGGAAAGGTCACAGACCACCACGACACCACCATAGCTGGAAAACAATATGTTAACCATCTCTCAAGGAGTTCACTTTAGAACCAATGGTAGCTATGGCCCGTAGGCCTTTTCTGTTTTAGCCCAAGGTCAGTGTCCTTCAGAGATGAGTCACTTCCCACTTTGACGTGGCACACATGGGATATTACAGGAAGAGTCCCTCCTTCAGGAGCCCAAGGCTTCCCTCTGGGCTAAGCATGGACTGGCTTCTCTTCAACATGGAGCCAAGTCCAAACTCGCCTGTGTTAGGCTAGAGATCTCCAGCAGGATTCAGAACACGATAAATTTTACTCTGTTCCCTGAGTAGTAATGGTTTGTCGTAATAGGCTCTTGCTGTAGTTTATTGGTCCATCTCGTGGTTTATTAGAGCACAGCCTGTGTCAGGGCTTCCATTATAAAGCCATATTTTTCTGGGTTGAGAGATCAACAATAAAATTGGGCTAGTATTGAACCTTAATCTTGATATGCAGTCCCTGCCCAAGAACGTAAGAGGAGAAATTAAAGAGAGAAGGAAAGAGATAGAAAGAAATGGAAAACAAACCATTGGACAGGCACTGTAATTCCTGCACTTATGAATTTATTTCAGCTGTGTTTTGATTATAAGGTACACTTTTGTTTCATTATGTTTCCATTTATCATGGGGCTTATTTGGTAGCGGAATTATTACTTGAGAGAGGGAAATTAACAGTAAAGTCAAATTAGTTTTCCCTCAACCCAGATGCCACACCTACATGTCCACAAAATAACCACGTCTTCCACTTTTAATTTGCTCTTCAACTAAAGAGCATGAGATTTCATGTCAACGAGACTCCAATAAAAAAATAAATAAATAAACTTAAAAGGAACGTGAAGTTTAGCACTGTACAAAAGTCATGAAAGAGAAAAGGTAGTGATGTCCTTGCGAGATTGTTCACGATTTTTTTTCTCTCCTTTGGGTGACAACGAGCCTTTGGCAAACTCCTGTTCAGGTGAACTTTTATGCTTCTCTTCGTTTAAACAAAAACCCAACAGTACTGATGTTTATGTTTTACTCATACTACCAAAGAAAATTGTTTTGACGTGTTTAAAGTGCTTCCCAGGGCAATGATATCCAACCAAAGATCATTTGTAAAGGATTCATTTCGCAGAATGCACGGCCTTGCTGTAATGTCCAGTATAGAGAAAGATCTTAGCTTAAATTATACCACAGCTATTTTAAATGGATTTTTAAATTATCTACCTTTGCATTTCATCATGAATGTTTCAGGGAAATTATCCTGAGATAATGCCAACAAATGGCTGCAGACTTTAGGCTTATAATTGCTCTTGTTCATTTAAGGTTCCCAGCAGACCATATCAGGAAATTCAATGCCTGGCAAGTCGGGGTTGATAATATACCGTAACTGGCATTTTCTTATTAGACGAGCACCCAAATCAGCTTTCATTTGTAGCAATGACCCTAATTAAGAGAACCATGATTTAAAGCCGAGTCTTTGCATTTTAAGAATCAGATCTGGATATGGCGATGTTAGCCAAAGGGTTATTTTTTTTTCCTAGTCAATTGGCATAATCTAACCTTAATTTTAATTTTTCAAAAGTATTTCACATATTTTTTTTCTAGTTCCACTTTCAAAATGAGAGGCTTCCTTCTAGCTGCTGGGTGATATGCATATGAGTAGGTAAAAATATTCACCTTCTCACCTTCCTTGTATGTAAGCATATTCACCTCTGTCTTCACGAAATGATTTGATCTTAGAGCTCCAAGAGGTGTTAGAAAAAGGGTCACTTAGTGTGTTCTTGACCACCCTGACTCCCTTAGGTGGAAGAATGGAAGGCTTGGAAACTAAGGTAGTTTGCCTTGGATCATCAGCTGGAAAGAAGGAGATAGAGCCCAAACTCCATAAGTCTCCTGACGAGAATTTCACAACCTCTCCCTCAAAAAGTACCTGTTAAAGATATTATCTGTGATATAGGTTGGTGTACCTGACTTTTCTTAATTCATCCAATCAACAGAAATCCTTCATTACTGTGGACCACGGAAGTGTTCACCTTGAAATTTTATCATACCATGGTTCTAAGGAACCATTACCATAAAAGGATCTTGTAGCATATTGTGAGGATCTTTAAACACTCCATCTAAGTGTATATATCCATTGGATACATATATAGATAATATACGCACATTTGATAACTTGTTGGGTAGGATCTAATGTAAATCGACCCTCTCTTATATGTCAGTGATAATGACATGCAGCCAAGAATAATAACCAATATTTGGAGATCATTTTACAAATCAAAAAGAATTTTTACCTATATTATTTCTTTGACTCATTATCTTCACCGTAGCACCGTGAACATGCAGGACAAGAAGGAGAACTTGAGATATTACAGTATTGTTATCCCTTTTCATTGTTTGGAAAATAAAACATTTCCTTGGGGGGAAAAAAAAAATCCAAGTTCTCAAACCGTAGATCCGTGTTCTCTCTCCATCATGTTCTCTTGCCTCCCTGGTAGCAATTATTATTAGTGGTAAGATATTATAAATGGAAATCATTAATATAATTTATGCCTTATGGTTAGAATTCTAATGCTAATAATAATCACCATTATTATCGAGCACTTTGATTCAGGTGTGGCTCTGAACACCTGAGTCTTGCACATGCACACAGGTGCAAACATCTGTACAGTGGGTATGATGGCACCAAATTCAGTGATGAGTAAACAGAGGCTCAGGGAAGTTCAATAAGACCTAAAGTGATGGCCCCTATCGGTGGCAGAACCAGGTTTTGAACCAGGTTAGTTCGACCCCACACCAAATGTTCTAAACTATTTGCCATACTTCTTTCTTGATAACACATGTGCTCTACCATATCCTATCATATTGGTAATAGAAGTACAGATAGATATCAATGCTAAGACCCCCTCAACGTTCACTTAGTGTAGGAGAAAAATTGGACAGAAAAAAGCAAAGTCTATATGAGGAAAGGCTCTGTGTGTGGGTGGGGTGTGCGTGTGTAAATGATACATGTTTATGCCTCCATTTTCATTTACAGATAACTGTGTAAACACATAGAAAGTAGATATTTAAAAAAGGGAAATAACACAGATGATATCATTAAGATCTTTCACAAAACCCTAAGAAATTCACTTATTAAGTATAATTTATTTTCTAAGTTTGGTGCAGGAGACAGAATCCTTACCAGTGTTATAGGCAACTTTTTATCAGGATTTAATTGTTAGAGTTGCTTCATTTCAAGGAAAATGATTTAACCCCCAGGATATGCAGATCACTATTATAATCAGCCCCGTTTTTTAACAAGGGGAGGGCCTTTAGCTATTCTTGCAAGAGCGAAAATTTCCAGGAATTATCCTTACTGCTATTATAAATTAATAAATTTTAGTAGTGCTACACCGCAAATCTTTGGCATTGACCTATATAGAAACATTAATATCTTATGATATTGATTTCAAAGACAAAGTCCAGAACCTTATGGTAAATCTAGAGGAAGTTTGTCTCTCATGATAGATGCTGCCATAAGATTCACCTAATATATCCCAGTAAATCATCCCCTCCACTGGCGTTCAAGATGGGCTCAGTAAACACATACGTCCTCTGCCTGGGTCTCTGGGAACCCATGCATCCTGGGCACAATTCCACTAAACAGGCCACCTAAAATGCTGCTGGTTCCCCTCCTCCCTGGAATTGTCACTGATGGATTGAGTGATAATCTACCTCTAACCTGTGAGATTCACACTGTCAGGGCTATTTTGATGGCTTTCAGAAGGGCTCCTCCCCACGGCCACGATGTTTGCAATAGGACAAACTTGCACTAGAGGAGACCCAGGCAAGGCCATGGAACAAGTGGGCTTTGGTAGCTCAACAGTCTAGCTGCTGTTCTTTCCAGATACACTGCTCCTGTTTGTGTAGGGATGACCAGCCCTAAAACAAAATAAAACAAAATAATAGAATAGAATAACGAAAAACCTAATTAAACTAACACCAGCAGTTCAGAAAAGCAATGCTTCCTTTCCACCCTTTTCTCCCTGCCCGCCTGACCCCTCATGCAGCCCCTAGTGTGATACCTTGAATTATTTCTAGAATTCACAAGATGCTCGATGTTTCCCAAGCATGGTCCTTTGTAATTGTTAAAACTAGACAGCAGCATATATAAATAATCAGAGCCATAAAGAGAACAGTCAGTAGGCAAGTGAGCCTCTAGGAGTCCCCTTCATGTCTGAGGGTAGGGAGGAAGGAGCAGGGGCTTTGCTCTCCAGCATCTTAGCTATTCACCCCATAGGCCATTATCCCAAAATGGCCAGCCTGGGTAAATATTTGAGAGAGATGTTTTCCAGTTTGTTTATTTTCTTCCTGTCATTTTCACTGATAGTCTCTGCTCGTCTTGGCGGCTGACCTTTCACAAATGTTGGTTTTGTTTTAGAAATGTCCTATTGTAAATAAGAGGGCAGAGTTCACAGAGCAAAGGCCAACGTAGCTGGAAGGCTCTGTGGGGGCCCAAGAGCCCTATTTCATCTGCCAGTGGTGAGCGTTAACCTGCCCGCAGCCCCAAGGAGAGCGGGGGTCAGCTCCCCACTTCTCAATGCTACATCTTAGCCTAGTTGCTTAATGTTCTCCAGGAGAACATAATTAACAGCAGGAAACAACATGATGGTTGGCTAATCTGTTCGTGTGGGGTATTTTTGGAAATAAGGGCCGGTAACTACCTGGGTAACTTTTACAGGGAGATGCTGGAAAACCGATCAGTATTGCCACTGGTGTTGATAACTGGAAAATGTTCTATTCAAGATTCATATTTTCCATGTTGGTTAATTCTTCCAACTTGGAGTCCCTAGAGGACAAGGACTGACTTGGCATGTAATGGAGACTGCTCGAATGGAAATCATCATCAGATCTGCCCCAACTCCACGCCTGTTAGACATGGGATTCTGGTTGCAAGAATCAAATGAGTTCTCTGAACCACTGCCTCTTCAGTAATAAAATACACATAATCTTCCTTCCCTACTTGCCTCAAAATGATATTAAAACTCGAGAGAAATCGTGCCTATGCAAGCACAAAGTAAACAGCCAAACACTTTCAAAAGGTAGTCTGTGGGGTTGGGGGGCTGGTGGTGGCTAGCATCATTGACCGGTTTCAGATAATCAAAACCATTGAGCATTCCAAACTTAGGAGGGCTCCAATGACCATCCTGAGGCCCAGTGCACGGGGAGCAGATCTTAAATTAGATAAGGCTGGTGAAGTGAGAGTTGGACAACTCAGTATGTGAGGTATGTTGGGTGAAATTGAAGTCATTGAGCAGAAATGTCTTCTTTCCTATCTCAGAGAGGCAACAGTCCTCAGGGATAAGGAGTTCAAAGGCCACAGTGACAACCCTGATGATTTCCAGGGGTTACCACTCTCGATGCTCACCCAAAAGCACATTGGGGTGCTGTGCTCCCAGGATGGGAATTCGGATTCAACTGTGTTTCTTGGCAGTGGTGCTGGGTGATAGAGCCAACCAGCAAACTTTCCCCCATGCCATCAGAGACTGAAGCAGTGAGAAAGAATTGTGTGAAAATATCCATCAACTGCTCCGAGTTGGGTGTAGCTCAGAAGCATTCTGAGTGAAGTAGGTCTGACTGTTGATGCTTGGAAGGGGGTCTCTGGCCCAGAAGGCTTGTTGTCCAAACTCCATCCTGGAGCCTCTCTGTGCCTCCTGACTTCTTTTCTCAATCACCTCTCTTGCTTTTCTCTTACAGTTGTTGGCTTTGAGATCTTTGCCTTGACTCACATTTTAGCATGTGTTACAATTTTTGTTTTGTAGTGCTTTTCATTTGTAAAAGAACCTCTTTACAGCACAGAATGGAAATAATTAGCTCTTCAAACTGATTCAAATGAGGTATTTTTGAGTGTGTGTAAATGCGACACTGGGAAAACCTGGCATTTCCTGGTGGACTCTTACTCATTTATCACATGCATTCAGGTCTCATTGGCAGACCTCTGCTACTAGGGACTGACAAGGACAAAATGAATAAGAAAACGTTGGCATCCCCCTTGGAAGCGTGTGGCCGCAAGAAAGCGAGACTCATTTCTCCCCCTTCTCTGTCATCCACATCAGCGACATAAGCCCTATAACCACATTAGAATGTTTATTCAGATGTAGCTCATTTAATATGAGTTCTTCAGGACATACTCTATTTCTAATCCCCATCTAAATTTTCTCTATTACCTTCAACTGCTTTGAACACTTAGAACATGGTAGATATTTAATAAATATTTATGTAAAGAAAGATTCGAAGAATAAAGTTTAAGAGCTACCATGGATTGACACCATTTTAACCAGAAGAGTGAGGTTCGGTGCATTGGTTGCAGGGCACTTAAGACAACTGAATGATGGAATAATTCATTGTACCTGAACTCAGGCCCTTTGTACCAGACATTGGCTTCCTCCTGCTTCCTTAGTCATTAGCTGGATTCAAGTTTAATTACTCCCCAGTGAGCCCCTACAGTGAACCAGGGGCTGTATAGGCATTCTCTTATGGAAGGGTACACTTAATCTCAAAACGCAACCTCTTCAGGTAAACCTCCTCAATCCCACATTAGTGGGGTGGCAAATGTGGCTCAAAGATGTTAAGTAAGTTGTCTGCAGTTCCACTCTGGTTATATATCAGACTTAGCATCCTGACTCAGGTTGGCCTGACCCCAACACAATCTGAGTGGGATTTTATTAGTTTTAGACATCGGAAATGGTTCTCGAAACAAGAATAATAAGTGAGAAAGATTCACCTAGTTTAGATGACTATAATTTTTAATCCATTTGGATAATTGAAATAAAGGCATTAAAGGAATCCTTAAAAAGATCAGATCAGCCCAAATCACCTCCCTTTTGCAGGGACAAAGAACAATAAAGCTGACTCATTCTCTTACTGGGGGGAGGGGGGACCTCTGTGAATTTAGTTTATAACTAGTTCATCCTAGCATGGCCCCTCTCTGTGGCCTCAATGCAAATGACTGCCTGAACCCAGGGCAACCTTATAGATTTTTTAATTCAGTAGTTATTTAAAGTAAGTGAACAACTTATTTAGCAGACAAGATAAAGTTCACAGGATAAAATGTGCAGGCATGGAAATGTAAAATATTTCCATGTGGCACACGAAAGTCTACCATTAGCTATTCCCAAATTCATCAAAGTGCTGTGAACATGCTTTTTTGTATTCCAAGATGGGATTAGGGAGATCTAATTTCCCTAATTAAGTTCTCATTGCTGATAAAGCCCGAATTAAATGTAGAATGGTTTGAAATGAAGAGTCTCTCTTTCATCGTGTGTTGGTTTATCTGGAAGACAGGCGCCATCACTGCCATAGGGAGGGGTGAGGGGAGAGTTCTGCATATCCTTACCAGAGATGATGGATGCTTTTGGAGTAGAAGAGGATAATCAATAGGATTTTGACTGACATTATATGATGCAAGAAAAGGTCAGTCGGGAACTCAGGGCCATAGGGTGTTACACAATTCCAAAGGTGTCACTGTCATTGTGAAAATAGCACCTCCTGGATTTGGTAAGCATGCCGACTCTTTAGATCAGCTGTTTTTCCTCTTCTCTATCCTGCTACCCCTGCTTAGGAAATGAGATGATAGGGGCAGGCAGGGGAGGGAGAAGCCACCATATTTCGTCTTGGCTCCAACTCATGGCAGCCTCCCCATAACTCAGTAGCTTCCGAGTGTCCACAGGAAAAGAGGATGTGGGAGCGAGAAAGAGGTTTTCCGTGCTCCTCTCCGTGTCTGTGTTCTATTGCTCTGTCCACAGTCCCTCCCCAAAGGGGAGGGCCACTACCCCAACTCCACCTCACCCCCACTCCCCACCCCCCCCACCTCCCACCCCGGTCTGTGCAGCCAGCCCCTCCTCTGTATAAAAGCCATAGCAACACCATTCCTGTTTACCATTCTCAACTTTATTTTTGTCAATAAGCCCGGAAGACTGAAAAAGGGAAGATAGGCTCTGCTCCTGAATGCGAGCTCTTTGATTTTCAATATCCAGACAGTAGCAAATACCTTCAGATGTGGTGTCCTGCCGAGGCTTTTCAGAGACCTTTTGTCGGCAGAAGGCTCTTTTCTCCTCACACCAGACCCTGAGAGGCGATCCTCTCTTAATGTGACCTTGTGTATGCCTCTTGCCCTGCGGAACTGTGCCCTGGACTTGGTGGGAATGACAGGCACATGGCGATCTTTCCGTGAGCTATCATTGGCCACACCATAGCTAGTGAGAGCCCAGCTGCCTAAAGCTCTCCTGATCCTTGGTTGGGGGCTGCTGGCCTTCCTCTCCACACCGCCTCAGGGTGGCAACAAATTAAGGCAGAGCCTTGAAGTGGGCAAGAAATTGCCACATTGAGACCTTAGGTTTTTTGCAAACTTCAGGGCATACATGGAGAGTTTAAATGCATCCTCAAATCACACTTGGTATCAAGAATGACACCTTTTTTTTTTTTTTTTTTTGGAGGCTTGGAAAGACTGAGGATGGAAGAGAATCACAAATACAAAAATTGGTGTGTACAACTCATGGGCTTCTCCCAAATCAGTATTAAGAAAAGCAAATAAGAACATGTTCTCTCTTGACAATCTTCATTGTGGTAAATGGTGCTTTATATCTATGCATAATGAGCTACTTCTGTGCTTTACAGACCATTTTGCACATGGTTTGTACCTCATATTAAATTTGATGATGTATTTGAAAGTACTTTGTATATAGAATATTATCATGTAGATTTTAGCTATTATGAAAATAATGATGAGTAAATAACTTCAGTTAGTGAGGTTGTCATTGGCCCAATTTAAAAGCCTCTCAGTTCCTTTTCCCCAACCTTACCACTGGATACTGGTGGGGGGGGCGCGAACAACAAGAAGGGATTTTAGAGATTTTCTTTTTTTTAAGTTATTGACATTCGGTAATAATCATGGAATTACGTATTAAACAATAAAATTCCATTTCTAGCATGAGACTGGCAAAAAATTAAAAAACAAAATAATCAGTGCTGACAACACTATAGCAAAATAGGCAGTATGAAAGGTTAAAATAGTTTCCTAATTTTTTACTTTTTATTTAAAATATTTTGAAAATCTATTCTGCTAACAACTATCAAAATTTTAAAGGCCCTACTATTGGTAGTATAATAATTCTACTTTTGTGACTCCATCCTACAAAATAAAAACATCATTCATTATATCCACGTATCTATAGTTAGGTAGGTATACAGGGAGGTAGACAGATATACAAATAGACAGATATAAATAGATAGATATGAATGTTTGCTGTAATATTGTTTGTGGTGTAGAGAACTGAAAACAATGAATAATGCAATTTTTGAACAACGCAATTTTAATGTCTTTGTACAAATGCTTTGTCCTCGGGATGTACTATAATTTACTGAGCTTTATACTTATTTTCAAATGTTTAGTTCATTTTTTGCTATTATAAAATAACATTGAGGTAAGCAACATTGCACATAAGTCTTTTCCCCACTCTGATTATTCCTAGAGTATTTATTCTCAGAAAAAGAGATGAAGAGTATTTCAGAAGAGTGTTATGATCAGTGTCAGATGGTCTGGGGAAATATAATAGAGCATGGGGGTGGGGTGAGAACGTGTTTGACAGTGTACTTTGGACAGAAATTTCAGGGACGTAAGCCTTTTCTGAAAAAGCCGTGCTGGACAAAGAAACCTAAATGATGAGAAGGAGCAAGGCATGCAAAAGGTGGGGAGAACAGCCTCCTTTTCAGGCAGAAGAAATGTCACGTGCAAAGGTCCTGGAGCAGGAAAATGTTTCCAAGGTTTTCAGCAAGAGTAGAAGAAGGGGAAAGCTCTACCGTGGGGCTTGAGGATCATAATTAAGTGGTTTGATTTTATTGCAAGAGTCATAGAAAACTCTGAAGAAGTTTGTAACTTGGAAAACGGACCAGTATGGTGTATAATTTTGAACGGCTCACTCTGAGTGGGCATGATTTGTAAGAGGATGAGGGGGGATGAAGGCCTGGTTCAGTTAATTCATCTGGGTAACGATGATGCTGGCTTCACCTGGGGGAAGGGAGACAGTGTCAATGGAGAAGTGGACAGATGACAGAAAAAGAAATACTCAAGACAATTGCTAGGCTTTCCATGTGGGTAAAGGATAGATGCCAGCTTCTTACTGAGATGGGATGGATTATGTAGAAACTTGGGAGGAGGGCTACATTGACTATAGGGAGGATTATAAGATCCATCTGGTCATGTTGTGGCAGAGACTCTATCAGAATCATAGTAGTGGTGCCAAGTAAGCAGTTGAAACCTTGGCTTAGAGGTCAGGGGAGTAGTCAGGGCTGGAGGTGTGGACTGGGAGTCATTATACCTGAACAAGTGTTGTAGGGGGAGGGAAAAAATCTTTTTCTTTTACCGTTCTAGGTTCTTGGCTAGCTCTCTCTAACCAAAGACTGATTAATAAGAGAAAAAGCATACAAAGTTTATTTAATGTAAGTTTTATGAGGCCTAGGAGATTTCATAAAGGAAAGAAGACCAGGAGAAGAGGTTAAACCTAAGTGTTTTTACGTGCGGTTTGATGAAGACTAGAAAATTGTAGGAAATGTGACAGGACAAGGATATGAGCAAAGTGCAGGAAACTGGCAAAGACTTAATAAGGTCTGGTCCTTCCCATTCCTCTCCAAGCCCCTCCTTTCTTGAAGGCACAGATCCTCCTTTCCTCTGGGTACAGGAATGCCACCTCTCACCTGAGGGTCTTACAACCTGCTTCAGGGATTCCTTCCAGCACATGTCATTTCTCAAAGTCCTCCAGTTTAAAAATATTCAATTTTCTGAGGCACCATATATGGAGGTAGTGTGTCTTGAACCCCATCATTACTTAAAGTCATGGGACTGGCTATGAAACAAGGAGAGAGTAAGACTGAGCAGAGAACAAAGTCAAAGATTGAGCCTTGCTGTAGGAGAGGAGAAGCTGTCGGGCCAGAGAAGCTCATTAGGTGTGGCCCATGAGAAAGAAGAAAAATAAAGACAAAAAGAGAAGAAAACCTTCCAAATGAGGTTTACATTCTAAAGACAGAGAAATCTGTACAATTTGGCAGTGTGTGGCTCATTCAGGTCTCTGAAAATCACTTCAATGAGGCAGTGGGGACAGGTCCCACCCTCTTTTTAGCTGGAGGTATGGATGGGGGAGAGGAGCAGAGCCAGTGAGTGTAGAGCAATCTGTAGAGAATTTGGGCTGAAAGTGGGTGCAAAGGAATGAGATGCTATCTGAAAGCATCTAGGCTAGGGAGACTTAAGTTTTAATTTTCCTTAACGATAGAAACTTCAGCATGTTGGCATGCTAACAGGTATGATCCTTGAGAAGGCAAGAGGAGATGGAATCCAAAGGATAAGGGATAGGTTTTTCTCCTTTCCAATCAAAGAAAGGGAGAAAGGGGGGAAGAAGCAGCAGCTAGGATTGTGGATGTGATGGGAATCACTGGGCAAGGCCACCAAATGAGAGTGAGGGAACAAGAGGAACGTTTGAGGAGGAGGAGGGAAATGGTATGGAGAAGTCCTCTCCAGTAGAGGAAAATGAACTCATCCACAGGATTTCCAGAAAGTTCCAACTGCTCTTTTGAGGTAATCATTTAAAAAGAAATCTGCTCTTTCTTTCTTTCTTTCTTTCTTTCTTTCTTTCTTTCTTTCTTTCTTAAAAGAGTTTTGTTTATTTGTATGTGTGAGAGAGAGTGTGTGTGCTAGGGGAGGAGCAGAGGAGAGAAAGAGAGAGAATTCTCAAGCAGATAACCCCCAGAGTGCAGAGCACATTGTAGGCCTCAATCCTTGGACCCCGAGATCATGACCTGAGCCAAAATCAAGATTTGGCTGCTCAATCCACTGAGACAGCCAATTTTCAACCATTGGCTGTGGGTCATGGGATGGCATTAACAGTTCACCCAAGGCTACATTTTTGCCAGAGAAGTACAATAGAGGGGTGCTTGCAATGTGGTGGTTTGCCATGTCATGATTACAATGGTGTATTTTCAAAACAAATGAGAGAAGTCCTAAGAGGGGTTGAAGGAGAGAGAGAAAATAGTTCTCCATATGATCAGGAATTAAGGCAATTGTGGTTCCAAGTTAAGTGAGCTGAGAGGATAAGGTGTAGTCAGAGTACTGCACAAAAAAGATTAAGATTTCAGATGTGGTAGAGGTCCAGGGGGTGAACCTAGGAGTGGGAGGCTGTGGCAGAGCAAGTGTCAAATTCACCTGCCTGCCATAAGGACACCAAGAAAACAAGTGGCCACTTGTTGGGTGAATGATCCATAAGGATGAAAGGATGGTGACATCCCCAGAAATGGTAACAGCATCAAAGATGGAAAGTAAAACTATGACCTGAAACTAACATATCATTGTGTGTCAACAATACGTCAATAAAAACAAAACAAAACAACAAAAACGACCAACTATGAGCCAACTACAGTCTGCACCAAATGAATTCCTAAAACATGAGACTAATAAGCAGGATGTCACCGCTCTTAAAGGCTAAAATTTTTAAGCAAGAACAAGAGGGAAAGTGAGGGAATGTGTAATGAAAATACTCCATCTCCAGACCCTGAAATATGAGATTATAAGCAAAAAAAAAAAAAAAAAGTCTTCATTGCAGACCTGCTGTGTTAGCGGTGTCCTCTGGTAATAGCCAGACTTCCTCATGGAAATTCACATTCTAGAGAATGTTCCATAAGAGCAAGGTGCTGGGGAGTTCTTGTTCATCCCAGATCTGAAAATCAAAAGGACACAATAAGAAAAATATTTGGAGGGAGAAAGGGAGAAGAATGGTGGACTCCATTTAGGGAAGACACAAATATGGTGCGGGGGGATGGGAATCGAAGAGCAACAGTGGCCGGGGAGCCTGGACTTCTGGCACATCGGAGGCAGTCACCAGTGAGAAGTATTTGGCCATGAATTTCAAGCATAGTTCTATGTTCTTGGCTTGATGTTTCTTCAGAAGGACCCCTGTGTCCCCTGGGGCTCTTGATAATGCTCTGTTGATCTTTTCATCTTCAGCTTTTGAAAAACAACTTTTCCCTCTTAATTTGTGATGCTACCTTAAACCTTTGCTAAATGAATACATCTGTGTTGAACCCATGTTACAGTCCCATTCCTTTGCCATTGATCTAGTCTGTTAATTCTCATACCAGGGCTCCTTTCTAAATCACTGTCAGTTTAAAAAACATAATAATATTTGCTACGGCAAGTTCTCCTTAATTATCCTTTTCTCACTGTGTTGGGTTATTCTAGCTCTTCCTTCATCCAATGAACTTCCTAATCACATAAAGAAGTGCCAAAATAATACCACTGAGATTTTGATGACTTGGCTAAAACTGTAAATAAATCAGCATGGAACGTCAACAGCGATGCCTCTCTTTTGAAAATGGCACCTCGTTTACTCAGGGCTTGATATGCCCCTCAATTAATTCTTTTTTCTGAATTGGAGGTTTCCATTACATTTCTACACTTGATCTTAGCCAAAAGGCCGAGAAGCAATCCATTACATTTCTAAATGTTTACTGCTTATATGTAGGAAATGTATAGGGATTTCACGTTATTTCTTTGGTATTCAGTTACTTACAAGAACTCTCTTGTTAATGTTAGAATTCTGGGATGCCTGGGTGGCTCAGTTAAGCAGTTGCCTTCAGCTCAGGTCATGATCCCAGGATCCTGGAGGAATCTGTTTCTCCCTCTGCACCTCCCCCCACTCCTTTTCTCTCTCTCTCTTGAAAAATAAAATCTTAAAAAAAATAAATAAAATAAAATAAAAATAAATAATGTTAGTATACTCTCTAAATAATTACTTCAGTTTCTGTAGGTTAAAAAGTATTACTTACAAAAATTAAAACTGTATTTCTGCCTTTGAGTCATTTTTCTCTTTTGATTGTTTCCTTTTTAACACATTCTGTGTCATATATAGAACATCATCAATATCCATGTATTGTTTCTGATTCTCCTGTGAATGTGTGGGATGTGTTGTTGACAAGAATATGCACATTAGTCATTTAAAATGTGTAGTTCCCGTTTTATAAAACAATTGTATTTGGAATTTATTATATTTCTTTTGCACTCCTGTGATAATCTCCACCTTGTATTCCTTTAAAATATTATTTGACCCCATTTGTTTATCTTCTAGCTTTTTCAGTTAATGTACAAGTATTCATTATTCTTTTTTTATGACTTGGCATGCTCAGGTGATTTATTCATGTGGAATTACTACCAGCATTTTATAGTTTCTGATAAAGAAAATCATTTGTGGTACTGAGCTCTTCAATATGTTTAGCATACATTTATACAGAGAGATCTTATAATTTCCGTCCCCCCCCCCCTTGGCTGTAAAACCATTACTCAACTTTAATTTTATTTGTACTTTCATTTTATTATCTTGGGTAGAATTCTAGAGGTATGTCTGAAATTGTTTTCCTTCTAAAACTGGTCTCATATTTACTCATCCATTTATTTATAGATTCTACTCTTTACAAATATTGCATCTTTGTAATTATAGTTTCATTTACTCACTTAAGTTAAACGATTAATTCATTTTCCATTTTGTCTTATGTAATGCTATGAATTTGCTTTTTGCTACAGTTTTGGAAGCATCCAATGACTGTCATGAGTAGTAGCCTATTTTTTTACTTTTAAGATAATGGTATTTATCATTTCTTTCTTGACCTGATATTTGGAATAGTAAGTAAATTTTCTAAATAGATTGATTTAATTTTTTTCACGCATGTAATTTTTATTTGTAATTTGGAGGACAGAGTTCTTTTTTTTTTTTTTTCTTTTTATGGCTTAGAATCTAATTCCTTTTCTCCTCTTTAATTTCTCAATAGATGCCTGTAAAGGAAGCATTTTTTTTAATTTTTTATTTATTTATTTTTTTAAATTAGCAGGGTAGTAGCATTTGGACTTGAGTAGCTTTTCAGTTATACCTAATGGTACGGTAGTAAGCCTAACAGGTCTAAATGATTAGCAACTAAGTGGTTTGACGGGGCATCTGGCCTACCATGATGGCTTTATTCCTTTTTCTCCCTCTCAAATTGTATTTCTCTTTAGTTTCAGATAAAAATACTGTTAGTAGTGGTTAGCAGGATATGTGTGTTGCAGCTTTCATACACACCTCTATTTTGTGGGAGGCCATATTCACACGTGTTAAGTCCCCTAATCTCTGGAAGTCCCTTAAATAACTGAGACCTCAACTACCCTCATAAACACCACTCCCACCTAGTGGCCATTCTTATAATTACAAGCAGAAATTCTCCATGAAAAGTCAACTTCGGAGGTTTCAGGTATCTCAAATGTAATCTGATTCCTACATGAAAAGAATCACAATAACATATCAGGAAAATATCTCACTACAATAGATGGACGGTAGTCACTTACACCTGTCCCATTACGTTAGATTGAAGTACACCCTAACATTTAAATTCCAGAACACAGTTTGTTTTATCCTTTGTTTGTTTTTCCCTACGGGGCTGAGGGAGGTAAAATCATCTACTTGAGATTAGATGTACCATATATTTTACATATACAATAAACCACCCAGGGCAAATGCAAACATGTGCATTAGAAATTCTTAAAAATAACCTCTTTTGGGTTTGTTTTTAGATTATTCATCTAATTTTCAGCAAACTTCTCTGTCCACTGTTTCTTGATCACCAGGTTATGTTTGATAACATGACATGTTTGGCGATGCATATGACAGCTGACGTGGCTTCATTACATGGATCTCATGTGGAAAATCATAAAGGGAATGGCAGCCTTTATAAATGTGCAAGAACTATGACAAAAATAACAATGAATCCCATTTGCAAAACTGATAGGGATACTATATGGACTTCAGTCCAAGGACAATTTGAAAAAAAAGATTTTGATTTTTAGAAAGGTTTTTGGATGCAATTAGAACAGAGGTGTAATAGAAGAGGTAGCTCAAGCATTTATTTCTAATCTTTATAATCAGCTTCAACAACATACAAATCCAGTTTTATCCTTTCTCTTGGCCTACTAACATCTCTCTACCAAACACTGCTAAGTTTTCAACTGAAAACGTTGTTCTTGAGTGTTATAGGAATAAAATAATCCAATATTTCAATCTCTCCTATGATTCCAAAATAAGGAGGGCTTGATGGTAAGGCCCTCCAGTATAAGAAAAGGTGTGTGTGTGTCAAGTGTAAGAAACTGCTGCTGGCATTGTTAGCTCACAGCATTCCTCCATAGAAACCTGGGGAGGAGGTCATTTCCAGGCTGTGGGCCCAGGAATTAGAAGGCAGGCCCTCTTCCCACACAGCAGCTACCCAGACCACCTCCCGGGATGTGACAGGGTCTCTGATTCCTGGACCAAGAGCAGCTTCACCAAGCCAAGTGTGGCCAGTGGGAAGCATGCCGGACACCTAAATTTAAATGCATTAAAGGCTGCTTCCCTGTTGTATTCTGGCTTTTTCCTTGGAAAGGTAGGGGGAGTATTGTCTTCAAGGACTGAGCCAGACCCAGGAGATGGCCCACACATGCCTCACTTGAACTCCCAGTGATAAACTGTTCCAAAGTGCTCTGCACCATCATCACCATCATCACCATCATCATCACCATCATCATCATCACCATCATCACCATCATCATCATCATCACCATAACCATCATCATCATCATCATCATCACCACCATCACCATCATCATCATCATCATCACCATCATCATCACCACTAACACCATCACCATCACCACCGTCATCACCACTGGTTCTCTCCAAATTCTCACATTTCAGAAGTCTGAAAACTATAAATAAAACAGCATATGAAAAAAAAATAGATGAAGGAGCACATAGCAATGATTTCTTAAGGAGCTTTATATCTTCTTTCCTCCGGTGGATGTACTGAAGCCTTTCAAATGATTTGGTATGAGCTTGAGGTAAAAAACTGGGGACCAGGATAACAAATCATTCACAGTTTTTCCTTTAAAATATGAAAGGTTCAAGGGGAAAAGAAGGCATTACAGACGTGAGACAGGAGCACGCAGGGAAAGGAGGAGAAGGCCTGAAGCCCTCCACCCACCACCCCCCCAGCTCCACTCTCTGAAACACAGCGCTGTCCTGAAGAGCCCTCTCCTCCCGTGTCCCTTGCTGCCACCCTCCTCCTGGTCCCATGAATGAAAACAAATTGTTTTCGGCTACAATACCACGGGGCTCCGCTTTGACCTGCGTGGTACAGTGACTCTGTGCGCCTTGAATTTTTACATACAGCTGCATAAAGCAATTTTCATGTAAATTTCTAGGTAAATCAGCCTGCCGTTGGTCTCTTACATGGACACATACACAGAAACCATTAAGTTTGACAGAAGATTAGAAGTTGCGCCTGTTTCTTGGGATGCCATCCTCCCGCCCCCCTCCGCGCCTTCGACAGTGTCTGAGTTAGAGAAGCTGGAGTGGGAATCGTGCCTTGGCCTCACCCAGGAGCCCCACAGGAGCAAGGCGCTCATCGTTGCCCCATACATCCCCTAGGCTTGGATGCAATGCAATTGGAAAGAGTCTCTCTGGGAACAAAAGAAAACTGGATATGAAAATCAGCCTTCAAATGAGCAGAAGGAGTCAGGTAATTCTCTTGCCCTGCCGGGGAACGACTAGGCCACCTCCAGTACCCCGACTTCTTCCCGAGATGCACCAGATGCAAGCAAACAGGCCCTATGGCCTTCAGAGACCCCACCACGCCCGTCCGTGCGCCCAGGCTGGCTCAATTAGCTCACAGCAGGTGGAGAAGTTTCCAGGGTCAGAGGAGCAAATCAGTTCTTCAGAGACACCTTGGCCTGGGAGCTGGGAGCCGGGGCCCTCCCAGCCCAGCCAGCAACAGGAGCGAGGCAGCCGACCCAGCCATCTGGCGGCGGTCTACCTGGGCCCTCGTCTAAATCTGTCCCTGTCCGAAGGAGGCACATTTCTTGAACATGTTCTTTTAAGGCGGCAGCATCCACAGAGCACAAAGGGAAAGATGTCACCAAAACCTGGCCCAGGATGTTTGTTTATGCAATCTTTAAATAATTCCTCTTTATCTCTACTGAGCCCATCACAGCATGTCACAAATAAATGTGTCGCCTTGGCCTATTGTTTGCAGCTCAGGATTGTCAAGCGAGAAGAAAATATTACAGAGACCAAGGGAGATACACGCAGGAGTGTGACCTTTAACTGCACTACCTATAACCAATCTCATCAAATTAAAGCACTGTATATTTTCCTTAATAATCTCTGATTAGGCTGGGGCTATGAGTGGACACGAACACCCGCCATTGCTATGCAGCGGGATGTCTGCTTAGCACCAGCAAAGCGTTTGGGAATAAGTGAGCAAAATGCTTTAATTTGATAGGGTTAGAATCCTGCAGGCTCTGGGGTGAGAGGTCCCCAACAGCTCTGCTCACACTGAATATGCAGAAATAAAAAAGTAAATTGCTTACATCTGCTGCAGGCGGCAGGGAAAATGATCTGATTGGACGGTCCGAGGGCTCTCCATCTCTTTTGGGTTAGAGAGAGGGTTTCAGAGCATCAAAAGCTTGTAATTGGAGTAATTCTGAATTAATGGACACACACACACACACACGCACGCGCACACACACACAACATTTTGAAGGCAGCTGTTTGCAGAAGCCTGCCTGTTTAGGAATGCTTACAGATTACAAAGAAGCAACTTTAAAAATAATCTTTTACCTCACCCGCTCCCCAAACGAATCCTAACTACGGGCTTGAATTTGACAACAGGTAACAAGTATAACGTTCTTATCTGGCTCGTCCTTCTGCCACAGAGCCTGGGAGCTATCAGACCTACATATCTACTTGCCCACTTTGTACGTCCTCCTGAAATACGTGAGCACTTCGATTCTCCTTCATGCATAAAAAGATGACTGGAAAAGGGGCTTCACCGGGATTCCTCGAAGTTGACATAGAAAGCTCAGGTTTTGCCTTGCTGTGTGATGTGGGATTTAATCTGCGTATTTGATCAATAAGAATCAAAGGCAGGACTCAAGGTCTTTGGGGCACAAGCCGGTTCAGTTTCATACGGGATGTCAGGAGGTGGCCTGCTGTGTCACCTTGATGTGCTCGCAGGACCCCGTTCGGGAACCTGCCTCACTGATCGCATTAGCCTTGGCTCAGTCTGCCGGTGTGTCCAGCGTTTTGTGCCAACCAGGCCGAGGTTGCGTTTGAACTTTGTTTTCATTTCATTTCATTTCATTAGCTTACACCAGCTTGCAAATCTAAGTAAGATCGCCTGGTCCCATGGTCAGCAGGCTCCCATCGTGCACTGTCTCTCTCTGTTGAGAGTAAGCCCCTGAGGAGGGTGAGTTACTGAAACTGAACGGGCCCGAGGGAACACGTCCTGGGAGCCAACTCTCAAGAGCTATTCTCAGCCAGGCGTTGATCTGGGAAGGCAGCTTTGGCCACACAAGCACTGAGGCTGAGATGGAGAATCCCGAATGCCCTTAGAGGCCCCCTCCTTAGACGGACCGATCCACACTCCTTGGAAATCCAAGTAGTGAACGGGGCTGATGTCCAAAGGCAAAATTTGTTTCCACGTTCTCATTACGACCCAAAGCTATCTGAAATCATCTGAAAAGCCTATGTTTTCCTGCAAGCACCAGCTTGATAGGTTTTATAATGCCATAAGCAAGCTGAAAAATAGTCTCGATATGTGCTCTTATCTATAGGTCTGTGTGTGTACGTGTATGATATACACGTCCTTGCACACACATACACACAGATGTCATTATTTTTTTAATGTGAGCAAATCAGTGGATTTGACAGTAAGCCACACAGAGAGAAGTCTGGGTCCGTTCCTCCCAGCGAATTCCATGATACACGGAGACAATGAAGTCTTTTTAATTTCCCAATTTAGGCAGCGTTGTTCAGGGTGGGTGATGAGACGCCGTGACCTGGTTTCTGTTAGCAGAATTCTCTCTGAGCAAGAGTCCTTTCTTCAGTAAGGCTCTGCCTCTACCAAATGGTTCTGCTTTGGTCTCTATCATCCTGAAATCTCCTTTGTCTGCCGGGCGCTGCCACAGTCTATTGGAAGGTATTTGTCAACAATTATATGTCTATTAAGGAGTAGTCAATCAGTGTGGGCCCAAACAGCCAGGCCTCCAGGGTCTAGCTATTGATAGGAAACTGTCAATATCGCATCCAGTCCTTTTCTCAACAAATCACGCAGCCGCCTTGCCCAAATCTGTGTCTGCGAAACCTCCCAGGACGGCTTCACTTGCCAGGTTCTCATTCCTCCACTTTCTAAACTAATATTTCGTTGGAATGAATCAAAGCCCTTAAAAAAATCTGAATAAAAGATACTTACTTATTAAAATGCTGTTTCAACCAGGTTGGGGTGCGGAGAGCTGATTTTGAATATAATTAAGAACATTATGGAAGGACTCTGCATGTAGGTGGCTGCAATTACTCTTGGAAATTGTAAAACCGGAAGAAAATTAATAAGGGATCCTTTAAATTAGCTTGACAGTAATTAATATCTATAAATACTTTCCATTCCACCAACACAAAGTTTAGAGTTATTTACCTAATTTAGGACAAAGGTCGCGGTACTAGCCAATATATTTTTGTGCATATTCAATTTACAAATCCTACTGCGGGTTTTGTAATTATTATCAGAAAGGGCTTGTCTTTTCTTGAAAGAAAAAGGACTGGGAGTTCCATGTGAATGTTTTAAATTGAGGACCCCCTCCTCCCCTGGCAAAAACCACAATGTGGGGGCGGGGGAGGGGAGAAGAAAAGACAGAAAGAAAGAAACACTAAGGAAGGCTGTATCCTTTGAACCAGCAACCTTCCTGCATCACAGAATACACTAGTTGTCCTACAACAAAAGACTGCATGAAACCCTCTCCACAAAGGCCCCAGACACCCCCTCCCATATTTAAAGCAGATGAAATATTTAGAGTCTCTGCGCCACATAAGATGAACTTTTAAGATCTCTTACAGCCAAGGTTGGTTAAACTTACAAAAGCCAACGTTTTCTCCCTTCATTCAAATGTTTCCTTGGCGATTCTCCGACTCCCAGATCAGATGGAGAAATTAACGTCAGGCGGGCCTGATGATGGCTCAGGGTTCAGGTAACAGGCAAATGAATTCAGAGCTAATGCGTGATTAGACTTGCCCCTCTAAATCCAGCCTTCTTTCTTTTTATACCATCTATTGTCACTGAAACCAAAGAATTCAGATATTGGGAGAGACCAAAGAAAGGTCAAGAAGGAATCCAGACCTCCAGTGAAAGTTTTTTGGGTTAGTGGAAAAATATAGAATAGAAATTGTTAAGTGCGGAAGTGAACCAAGATATCCCAGGTGGGAGGACTTTCTGTCCATTCTGTTTCTTCTTCTTGGAGTCAAAACAGAGTACCTCAGAGGTACGCTGATTAAATTACCTATCTCCTGGCTAAGGAGTGTTCCCCATAACCCAAGAACGCTGGGATCTTTTTTGCATTTTATGACCCCAAACTAATGGCTTTTAATGCATATTTAGTTTTATAGGTGCTGCTGATGTTCAAATCCACTTATAGATATTCAAATTTCATCTGCCTATAGATTTAAAGGAGCCCTGTGGTTCATTTTAGATGCTCGCTCAGGAAAATTATAGATGGCCTTAAAATTTTCCAAGAGCATAAATAGTGAAATGGACCAGGTCAGGAACCCACGTACTAAGAGGTCCCTGAGTCTTTACTTCCACAGCAGACAGTCATCTTTGCAAGGGGCAGCTGATCTCCTCTTTTGAAAGCTCCATTATGTGTATTTACAAAATAAACAATGCATGCAAGTTCATGATTGTCATCATTAATAATATGCATTATAGCAAGCCGTTAAATAAATATACGTGCCATAGATGTCTGCCAGACCATCACGCCTTTTTTCGTACATCAGATCCAAGGCATTGTCTTTGTTGTATTGAAAAGGAAAAAAAAAAAATCACTCTTCATGAGACAGCAGCAACAACAAAAGAAATCATTATTTAAAATAACTCACCAATGTTCAGATGCTCTGATTTTAAATCAGATAAGTCAGCAAGTGCGCAGTTGGGGCAAGAACTTGGTCTCATTAGACTCAGGTTTGCAAGACACAACCACTAACTGGGATACAAAATGTTCTCAGTGCTTCAATAATTAACTATGTCTCATAGGAAAAGACAAACAAATAAACAAACAAATAACATGATCTCTTATGAGTTCAAGCTGAACAAGTTGTTTGGTGTGAAAGGCTTCTATGCTGATTCTCTCCTTAAAAATTTATTGTGTGAGCATGGGAATAGTTGCTCACTGACAAATTCTTTCAAATCAAGCTATGTTTACAGAACGCTAGGACGGAACCTTGAAGAATTTCAGCTGGACAACCTAGAGACCTGTGTGTAACTGCACACAGATCTTAGCAAGATTCTTTGGTGGAAACAAGTCTCTGAGATTTTTTAAATTACATGTTTCTTTAAAGTATATATTATTCCAGCCTCTCATTAACTAATAATACTCAATTCAAGAAACAGAAAAAAAAATGTACTTCCTTAAAGCAGTAGCCTGACTAATTGGTGAAGGATTATATATTAAAAAACTAATGCTTGAGCTTCACTTTTACTTAGTTAAAATTTTTAATGCGTGCAGAAACATGGAAGCAGAAAAAAGATGCAACACATTATTTAAACATTGTATCTATACATAGAGGAGGAATGTATATTTCATGGGGAAAGGGTATTAACATTACTTGCTAAGATGAAGGAGAACATTTGGTCTCCTCTGATTTTCTCCTTTAAAAGGGTAACATAAAGGCTTTATAGGGAGAATGCATAGGTGCCCATTAATTATGATTCTTTTATTGGCCAAAAAGAAACGCTTTGACAGGGCTGTGTCTGAGTTCATGTTACTTTTTTTTTTTTTTTTAAATGTAGAGACTTTGGTTGCGAGAGTTCGAACAAAACTTTTTAGACATTTATTTCGTAAGTTTCCATCAAGTTTTTATCAGCAGGAGAGCAAACATGTTGATAGCAAGGCTCATTCGGGAAGGCGAGGAACCTGGCAAAGGTCTCGCAGCCTTCCTGTGATGGGGTGCCCATCCTCCCAGTTTCCATTTACTTCACAGAGAAATACACTTTTTCCTCCGGTTTCCCATCAATTGAAAGAAAAACGAGAAAGAGGAAGGGGAAGGCAACCGGAGAAAGAATGAATCAGAAAGAGCATGAGTGAGCGGATTGGGTGGAAAGCTTGGGTTGAAATTAATTTCTTGCCTGGTTTTTTTGCCGAAAAGAGTAATCTTAGAAAAATGTCTGGCTAAGACTCTATCAAGGGGCTCTCTCTACTTTGGAATTAGCTCTCACAGTCCTGGAGAGTCCCAAAATGTTAGCAAATTCAAACAATTTGTCTCTCTGGAAGCCCCGGTACATCTCACTGCTTCTAATTGAAAAGGGATAAGGGAGCCCACGTGTGCTTTTGTGAGTAACTGCTCTCCACTTGCAACTTTTTTTTTTTTTTTTAATATGGAATCAGCCTAGAATATGTAAAAACCGACACATAGTGGAAATACATTTCTCAGAGGTAGACGTTATAAGGTGTTATAAGGTGTTGCTGTGTTAGATACACACAAGACTGACAGGCATGAATGTCGTGCTATGCTTTTTGAAAAACCAAAACCAAAACCAAAACCAAAAAAAAAAAAAGGAGGAGAAGTTGGTTGAAATGATGTTTTTTTTTCCTGTTTCCGAATTAAAGACCAATATGATCTATTTCCCACGTGTTTGGGACATATATCTATTTCCAAATGTATCTATTTCTCTAGCTTTGCCTGTCTTAATATCCAGGCTCTTCTCTCGCTTACAAAGTTCCTGAAGGTATCCAGAGGGGGAGCAATCTTTTATAAATGAAAACCTCCCAAGCTGAGCATTCCCTAAAATGTATTTTTTTCAAAATGCTGAGAAACAGCTTCATTTCCGTGAGTTTAAAAAGAACACATACTTCCATTTCAAAATGCAGAGATTTCCAACTACAAAGATATGCTTGTATAAGGAAGAAATTAAGGCTTTTCAATAAATTGCTTTGTTGAAAATTTTCTATTCAATTCAGTAAGCTAAGGTATCTTTTTAAGTTTCTTGTAAATTTAGGATATCAGTAGATTTTGGAATTATTTAAAAAACCAGACCTCTCATTCTTTTATGTACACACACACACACACACACACTTTCTACCACGAATTATTAGAGGCCAGTTAAAAAACGTGTGGTGTTGCTAGCATAAAATAAAAGTATTTGCTAATTATTCTTGTCTATTTAATTAGAAAGTATTATTTCCTGTTTCTCAAATCAGCGATTTCTCTCCGAACAATGGATTAGGACACACCTTCAAATAATAATTAGAAAAAAAATCGACTTCCAGAATATTTAAGGGTGAAATTCCAGAGGCTCCTGGCAAAATCTATGGTATCCTACTGCCATCTACTGACCATTGTTCAAATGTAACGATTTAAAGATACATTTTATGGTACTTTAAATTTAAATGTTTTAATTTATAGAATTAAAGAATTTTAGGACCAAAACACTTTGAAAGCTCTACTGGATTAATTTATTACTTTGAAGGTTACTCCAGATGCTTGAAAACACATCACTATTCTAAGCCAAACTCTGTGTACGGGTAACCATCCCTTTCTAGGCTTGGCTTTGCTTTCTGTGGCTTTCCTGAGAATGCCAGTTCCTTCTCTAACCCTTCAGAACTCTGAGGGCAGGATTCAAATCCTCTCTATTCCTCACCACTCACCACCCAACATACAGACACACCCCTGGTCTCTTCTCCAAACTAAACGGTCTTCTTCCCTTTCATCGGCTCCACATCTGAGATGATTTCAATGCCTCTTGCAAGTCAGACGAGAGTCCCCTGAACACAGTTTCCTTCATTCACTCTTCTCTTTGGATGTTGAATCTGAAAGAGAGTGCTTTGCAGAATAGGTTGGTCAGTTCCCTTGCTCTGTGTCTTCTACTTTTGTCAATACAGCCAAAGGTCATAGTACGTATTTTGGCAGTCACAAACACCACCTAGGATTTGCACTCAAGAAATCTCCCAGCTCTTTTCTATCTGTGCCATTAGTTGCTGAGCTACGTCCTCTTAGTAGGCTTATAACGATTCCTGGGGACTTTTTGTTCTTGGGTTTTTTTCAAACTAAGAAAATACTCCTTTTTTTTTTAAAGATTTTTTTTTTTAATTTATTTGACAGAGATCACAAGTAGGCAGAGCAGCAGGCAGAGAGAGAGAGCGGGAAGGAGGATCCCTGCTGAGTAGAGAGCCCAATGCAGGGCTCGATGGGGCTCGATCCCAGGACCCTGAGATCATGACCTGAGCCAAAGGCAGAGGCTTAACCCACTGAGCCACCCAGGCACCCCAGAAAATATTCTTATATTCAGTCCTTTGAGGTATATTCTACTTAGAGACGGCCCATTGTTCTAGCCCGCCAAAGCATATTCGTATCCTAATTTTATCTTTTCCAATTTTGTAGTGATTGTGTATTTGTTATCTAACACTGTAATTATTTAATTATCATACTTCCTACTGTTCCTCTCCAAACTACTTTTCTCTAACCCTGTAGACATCTTCCACTTTGATCACATACCTTAAGACGAAGTTTCAAGGATGACATTTATGTGATGAACACATCGCCTAGCAGATCATAAAATCTCAACAAGTGATAGCTCTTCTTGTAATTATCATTAATAAAAATAATTAGTACAGATGCATGATATAACTCTAATCTGTGATGTAAATCACCATGATGCAAATATCTGTTATAATAATAACATCACTCTACCAATTATAGAACTCGAAACCCCTGTTTTTTCCATGTCTGCTCTTCATAGGTTCCTCACAAAGAAGCAAATGACCTGATCATCTTCTCCAGCAGGATACTCAGCTCACAGAGGAGGATTCCTTGTAGCCAGGAGCCTCTACACTTGGGGACAATTGGGAATTCTCTTGCAGAAGTCCTCCCATTTGGAGTTACCTCCAAAAAGCCCACACCATGGCTCCCAGTTCTCTCCTAATACATGTTCTTCCTACTGAGGGGAATGCAAGGTTCTGACTCAAAGAAAAGATGCCAGCAAACAAGAAGGGGAACCGTATCTAGCTTCTCCTTTTGCTCCGAGTTAATTGCTGAGGCCACCGGCTCCCAGCCAGCACTGCTGCCTCCCCTTGGATCCTATTCTTGCTCTAAGAGTAACCAGGGCATGACACGCAGGTCCCTGAGCCCCGCCGGTTTCAGGTCATTCCAGGACTGGCATAGACTGACACAGTTCTAGAATTCATCCCCGGCTTTCTGCTCTTTGGAACGACCCAGAATTAATATATTTAGGCCAGGGTTATTCCATTTTAATAGAGCTTTAATAGTATTGGGGTCTAATAACCCACTTTTTAACTCCTGAAAATTGGACTAAAATAGATAGCACTCACTTAACCCACAGCATCTCTAAAAGGAGATGAGGAGGAGGTTCATGTCTCTCCCATCAGGAAAAAGAAAAATCAGACCATTCATCAAAATTTCAATCTAAAAAAATTATAGAGGTTTTTGTTTTTGTTTTTTTAAATATTGAAAACGATTCCAGTTTTAAAACTCCAGTGCAAGGTGAAAACTTGAAAAATGACCCCAGGAGTAAAACAACACCTTTTCTCCTGATAAATGTCATAGGAACTATATAAAACTTCTAACTTCTTGCTAAAAATGTCAGGTTCTAAAATACCAAATTTTTATGGCAAAGTTATAAAATATGGGAAGAACATAAATGAGCTACACGGGTACCCAAAATGGCTGATACAAAGACTTTCCCGGAGCATTTGTGATTTGGGGTGTACCAGGAGCCTCCAGAGAGCAGAACTCCCTTAGAACCACCACCCCCCCCCCAATTTCTAGAAGGTTTTTAAACTGTTGGACTGTGTCTAAACTCTGACTTCAACCAATCCAGAAAGCGTGATACCTGCAGACCCAGGGGAGCCTGCCTGCATCAGTGCTGAAGTGTGAACGGACGGACAGATAGAGGGTTCTCGGTGTCCTGCTGTCAGCCCTACCTGCTCCAGTCTCCCATCACACGCACAAACGCATTTAAACATAATCATTATTTTTATTTTTATTTTATTTTATTTTTATTTTTGTTCTCCTTCTGCCCCTCCCCCTACTCATGTTTTCTCTCTCTCTCTCTCTCAAAAAAAATTTTTTTAAATAAATGTTTCATGTTATCAAATTATACATTAAAATACATTTTAAGAAAGCAAATAGGATAAAGGCTCCGACAATGACAAAGACCTGTGCGTCCTGCCTCACCCTAGTTTGCTTCCCCAAATCTCTTTAATGCCTTTCATTTTTTTTCTTTTTGGAGGTAACTATAAAAATGTTGCTTCTACTGCCCTATCTTGATTTATTTACTTAAGGCATTATCTATTGAGGGGCGACTAGGTGGACTAGGAGCGCCTGCCTTCAGGCTCAGTTCGTGATCCTGGGGTCCTGCCGTGAGTCCCCTGTGGGACTCCCTGCTCAGTGGAGAGTCTGCTTCTCCCTCTCCCTCTGCCTGCACCTCCCCCCACTCATGTGCACATACCCTCCTGTCTCAGATAAATAAATAAAATCTTTTTTTTTTTTTTAAAGACATTATCAGGGCACCTGGGTGGCTCAGTGGGTTAAGCCTCTGCCTTCGGCTCAGGTCATGATCCCAGGGTCCTGGGATCGAGCCCCGCATCAGGCTCTCTGCTCAGCAGGGAGCCTGCTTCCTCCTCTCTCTCTGCCTGCCTCTCTGCCTACTTGTAGTCTCTGTCTGTCAAATAAATAAATAGATAAAGTCTTTAAAAAATTTAAAAAAAAAGACATTATCTATTGAACTATTTATCGTCTCAATCTCCCCCTTCCTTAAAACAGAAGGTTAGTGAGAGTAAGGCCTTTGTCTACAGTGTTCTTTGTTTTATCTGTGGATACATTTGTAAAAATTGAAGTTTCCTTGTATTTCTTTTCCACTTTTTTTCCCCCAAAGAAGTAGCGGGATGCTGAAAGCAAAGATGTTGGCATAGAGAGTCGAATTCTAATAAAAAACTAATTTTTTGCCTGACATATTTACTAAACTAACCCTTTCCACACCATCAGCCATCAGGATCACCTCACTGATTTGGGGGGGGAGGAAAGTGAGAAAATGCCATTTTGTATACATCAATCATAGCTGAGATTGGGGACTTCTGCTTTAAAGTTCATCCTTCTATAGCTTCATTTGTAGGAGAAACAAAAGATTTTTATGACACCATATTTAAAGTTTTGAAAACATTAACTTGAGTCCATAGGAACTCCAGTGGCACACAAAATCGTGTTTAGCAGCACTTCAAGAAATTTAAAGGAGAATCCAATGAACTCTGAAAATTCGGGGTGATTCTATTACACGTAGGAGACACGAGCTTGCTCTTGGGCCTTCGTCTTGGTGGCAGACTCTCTTACACATTCCAAAGATGAAGGACTCAGAAAAGGAATAAGTATGCTGTCGACCCAGCAGGTCTCCCAACTCTACCTGCAGGACACGCTACATGCCACACAGAAAACACAGCTCCACACTCCTGTGCCCCACGCACCCAGACAGCCAAACCCAGGATCCCGAATGTATGCACATGCACCAGACACAATGTTTACTTTCAAATCAGATTTATTTTGTTTGGTTTTAAAGAGAGCAAAGAAAGCTAAATAAGCCAACAAAACAAGACTGCACACACCCAGACACAGGCACACACAACGATATACAGACTATGCCTCAGCCAAAATTGTGCCTTTAATGCAGAAACCACAATCTGAGGGATATATCGGAAACAAGGACGAGTTGAACTGTAATGGGATTGTTTTCCTTCTGAAGTGTCCAGTCCGGTGACCAGTACGTGACTGGCCTTCCGTGGATGATCTTCTTCCTTGTTTTTCTTTCTCAAAAGCAAGTCTCTTTCATGGATATGTGCAAGTATCATACCTCATATGGAGAATGAGAGATTACTGTGGAGGGCCCAATATATAAAATAAATAATACATTTCAGAAAAACAATCTACAGTTGAGAACTTTCCAAAATAAAACATCCCTGATATGAATCTTGCTGTTTAGACCAGGTACCTTCAGTCCCGGGCACAAGAGAAAGGATGCGTACGGAGCAGGTGAGGTTACCGTAGGTACAAGGCAGGGGGCAGGTGGCAGGTATGGCAGCACAGGTGAGACCCATTAAAACTTGCGGGGGGCATCTGGGTGGCTCAGTGGGTTAAAGCCTCTGCCTTCAGCTCAGGTCATGGTCCCAGGGTCCTGGGATCGAGCCCCGCATCGGGCTCTCTGCTCAGCAGGGAGCCTGCTTCCCTTCCTCTCTCTCTGCCTGCCTCTCTGCCTCCTTGTGATCTCTGTCTGTCAAATAAATAAATAAAAATTTAAAAAAAAAAAAAAAAACTTGCTGTTAAGCTCTCCCTTTCCACAGTGTCTGTATGTTCTTGGGTCACCTCTCTCTAAGCTTCAGTTGTGGCATCTGTGCTAAAATGACAAAAATCAAACAAAATTGTGTGTGTGAAACATTTGTGTTTGTGTTGCCACAACACAACAAATGCCACAACATTTGGCACGTCGTGAGTGCGCAGTGTTACCCATTACAATGTGTTAGAGCCAACACCTTAGCTTTGAATCCTGTCACTGACTTGATGTCTTCTTTGTTAGTCAATGTGAAGCTTGAGGTACTGAGTCTAGGGAACGGGCAAGAAGGGCAAAATTTAAATGCCACAAAGTGTGTAGAGATGTTACTTAGTCCAGTAGAAATAAGCAACGACAAGATCAAGCTACTTGGAGTTCAAGGTTAGATGTTTTCAAGCAGGTGCTGTGTGGTGCCCACTATTTTCACAACTGGTCTGAGACTGTGCTTAAGGCCTAGTCTCTCATTTTACAGAGAAGAAAACTCGGGGATGGTTTGCTAATGACTCACCAGGACTTAGCTGCTAAGTCAGAGGTTAGTAAGTTAAAGAAAGATGGAGACCATCTTGTTCGGGCCTCTGGTTTTCAGGAACAAATAAAAGAAACCCAAATATCTAAAAATCCACCCATTTTGCTAGTCTGTTGAATGTCTGAAAAATTTCGCATGCATGCTAAAGAAAGTTTGCTGTTTTTCTTCTCAAAAAACAATTAGACTCGATGATTAATGAAGGTTCAGGAAATTTTCTAGAAAAATGCTCAGTCTCATAGGATGCTAGTGGAAAGGTCATACCATAGCTTTTCCTAAAAGCAGCTTGGCAATCTATTTCAAAAGCCTCACTTTAGTGTGGAATCAAACGATTTTGTTACTGTAAATTTATATTAAAAAATAATCAAACATACACAAGACTTTGTATCCAAAGATCTTCACTATGAAATTAGTTACAATTTTAAAGAATGGGAGAGACCACATACACAGGGGTATTTATAGGACATCCTTATGAAATTCTCCCCAGGCAAAAATAACATTATATAATACTTTTAAAATAAGACAACTCTATGGTATATTGTTAAGAAAGACGAGAAATTACAAAGTAGTATGTTCCATATGATTTGTTTCATTGAAAAATAATATTTTTATAACCGTGGTAGGTTCCAAGGGGCTGTTCCCCACCCCCTTTTTTGTATATGTTCCAGGTCTTCTCTGGTGAATTTATATAATTTTTATATAATTTTTAATCTGAAAAATATTACCAATATACATGCATGATAAAGGCTAAGAAGTCAATTGGAGAAAGTGTAAGGGCTCCATGGGGAAATGTCCACGATCACAAAAAGCTGGGTGGAAACTTCTCTTTAGATTTTTGGAAGAAAGCCAACAGAATCCTCTAGTAAAAATTATGGCCAAATTTTAAGAGCACCCTATGCTTTTCAATCCCTCCTCCTTCCTAGACTGCAGATGTCGTCAAGCAACCTATGAGTCATGAAAATGTGGGCCATGGACAAGCTTCCACATTTTGATAAATACATGTTGATAAAAGGCAGACAGAGAAATGAATCCGTTTCCTATGAAACTAATCCTTTCCAAATATGCTATCGCGTCTCCCTGTAACTTGGCTTTTATGGTGGCTTGCTAATATACTTTTGATTAAGAACAATATTTGTATCGTATATCATTCACTGAAAAGGAAAAAAACAAGATCTGGCCCCTTAGAAGGCAAACCTATGCAGAGACCCGGGCCTCGGCTCACCATGAGTTAGACGCGCTGCTCCCCAGCACCGGGAGGGATCCAGCAAAGCTCCAAAAATTGAACCAAGCACAGAGCTCTCTAATATGTTAGGAATCCCAACACCTCCAAATGAGTCACTGTGTTAGCCTAGCCAATCCCTGTGAAATCTCTCTCCAAATTATGAAGGTAATGAAGTCTTTGATGTAAGAGCAAAGTCAAACATAACCAAACATGTCTTAAATATATAGATTTCCCGAGGCCGTTTTTTTTTTAATGTAGGAGGATATTTAAATGAAATTTTAGCTTGTCTCAGAGTTGAGTACATTTTTGAAAAATAGATAAAAACTGGTTACAGACTATTTAACACCTTCCTTTACAGTGTATATAAAAGGAGTTGGGGTGTTTCTATAGCTGACCAGCATGGGGTTGGTGGATACAACACAGGATGTCCAATTAACTGTGAAATTCAGATAAAGAAGATTTTGTAGTATAAGTATGTCCCAAATACTATGTGGGATATACTTATACTCAATATTGTGCTTGTTTATCTGAAATTCAATATTCCTGGGCATCTTCTTTTTTTTTTTTTCTTTTCCCTCCTCCCCTAAATTCGGCAACCCTTTGTCAATAGGAGCTTCAACAAACCAACTCAGAGAGCTTAAATGCTTGTGCCTTGTAGTCATAGGGTCACTGTACACAAGCTGCTTTTCTGATGACAGAACAGAGAACGTGATGTTACAGTGACACAGGTACACCCCCAGAGTTTGCCTGGAGAATGAATGCTTGAGAGTTTCCTGTGGCTCCAATGTGAACCACACAGGAGAAAGATCTAGATACATCCCAGACAATGGTCTGTGGAAAGGGAACTTGGGCAGAAGGTAATTGGAGGTTATGAAGTGGTCACAAGGGACCAGTGGGAACAGGGAGGCCTTTGCCCATTCAACAGAAGTTCAGGGTGATGGGTGCTCAGAAATCCCTGTGTGTGAGAGCAAACACACAGGCACAAGAGAGAGAAGGAGAGGGGAGGGAGTGGGGGGAGCAATATCAGAATAGAAAAGTTAGTTTTAGGGGAACCTGGGTGGCTCCGTTGGTTGAGCTTCTGCCTTCGGCTGGGGTCATGATCCCGGGGTCCTGGGATCGAGTCCCATATCAGGCTCCCTATTCAGCGGGGAGTCTGCTTCTGCCTCTCCTTCCACTGCGCACTCACTCTCTCTCGTCAAATAACTAAATAAAATCTTTGAAGAAAGTAAAAAAGAAAGAAAGAAAGAAAAAGTTAGTTTTAAATAAATAACGAGATGGAGAGTACAGAGCTTGATCTCCAGGACAACTCCAGTCAAGTAAGAAGTTCCCTACTCTGCTGTTCCCCTTAAATCTTTTCCTTGCTGGAGCTCCATAAACCATTCTGCACATGGAAAGGAAATAGAGAAGCATCAGATAGAGTGGACGGCCATCCCTCTTGTTCTTCTGACCAGAGGAAGAAAAGAAGAACTACTCAAAGACTTGAAGAACAAATATTTTCTTCTTAAAAAAAAAAACAAATTATTTATTTATTTATTTATTTGACAGAGAGAGAAAGAGAGAAAGCAAATACAAGCCGGGGAAACGGCAGGCAAAGGCAGAGGGAGAAGCAGACTTCTCGCTGAGCAGAGAGCCCAATGAGGGATTTGATCCCAGGACACTAGGATCATGACACGAGCCAAAAGCAGACACTTAACTGACTGAACCACCCAGGTGCCCTCAGGTATTTTCTTCTTATGAATGAGATAAGCATTGAAACCATTAGACTGAGGAAGTGATGTGTGGCTCGGGTGATTGGAGACTCTAACAGTGATGAGAAAAATCACAGGTGAACTGTAACTATTCAGAGTGGATTTAAAGTTAAAGGAAGATGAGACTAAGGCTGCCTCACAACTACATGGAACATAGGGAGGGGGAAATGGCTGCATAAATCTCAGATTGGTCACACCGAGCTCGTCACTATTAGTATAACCATTTGTTGGCAGAATAAATTGCATTTTACTTCAAGGAGTGTTCCCACATTGATTTATACCCACAAATTTAAGAGAAAAGGAACAAAATGGTCTTTGGCCCCACATTGTGTAGGCTTTACCTCAAACTATCTCCCCAACCACCCATTGAGTTAGCCATGTTTTCTAATTTATAGATGCAGAAACAGAGCTTCAGAGAAGCTTACCCAGATGATAAGTGGTGAAGCCCAGATTTAAGGCCAAGTGTGACCCTTTCAGGCCTCCATCCACCATTTTCATCCACAAGAACAGACCACGGCAACCTGAGCACTGTGGTCCGAGTTCTCATGGACTACCTGGAAGGGTTCCACATGCTCACCTTCCAGTAGTCATTGTTTGGGGAAACTGAGCCTCAGAAGTGCTCCTGTCTAGAAGAACTCTCCAGATCACTCAGTCCATGAATTTTCTACATGCTTCCCCACCCTGTCCCACAAGGGGGTCCATAAGATGCCACAGAGCATGGCAGACTTGAGTACAGAATCTTCCCTGAGCTGTGGTCTCTGAACTTTCAGGGAGGCTGAACAAAACTGGAGCAGTGGCCAAGGAAAAACTCTATCCCACTCACCTACTAACCAAAGGGTATGTAGTGGTGTCCAAGGCCCCAACTGTGGGGACCTCAGTTTCCTTACCCAAGGAGAAGGTCAGGTTCTGTGCTGTCAGAGTCTCTTCCTGTCAGACAAAATGTGGCTGTTCCTCTCCTCAGAGCATTAGAAAGATCCACTTCCATATCAATGGGAATAATCAAACCCAAGACCCAACATGTAAGTCTTCTGTTCCAGCTGGTAAGGGAAGAGCCAAGAACGGAAAGATTTTTTTAGATCCTCTCCTCAGGATTCCTCAGAAGTCAAGAGAGACATTTTTTTTCTTCTTTTTCTACTTCTCTCTCTCTCTCTTTGGTTTCCATACAATTTTTTTTTTAATTTGAGAAACGCCAAAATAGGGAATAGGGTTACAAAAATCACGACAAATATTAATTGTGAACATCTTGAAATTAAGTAAAACGATGAATGCTTTTATCTCTGAACCTTCTCAATATATCTGTGGCTGTAGGTACCACCTTACTTGGAAATGGCCCCACAAGTGTGAAGTTGAAGGCCTGTCTCAACAGGGGGCCATCCTGCACTTACCCCGTGATGGGTCTTGCCCCCGAAGTCCTCTATAACACACATTAAAATATTTACAGTCATTTTACTTTTCAAGATGAAAATGCCATCTGTCATTCAATGATTTCTCAATGTCCCAGCTGATATATACCAAAGTTAAACCATCTGGATTGTTGAGGGACTCATTCTCTTTCATCATTGGCCATGATTCTTCCAAGGCAGCCACAGAAGGCATAGCATTTGGTTTTCAGTCCCTAATAAGACCTGAATTTCCCTAGATCCAGGGGTCATCAACTGATATACCAGGGTGAACTCATAGTCATGGGCCAGAAGAAATCTATCTGCATGACTCTGAGACCCGCAGAGAGGTCAAAGGAGTGGTAGGAATGATGACAACAGCAGCTCTAATTGAACGTCTACAATGGGTCAGCCAGCATATGGTGGTACAGCACATGGACTTCAGAGTCAGACAGACCTGAGCTCAATTTTCACCTGCCAGGTATATATATATATATATATATATATATATATATATATATATATTCCCGTTTTACTAATAGCCTCTTGTCAGCCATACACAGCTACTGTCACATTAAAGATAACGTGGCATGGTGCCTGGTGTCCTGAAAATACTTCACAAGAATTTGTCACACTATTGTGTCTCTGTGTCACACACTGAGAGTACTGGGTGGAAACAGAAGTGGTAGGAAGAGTAATGGTGATTTGAAAATACCAGAAAAATGATGACAGGGTATTTGTTTCCCATCAGTTTATGTCTAAGGAGGCATACAAGACTCACACACAAAATAATCAGGGATAAAAGGTAGTTCCCAGAAGGACTCGCAGTGGCAGAAAACATTTTGAAGAGAGAGGACAACCGGGAGGGTGAGCGGAAACTGGATGAGCACAGAAGAGACAGGAAGTATGGTAAAGCTTCATAAGGAGCTGCATAAGGAGGGTCTACTGGAAGGGGCCCAGGATGCCTGGCTGAGGCAGCACTGTGGGAAATAAAATCATGAGCCAGGATCATCCCGCTCCTCGGTGCCAGTTTCAGAACCAGGAACTTGGTGGCCACGTCAGGGAGGGATCCTTCTTGGCTGCCAGAGATAGCTACTATTTCTTCATTCACGTGTTCATGCAACAGACGTGGGTCTCTAGGACATGTCAGACCCTGTGCTGATAGGGTCTTTAAGAGGTGATCAAATAAAAAATAAAAATAAAAATAGATCAGATAAAAAATAAAAAATAAAAATAAGGCTGGTATCCTTACAAAAAGGAGGCATTCGGACACAGAGATATGCCTAGAGGGAAGACAAAGTAAAAATACACAGGGAGAAGATGGCCATCTACAAGCCAAGGAGGGAGACTTGGAACAGACCCCCCACCGCCTCTCAAAAGGAAGCAAACCTGGGTGACACTTTCACCTTGGACTTCCAGCCTCCAGAACCATCAGCAATAAATCTGCATCGTTGAAGCCACTTCGTGTTACTTTATAACAGCAGCCCTAGAAAACGAATACAAACAGGAAGCTCTATCCAGAAGACTTACCGAAGTGCACCTATTTTTAATTTTATTTGAGAAAACCATCCTAGCTGTGACACAGGCACAATAACACTTGGCTCTAACTTGTCTTTTGCAACTCCCTGCCTGCAGTGTCCTCCTACTTCCTGTCTTCTCAGTGACCTCTTCTTCTTCAAAGTCCAATTCAGATATCACATGCTCTAGAAGACTTTCCCTGATTCCCCTGCATCTCATAAGGAAATCCCTTTTTCTGCTCTTCCGTTGTACTCAGCTTCTATCTGATATTTTCTGTTTATAAGTTTTCCTTCTTAACCAGATTAAAAAATTCCTGAGGTTAGAGTCTCTTTGTCAACGGTGTACCCCCAATACCAGATACATACCAGGCACTTAACTCAAGATGTATTAAAGACATGTATCTATGAATGAATTGTTAGAGGCTGTCATTGCTGTAAGCCAATCATTATATCTAGATCTACATAAATTATAAAACAATAATCAGACCAAGATAAATAAGCACAGATTCTCTCAACAAGTCCCTGGACAACAGAACTATAAGGACACTATTTAAACCTTGACAGAAGTAGATAGAGACTGGGACGCCTGGGTGGCTCAGTTGGTTAAGCAGCTGCCTTCAGCTCAGGTCATGAACCCAGCGTCCTGGGATCAAGTCCTACATTGGGCTCCTTGCCTGGCGGGGAGCCTGCTTCTCCCTCTGCCTCTGCCTGTGCTCGCTCTCTCCCTCTTTCTCTCTGACAAATAAATAAATAAAATCTTAAAAAAAAAAAAAAGAAGTAGATAGAGACTACATGAAAAGATGGGCATTCTCCAGGACAGACCATATATTTTGTCAGAAATAGGCATCCATAAATGTAAAGGAGTTGAAATCATATGAAATATGTTTTCCAGCCATAATGGATGAAATTAGAAATTGATATCAGAAGGAAATTCCAGAAATTCTTAAATATGTAGGAATTAAGCTTCTCATCGTTAAATAACCAACAGAACAAAGAGAAAACCTCTAGGGGAATTAAAAAACAATCCAAGACAAATGACAATGTGAACACAACATATAAAAACATAGAGGACACAGTGAAAGCAGCGCTTACAAGGATATTTATAGTTGTAAACATTTATATTTAAAAAGAAAGACTGCAAATGAATAATCTAACTTTCCACCTTAAGAAATTAGAAAAAGAAGAGCAAACTAAACCAAAGCAAACATGAGAAGGGAAATGTTATGATAGAGTGGATTTAAATGAAGTAGGAAGTAGCAAAGCAGTAGAGAAAAATCAATGGTATCAAAAGTTGGTTCTCTGGAAAGATACACAGTATTGACAGACCTTTAGCTAGATTGGCCAAGAAAAAGGGAGAAGATTCAAATTACTAAAATTAGGACGAAAAGAGGGGAGATAACCATCAATGTTACAGAAATAAAAGGGATTAGAAAGAAATGCTCTGAACAACTATATGCTAACACATTAGATAATTGAAATGAAGTAAACAAATTACTAAAAAGACAGAGTACCCAAACTGACAACAAAACCTAAAAATATCTGAATAAACTAAAGCAAGTTAGAGATTAAGTTAGCAATTTTCCAAGTTTCCAGACAGAAAAGCTTAGACCATACATGTTTATTTATTTATTTACTTACTTACTTAGAGAGAATGTGTGCAAGTTGGGGCATGCGGGGGTGGGGCTTCAAGAGGGAGAGAGAGAGAATCGTAAGCAGCGTGGAGCCTGACATAAGACTCCACCTTATCTCACAACCCTGAGATCATGACCTGATCTGAAATCAAGAGTCGGAAGCCTAATTGACTGAGCTACACCCCTCAGCCACAATTTTTTTTTTTATGATTTTATTTATTTATTTGACAGACAGAGACAAAGTGAGAGAGAAAATACAAGCAGGGGGAATGAGAGAGGGAGAAGCAGGCTTCTGGCTGAGCAGGGAGCCTGATGCAGGGCTCGATCCCAGAGCCCTGGGATCATGACCGGAGCTGAAGGCAGGCACTTAAGGACTGAGCCCCCCAGGCACCCCACATTTTTAAAAAGAGTTAATCCTTCACAAACTCTTCCAGAAAACAGAAGAGGAAGGGATACCTTCCAGTTCATTCTGTGAGGTTAGTCTTGCCTTGATTCCAAAACCATGAAAAGACATCACAAGACCAACTTTCCTTCCAGATGCAGACACAAAAATCCTCACAAAGATTCCAGCAAGTCAAATCCCAGCTATGACTATGACCACAAGTGGGATTATCCAAGGAATGCAAAATAGGTTTAACATTAAAAAATAAATCAACATAATACAACCTATTAATAAAGGCAAAGCCACATGATCACCTCAAAAAAGTTTTTGCCAAAATCCATATATGTTCATGATAAAAACAAACAGGAAACTAGGAACAGAAGAATAGCTACTAAACTTTACTGACAGCATATACAAAAAACTACAGATAACATCACAGGTGGCTTGTCTGAATTATTTTCCCTAAGATCAAGGGAAGAAATAACAAGATAAGAATGTCTGCTTTCCTTTTGCAGTCAACATTGCTCTGAAGGTTCTAGTCACAGCAAATGGGAAAGAAAAGGAATCCAGATTAGAAAGGAAGACCTAAAAATATCTCTATTCTTAGATGATGTATTCTTGCATATAGAAAATTCTAAGGACTTCAAATATACACAAACACACACAAACACCATCAGAACTAATAAGTTCAGCAGAGCTGCAAGACACAAGATCAATATACGAAAAAGTCAACTGTATTCCTACATGCAGTCAATGAACAACTAAAAAGAAAGAAAACAATACCTTATATTATCATCAAAAATAATAAAATAGTTAAGAATAAATTTAACAAATAACTTTGACTTACATGCTGGAAGCTATGAAACATAGCTAAATGTGCAAATAAATAAATATTTTAATTGATATCTTACACCATTCACAAAAATTAACTCAGAATGGATCATAGGACTAAATTTAACTATAAAATTTCTAGAAAAAAAAAACAAAGGAAAAACATTTTGTGACTTTAGATTAAGCTAAGGTGTATTTGATACGATATCAAAAGCATGACCCATGAAAGAATATATAAAAGGAAAATTTATAACCCATAAATTTATAACCCATAAAAGAAAAATGTGATAATTTTTACTTCATCAAAAATAATAACTATTGCTCTTTTAAAGATACAGTTAGAAGAATGAAAAGATAAGTCACAGATTGGAAGAAAATATTTGCTATCACAAACGGACAAAGGATTTATACCCAGATTATCTAAAGACTTTTCAAAACTTGACAATAAGGAAACACCACCTTTTAAAAATGGGCATAATATTTTATTTTTTAAAGATTTATTTATTTACTTGAGAGAGAGAGAGAGAGCACACACGAAGGGGAGGGGCAGAGGGAGAAAGAGACTCTCAAACACACTCCTGGCTGAGTAAGGAGCTTGACACGGGGCTCAATCTCATGACCTTGAGATCATGACCTGACCCAAAATCAGGAATCAGGCACTTAACTGAATGAGCCACCCAAGCGCCCCCAAAATGGACATAATACTTTTAAAAGAGACTTCAGCAAAGAAGAGATACAGATGACTGGACAAGAAACATCGGTAGTCATTAGGGAAGTGGAAATTAAACTACAGTAAAAACAATCAAACAAACAAACAAACAAACCTTATTACACTGGCCAAAATTAAGATGATCAGCCATTCCAAGGTTTGGCAATGATGTGGAGAATTGGAACTCTCCTACAACACTGGAGAGAATGCAAAATGGTAGAATCACTCTGAAATACAGTTTAGCAGTTTCTTAAAATGTTAAACAATGACTTGCTATCTGATTGAGCAATTCCATTTCTTTGACATTTTCCAGAGATAAATTAAATATGTGTCCAGGTAAAGGCTAGTAGCAATAGCCCAAAGCTGGAAACAACTCAAAGGTCCAACCCATGAATGAATACATACATGTGGTATAGCCATGAAATGGAACACTACTGAGTTACAAAAAGAACTGAACATCACATCATGTGCCTTCACTGGCTATTTTAGGCAACTAACGAATCATTGAACTCTACAACAAAAACAAATGGTATGCCATATGTTGGCGAATTAAATTTAAATAAAATTTAAAAAATAAACAAAAATAAAATGCTTAAGATAGGGTAAAAAATGAAATGAGCAATTATTATATACAACCATTAAAGAATCAAAAAAATAATTATGTTGAGGGTGCCTGGGTGGCTTAGTGCATTAAGCCTCTGCCTTCAGCTCAGGTCATGATCTCAGGGTTCTGAGATTGAGCCCTGCATTGGGGAGGGGGGTCTCTGCTCAGCGGGGAGCCTGCTTCCCTCCTCTCTCTCTCCACCTGCCTCTCTGCCTACTTGTGATCTCTCTGTCAAGTAAATAAATAAAATATTTTAAAAAATAATTATTATGTTGAGTGAATGAAGTGAGACAAAAATAAGGAGTTCCTGCCTACTATTGGATTCTATTTATATAAAATTTTAGAAAATATGAATGAATCTATAATAAAAGAAAAATAAATCAGTGTTTACATAGGTGAGGCAGGTGGGGGGAGGGGCAAAAAAGAGAGGGATTACAAAGAAGGGACATGAGCATTCTTTTGGGAGTGATGGACGTGTTCATTATCCTTATTGTGCTGGTGGTTTCATTAAGTAGGTCAAAAATGAACAAATTGTACACATTAAAAGGTGCAATTTATTAATAAAGCTGCTTAAGTATCCCAAGGTTTAAAAATCGGTATATAAAAAAATTCTCCCCTTTTAGATATGATTGTTATTATACGGTATTTTTTCACACGACATAATGTAAGAAAATATCATGGATAGAATATAAATATCAACTAAAGATTCAAAATAAATAAAGACGCCTGGGTGGCACAATCAGCTAAGTGTCTGACTCTTGGTTTCTGCTCAGCTCATGGTCTCAGGGTTGTGAGATCGAGTCCTGCATGGGACTCTGTGCCCCAAGTTGGGTTCCATGCTCAGCATGGAGTCTACTTAGAGTTTCTCTCTTCCTCTACCCCTCTTTCCTGTGCTCGCTTGCTCTCTCTGTCTCTCTCTTCAAAATAAATTTAAAAATCTTTTAAAAAGAAAGATTAAAAGTGAATAATCTACAGTATTAATGTGGGATTGCAGGTGAACTATTTGCTTGATTTTATTTCTAGAAAATACAAATCATCTACAATAAAAATCTATTAGTTTCCTAATATAAAAAACTATAAAAAGAAAACGTGAACTGTTTACACTATAGAGCATAAACTCAAGCATCTTTGCTTTTAATCATGGAAACCTTTCACTACTAAGGAGCCATGAGCTGTGAAGATACAGTTTTAAGAATATGCATGATGTATTTAGCCCATAATTGAGAGACATTTTGGTATCATGTGTCTGATTCTCTGAGCTGTAAGCATTGAACTCAATCCTGACCCTATCAGACACAGCATACTTGCATATTGCAGAGAGAAAGCATAACTTGACCCAGGGGGTCAGTTGGAACTATCTTATAAATCCTAATTTCCTGAAATTGGATATAACGGAAGATGCTACAAAGGCCAGAAAACCCAACTATCCTTCCCCTTTCTTCAATAGAGAAGCTTGGTATCTTTGAAAGAATTCAGGATTGGAGCAAAAGATTTGGCTTCCATGGAAACTGCCACAGTCCCTTTGCATGACTGTAGGCACATCATTTTGCCTGTCAGAGCTGAGTCTTCTGTGAGATGCAGACACCATACTTCATGGTGAAGATCACATGTGCCAGCAACCAAGAAAGCAGTGTGTCATCTCTAAGACATAGTACAGGTCAGTTTACCACATTCCCACTGTTTGTTAGCAGGCTAGATGTGACCCTTTCACCCTGTTGGGGGTCACAGATGGACAGAACAGAGAAAACAAATGCAGATGTAGTACACTTAATTTGCAGCTCAGGGGTAGGCATTCCTGCCTTATGTTCCTCCCCATCTGACCATCAACTCCTGTATCCTTCCTACCTCTTGTCCAGGATTTGGGCAATCGTGTGTTCCAATGATTCCAGTTGTCTTTTTTTTTTTTTTTTAAGATTTTATTTATTTATTTGAGATAGAGATCAAGAGCAGGGGGCAGAAGAAGAAGCAACTCCCAGCTGAGCAGGAAGCCTGATGAGAGGCTTGATCCCAGGACCCCGGGATCATGACCTGAGCCAAAGGCAGACGCTTAACCAGCTGAGCCACCCAGGTGCCCTCCAGTTGTCTTAAAATGACACTTCATTGCAGTGTTCATTGCCAACAGAAGCACTGGTTCTTAAGAGTGAAACAGAGCTAGATATTATATAAATATTATATAAAGAGAGAACAGTGTGATGAGTGCTGTCTTCCAGGGGAAAAAAAAATATGTGTGTGTGTGTGTGTGTGTGTATCTTCTTCCAATGTTTATTAATCCTATTTCTCTCCACTTTGATCTTGGGCTGATATGGGAGACACATGTGAATTAACGAACGACCCAAGAACTATAAATCCTTCTACTGCCGATAATAAGCAAACTAGGATTTTATGTAGCCATCAGATGTTGTCTGTGGGGCCTAATCCACCAGGGATGGAGAAAGCTCCATTAATTTGTATACCCTTTTTGTTAGTGATGAAAGCCTTGAAGCTGAAAATAAAATCAATGGCTCGTTGTTAAAGAATCCTCTCTCTGCTCTTCCAGAGTTTGGGTCACTCTGCTCCTCCATTACCAAAGCCCCCTGCCTCTCCCAGTCTGCAACTCCAAGTCTGTATCTTGCCCATAAAAATTAATATGCAGCTGAAGTCTGACCTGCACGTGGGATCGAAGCTGAGAGGCGTGAGCGTGTTTCCACAATCGCTGAAATACATTCTTTAGGCAAATCACCCATTCCAAGGAAAGCAAAGCTGCCTCTGCTGTGAATATTTCCTTCTGCTTTTCCTTGGACAATTGCTCTTAACGAAAACTTCTCATGGGCTATGTGATGGTGGGAGAGTGTTACTCACAAACATCACAACAGCTTCTACAACAACAAAAAATCAGACTTTCAGAAGTGCGTTGTTTTTTTTTTTCCTCCATAAATATAAAAACACTGTCACGCGTAGCTCTAAAGAGCGAAAATAGATTTTGTGTATATACTATATGCAGAGGAAGATGTTCTAAATTCCCTGCTTCTCTTCCCAAGCTTCCAGCCATGTTTCTAACTGGGTCTGTAAGAGGAGAACCCTGTGGATGTTTAAGAGGAGAACTGCCTTGTGTGAGTCCTCTTGAGTCCTAACAAGTGGTAAAGAGTTTCTTGCAGACGTATACCAAAACCCCCAAACCATCCTCAGAAGGAAGACTTCCACCTTAGCGCGCAATTAGCAGAGTCCATGCAATTAACAAGGTCCTCGCAATTAGCAAGGTCCTTTGCGATCCTTGTCTCCACTGGCTCAGGTGTGACGATTGTGCATTCAGGCTACACACGGCATGCTGGGGAAACACAGAGTTGCATCCAGAAAGCCCCAAACAGCAAACACTGAGCTCCAGTTACCTTTCCAATAGCTTTTCAAATGGTTTTACCACCTGTTGATTTGTTCTGAGACAAAGAGGCCCTTCTATATTCTATCTTCAAAAGCCTGAGAGAACACAAGACTGAGGATTCATTGCTGAAAACCCCTAGTAGGTAGGTTAAGCATCTGCCTTTGGCTCAGGTCATGATCCCCAGGGGCCCGGGATAGAGTCCTGCGTCAGGCTTCTTGTTCACCAGGAAGCCTGTTTCTCTCTCTACCTGCCCCTCCCCTGCTTCTCTTTCCCTCTCTCTGACAAATAAATAAAGAAAATATTTTAAAAAATACAACATACCCCTAGTTTTCTTCATTTGATATACAAAATGGTGCCATTTATGAATAAATTATAAATTCCTAAGACAATTTAAGATGAAATTTATGCTAGGGTGATGCTCCCATGACAGTGATGGAAGAATTGCTGTGGAAAAGGGGGAGCCCCTCAAACAGGATTCTCAGAGGAATGAGTGAAAGTAAAAATTCTATGGAAATTGCCACTCTTTTTGGAGTTCTAAGTGAAATGGACTTTTCCATAAGATTGGTCAGATGACCCTGATGAAAAGGGAAAGAAAGCTAGGAAATATTGAAGTGAGGGAGAAAATTTCTATTTTTCTAAAGGATATGGAGTCTGTAGTGTGACAGAAGGGAAGTATGAAAATCTGATTCTGGGTAACATCTCTATAAAGCATTTTATGGGAATTTTTCAAGTTCCTGGATTTACAGGATGTTTCCTTATTTTTTCTTTGGAAAAAAGGATCCTGAGAAAAAAATGTTTTATCATTCTGAATCAATTGAAAATAGGTTAAATGACCTATTTCTTCTTTAAGAGTGGAGCAAAATGTCATAGCTTTGCAAATATGAGCACAAAAGAGACATCTAAGGAGCCTATGCATCTGTTGGGATGCCTTCAATGAAAAGAGAGCCATGATGGGCTGAGGCTCTCATGTTGCCCCTTACAACTGAATAAAGTTAGGAAAAGTAGAAAAATATCTCTGTACTCCATTTCTTCTATCCATTAAGAACATAAGGAAACCAATCCCAGCAATGGTGATGCAGAGTATAATTTATAATCAGCATTATTAGGTCATAGGTTTGCCTAAATCCAGCAAACATCAAAGACGGTAATGAAACTTTCTCAGTGAAAGAAAGCCATTTGGGGGGGGGTGAGTTACTCAATTCCTAATAAACAACATCTTCTCTATAGTAGTCAGTCAATTCCATTCATGAGTGTACAGGGAGGACCTCTAAACCAGGGAGTTCTTCATCAAAACTTAAAAGACTTTGCCATAGTCGACACTCTCAGAATGAGACCCATTATTTGTGGAGAACAGATGCCCTTAATCACTCGAACAACTAGGTTAATATCATAAGCTCCAACTATTTCCAGCTAATGGCAATCCATCATCAAGCTTTGGAGACCAGAATGGAAAAAAGCAGACTTACAATTTGCCGGGATGATTTAAGGCCTGGCATTTAGAACTTTATGTTTCCATTGCTCTTTTGATGTGCCTCTTGGCTCTTCCTTTTCTTGAAGAAAGCTCCCTCTAGTCACTCCCAAAGAGTCTAAATGCCTGTGAGGATGTACAAAACCCAAACAGAAATGTGTTATGTTCAATATGGGTGATGAACCATCTTTTAAGGATTATCCACTATGGTCCCTAAAAGGATAACAATAAGGATAGACACGAGGCAAAGGATCTCAGTTCCTCCAAATGGTGAGTGGTGGCTCTGTCTTTGTGATGGTAAATATCTGAACAAAAACTGTAAAGTCAATGAAATAGATAGATATTTGGATTTCACAAGTGACTAAATGGTCCGGAAAATTGATCCTTGGTTTCAGTTCTATATAACAGCATATAGACCCAAACAGGATCTAAATTTTGTCAACAGAAGCTGGTAAACCAAAAATGTAGTAGATTATTTTGGGATAGAGAAGTTGATTGACATGAAATGGCTTCCATGCCTTACCTCAGAGAATGTCCAGAGTAATGAAGCCTTAGAGATGATATGTGCAACTCCTTCCATTGCAGAAAAAAGTACCAGAGCCAGAGAAGTCCTTCTCCCTGTGTCAGAGCTAGTCAGTGGTTGTTCCACAACTAGAACCCAGACCTTTGGACAGGCCCCGGGTACCCTTCTTCCACCTCTAAGGTAAGTACGGTCTGTCACTTACCAACTGCCCAAGCAACCACTGCTATGCTCCGTTGTCATTTTGATAACTCTTAGACAGGTGAATTCAGAGGCCAATAACTGAATGGTCAGTGCTTAGTATAGTATAGGGCAGCCCATCCTGGATGAGCTACTGGATTTAGTTGAATGGAATTGAATTGAACCAGACAACAGTAGCAACAACAAAACAGCAATGGTAACAGCACACGTCTACACAATGCCTACAACGATCAAAACATTATTCTAAGTGCTTTATGTCATATGACATTATATTCAGGAGCTCATGCTAACTGTAACTTCTGACACCAGTGCCAGATGGAGTCCAAACTATCATGGACACTAGAAGTTGATCTCTACTCATTATTGGGCTGATGGCAAATGTATTGCATTCTCTCAGATCTCGGCTATGAAAAAGAACACCCTTGACCTGAGCCTGACCATTGCCACCACACAGCAAGGCCAAGCAACTTGGGCCAGGCTGGCTTGGTGGAAGATGAACCATGGTGGAAGACCAACTATGTACCATTTTTGCAAAATTACTTGGAATAGAAGCCAGCCTTTTCTTAATATAAATTTAAATATATGTGTATATATATATATTTAAATTTAAATATATAAAAATATATAAATGTATAAATTATATAAAATTTATTATGAATTATATAAAATGTATATAAATAAATTTATATACTTAAATTTAAATATAAATATATATATTAAACATATATATGTGTGTGTGTGTGTGTGTGTGTGTGTGTGTGTGTGTATTTACGTCAATGAGGAAGCTCCCTAATTTGGCTCCCTAATAGCCTAACAGCAGGCTATTAGGAGGCCTTGGGGAGCCCTATGGGGCATCTACAGTTTGATGGTTGGTATGGACAGAATGTTTGTACCCTCCCCAAAAACCATATGTTGAAGTCCTAACACCCCCAGTGCAGGTAGCTGTGTTTGGCTCTGAGGCCTCTAGGGAAGTACCTAATGTCAAATGAGGTAATAGTAGTAGGGCCCTTATTGAATAGGATTAGTGTCTTCATAAGAAAAGGCACCAGAGAGCTCACCTTGCCCACCCTCCCTTGACCACAGCCAGAGGAAAGGCCAGGAGGCAACACAGTGAGTTGCCAGCTATCTACAAGCCGAGAAGAGGCTCTCACCAGAATCACATTTACCAGCACCTTGATCATGGACTTCTAGCCTCCAGAACAGAGAATATAAATACCTATCGCTTAAGACAGCCAGTCTGAGGCATTTTGTTCTGGCCACCTGAGCTGACTGATACCAGGGATTTGGGTTTTGTTTGTCATTCAGAGAAGGGGAGCAGAGCAAGGAAGTTTCTCCCTAGCATGCTGCCCAGCCTGCATCCCCAACCCCATGTTTTGTGCAAAGTCACACAGAGGCCAGCAGGATGAAGATACCAAATGTCAGATTGGCTCCCAGTCAGAAAGGCCAGATCAGGCTTGTATCTTTCTCTTGGCCACACACTCCCCTACCACTGACTACTGCACCAATCCCCCCGCCTTGTGGTATCACAGAACACCTGCACGGCCCTCAGCACAAAGCCTGGTGATTGCTGTTGGCATTTAGGAGTGGAGACTATGAATGTTTGGATAAAGAAAGAAGATCTTTGACCCAAACTTGAGATTGAATGCAGGCCCTGCCTCCCCACCACACTCTCCTTAAGCAAGTAGTTCTCTGCCTTGAGCCTCAATTCTTCAGCTGTGAAATAATCATGTCATCTATCTCGTGGGGCTCTGGGGACATGGCGCCACTTCCTGGCTTCTTGAGATGAATGTGATCACCGAGGTGAGAAAAGTCTTTGCACATAAGGTGCCCAGTCTGGAGCCTATGTCCTATGTGTGGGGCTCTGGAAGGAGTTGTGAGGGAAGGTGCTAGATCTCCTGGGCCCTGAGAGAGGCTTGACTCTGAGGCCTCTGCTGGGCAAAGCAGTCAGTGGCTCTGCATCTCCACTCATGGCGTGAACTTGTGGACCAGAGCTCTGGGCTGAGACTCTGAGGACTCAACCATTGAGACCTGTGACCTGGGCAAGTCGCTACCTGCTCTAAGCTTCACCAACTTCACCTTTAAAAGAGGAAGAGAGCAGGATTGTTTCCCAGGGCTCTGCTATCCCGTGATTGTAAATAGTTCCTTCTCTCTTATTCACAAAATGTGAACATAGGGCAATTTTATTCTGTGCGCTTTGTCAGAATGATTTGTATTCCACAGCCAAAGTCCCTCACAGCAAGGTTGATGTGTGTTTGGACTGCAATAACCAAGTGTTTTATATTTTATAAAAGCCAAATTAATGATGAAAACTCACTAACGGTATTTTTCCTCTTCTCAATTCAAAGAAAATTGGATCCTTCATGTGTCAGAGTTGGTAGCTCACTGCCATTAGGAAGGAGGGGTTATTTGAGATCCAGGGAAAGTGTTATGATCTGGGGAAATTTCTAGTACAAGGGATCAGAAGACCGCATTTCTGAAGCAGCATGTAATGCACCTCGGCTAGCTTCCTCAGGCTGCTATCTTCCTCAAAGTGGGTCTGCCAAATCCAGAAAAGGCCACTAAGGTCCCACAGTGAGGAGCTGGGTCTCTGGAGAAAACTGGCTCCCGGCAGGGAATGCTGTGTTGTCCACACAGACATCCCGCAAGTGGGCAGATGGCCTCTACTGCTGGGTTGCTTTCATCAAGTCACGAGACCACCCTCCCTCTCAGCAAAGCACCTGAAACTTTGGTAGGAATATGGTAGGAATAAACTCTCTGAGCTTTGACGGAAGCTCCCCACGCTGTGAGAAGTGGAGGGAGAGGTATAAAAGGTCTAGAGTAGACATCTCAAATCCACACCCTAATCCTTGGAGAAATACTCATTCACTGGAGACAGTGAGATCACATCTCTCCCAACAGGAAAACATTCCCAGTGTACCAGGAAAGGGAAAAGGGAGGTCTTGACATAAACTCAACCACTGAATCCTGTATTGTGTGTTTTCTCTGTCCTTCTGTCTATATATAGATTATTAATCTTCTATCATCTGTCTTTCTATCTTCCTATCATCTATGTATCTGTTGAAGTTGTACTCACCTCCAGCCAACCTAACAGTCTTTAAGCTTTAGCAAAAGATCTTAGCCTACATGACTGATTAATGAAAACTTTCGTTGTAGATCTATAAATCATGCATTCTTTCCTAGAAAGAACAGAACAGCTCTTCACATTGCGGGATTCTCTTGCACAACCTTTCCCGGGCACCAAGGACCAGACTTTCTTGCCCATCTTCCGAGCATAGAGATAACTCTGTAGCTAACATCATCCTCTTTTTCCATAATCAAGAAATGCTATTGACCACTGTAAACCCTTAACTCATTAAACCCCTTTAAAAATCTCTGGGCCAGGCAGAAACCTTGGAGTTGGCTTTTGGACAAGAGTCTGCCTGTTCCCCGGGGAGCCAGCCTCCTGAATAAAACTCAAATTCCTTTCCAATGAAAATTTGTCTCTTGTGTATTGAACTTTTGAGCAATGAACAGTTGAACTTGGGTTTTGGTAACACAATTATCTATCTATCATCTATTTATCTATCTATCATCAGTTCTCTATCTACCAACCTAATTCCAAAAGAATAGGCACCAAAATGTTAATGCACCTATCTCTAAGAGGTGAAATTATGGGTCATTTTTCATTCATTCAGTGTGACTCAGTCTTCCAATTGCTGGGACCTCAGCAGCAACAAAAGAGATGAAATCCTGACCTTCACACAGTTTACAAACTGATGAGCAATTTCATTCAACCCATTTATTTATTTGTTTTTTTGCGTTTTTAAAAAATCTTTTAGAGTGAACATGTATTATTTTGTGTCCAGCGAAAAGCATAAGAAAGTAGAAAAAAAAGAGTGAAAAGTCTTTGCTTATAATTCTTGTGTTTTTGCTTTATTGGTGGCCAAGTACTTCTCCTTCTTTCCAGCCTTTGTTTATAAAATCAGAGCTTTAAAAGTTAAACAGATACAAATTCAAATTCCTGCCCTGCTATGAGGCAGACCACCTAATCTCCAAACCTTGACACCCTCATCTCAAATGAGGTTGTGGTGTGAATCTGATGATCCCCACAAAGGACCACAGAAATGTGAGCATGAACAAAATGCTCAGCAATGGCTAACATTGTGCCTCCAAGGATACCTGACTTTCTAGGGAACGGGTGCAGCTTTTCAATCACTTATGACAATGTCATTTATGGGGCAAGTTGAACAACTGAAACAAGGAAACCTTGGTTTTGATCCTAGCTCCACTAATTTCAAGCTGTATGGTCCCCTAACCACCACCTTCCCTGAGTCGATTTTCTCATCTCTCAAAGAACGAAAATGAAAATATCTTCCTACACTGTTAGGGCGACCAAACAAGATGATGAACGTGCTTTGAGAACTGCATTGTCAACTGCAGTGAGTTGCGTCAAGTACATGTTCAACAGAACGGCCAACCACACTCCCTGCCAAACCAAAATTCCCACCTTCTGATAAGATTCTGGGAGGAGAAGACAGGAAAGGACTCGAGTGAACAGCAAACTCTTGCCTTGTCCCTGTCCTGGAAGCAAGTGAACTCTTCCTGATGTTTTATCCTTCTGAAAGTTATCTGTTCTCCAAGTGTTCTTAGTGTTCCCAGTCATCGTGGGAAGACCACCAAACATCCTTCTCATGAGAAGACAGTTCCAGGTCAGATGTATCTTCCAAGCTCATATCAGCCAGTCCAAATGACTATTCATATCCCAGAAGAAACACATCTTCTCCATGTCACCAGACTTATACCTGCATCCTTTCTCACCCAGGGGCACCATCCATGGTCCAACAATTGCCTTGGGCAGAAATGGAGTCTTCTTCAACCCTGTCCTCTCATTCACTCAACAATTAGTCCCAAGCCCTTTGCTTCAGTCTCCAAAATACTCTCTGCCTTCCCTTGTCCCCCACCCCCCCACGATGATATAGGCCTTCCTTTCTTCTCCCCTGGATGAATGAAACAGCACCCTAACTGCTCTCTGTCTCCATGCTGCCTACTACATAAAACTGGTCATGACATCTGCCATCAAGAGGAGACATCGGGGCCCCAGTTGCCCTACCACACCATTCAGAACCCTTTATGCAACTCTGCCTTTCCCACTGGCCTCATCTTTCTCCTTTATTTGCAGTTCCTCCAATGTTCTCTCCTTTCCCTGGGCTTTTGCAAATGTTACTGCTGCCTGAGCACACTTTTCCCATCCTCGGCGGAACTCTTGAGCTCAGATTTTAACTGAGCTCAATTCTGTAGGGTGCCTCCTCTCTGGGAAATGCTTATGGACCCAGGGCTATAATTTTATTTTGAAATGTGCCTGGCACCTGTGTTCATCACTGTCACAGAAACCACCATGCCACACTCTTGTTTCAATATCTCCTCTGGGAGGGGACCATTGTCCTATTGTATTTTATAATTGTGACACTCAACACCATGCTTGCCCCATTAAGAAGCCAGTACTTCAGGATGCCTGGGTGGCTCAGTCCATTAAGCATTTCCTTTAGCTCAGGTCATGATCCCAGGGTGCTGGGATCGAGTCCTGAATCAGGCTCTTTGCTCTGCAAAAAGCCTGCTTCTTCCTCTGCCTGCTGTTCCCCCTGCTTGTGTGCACACGCTCTCTCTCTCTCTGACAAATAAATAAAAGCTTAAAAAAAAAAAAGCAGCCAGTGTTCATAAATGTCTGTTCAACAAATAAGTGAGTAACGGTGAACACATGCCATGGGATTTGGCTTCTCTTTTTTTTCCCCTACAGTTTTACGGCTCAGAGAGCTCATCTGTTCTCCAAGCAGAGTAGAGTTGCCCCTCCATGGTCGGTGCTTTGGCTTACTCTTCTGGGTTGTTCCAGGAGTAGCATTTAGCCTCAGATGGAAGAAGGTAAAAAAAAAAAAAAAATGCCATTTTGATCCTGGAAAACATCAGCAACAACTCGTGGTAGAAGTTTATAACTGTGTTAAGGTACGACTCGGTTGCCAGGATTTGGGAAAGAAATGATTCAACAAAGGCACCAAACGAGGCGTGGTGTGAGGAGAGGCATGTCATGTCTGGAACGCTGCTGGGCAGGAGAAGGCCCAGAGTAGTGGCAGCTCCCAGAGGATGCCCCTCTGACCTGAGAGAGAAGGCTTGGCTTTAAATCAAAAGGACATCCTGATGAGATGGGGTAAGTCACACAGATGGGGGAGGGCTGGTCAGAGAACAAAAAACAATCCAGATCCGTTCATCCAGGACAAGGGAGTTGGAGAGGGGCAGAGAGGCAGGAGTTAATGAAACTCAGGGACTTGTCTGTGTCCGAAAGGCTAATGGGAGGCAGTGTGTTTAGGACAGCCCTCCTGAAGGGGTCCAAGGGATCCATCCGGCTGAAAGCAAGCACAGGACTCCTTAATTTGACTGACTCTTTAATCCATTCTATAAAACCAAAGGACATAGTGAGCAAGAGTCATCATTACTCCTGAGAAGGCAACATGGAAGACATGATGGGTGAGATCACTCGTCATTTCCTTCCAAATACAAGTAGGAGGAGCACAGACAGATGGAGGTCAAGGCTGTGTGCTCCCCGGCTCCACAGGTGACTAGCTGTGGATCTTGGGCAAGTGGCTTGATCCCTCCAGCCTGTTTCCTCATCCCTGAAATGGCACGGCTTGTCCACCACTCCAATAACATTTGTGATGGGAAGGTGTATTGCCTGGTAGGAGCCTATTTTCTAGACTCATATATACGTGTGTATGAAAACTGTATAAATATGTTGAAAAGAAAAATCTATATTTATGATTTTGGCAAAAATCTCCAAGCATTATAAAACCTGCATTTAGCTAACTGTATGAGAGAGAAAGATCAAGAAAAATATGGAGGAGTACAAAGGAAAGATGGGCTGGGATGGAAATAGGGAGGGACACTTTGGGCCGGGGAGGAGAGACGGAGGGAGTAGCAGGACTAGTCTAAAGACCTGTGACCCCAGGCCATTAGAGCTTCCAGGTGCTGTGGTCAGCAGGAGAGAATGGTCCATTGCCAACCAACTTGGTATTATTCTCCTCCACCATTAAACTAGCCCCCACCCCCCTCCATCCCCACCACGTCCACAGCAACACCAGCGGCTAACTTCAGAAGTGGTCAATACGTAGAGCAGATCAGAAAGGCAATCAAGGAAATCCTAGTGCTTTTGTTCACATCTCAGAACCAACACCAAAGTGAGGCCTGGAGAGGAAGTTGGAGACTCCAAGGCTGTTTATTTCTAGTCCAGTGGTCCTCTCTTTTTTCAGTCTATCCCTTCTTAGAAACGTAGATACTAACCCAGAGGGTCATTAACAATGCTTAGCGCCTACTATATGAGCAGAGATAATAACCCAAAGACCCTGGCTCAATTTCAACCCAGTTCGTTGCACCCTACTCACCAAGGCCATTTCTTGCAAAGACACTCATTATAGCAACTAACGGACTCCTTCCCACCTCCAAGGAAAAGCAACCCTTCTCTCTGGGGTCTTGGCCAGATGCCAGTTCAGGTCAGTTTGATTCCACCCAGCAGGACAAGAGCTTTTGCAGGAGATTGGGAAGTGGGTGGCTTCATGTTTCATAGGTCATAGGTTCAAATCCTGTTGAGGGGCTGTTTTCAATAAGACCTCTGTTAATGGTCAGGGCATGGGGAATGAACCTGGGAGCATTTTCCTCACTCTCTTTATTTTTGCCTCAACAACTGTCTCACGGGGAAAATTATATAAGCCCAGTGCCCAGAGCCAAGTTGGCCCTCTCCCATCCCATAAGGCATCTGGCTCCATTTCCAAGAATTGCACTAGAATCCCTCAGCTGCCCAGGGAGAAAAAATGGACCTTTATTTCCTATTCCTATGATTTATGCAACAATATAAATTACTAGAATTCAATAAAACAGAGTCGTATAACAAGTACATTAAATTCAGGTGCTCAATACATGAAATGATATAAAACGCTGATCAACACTTTTTGACATGGTAGTCAATGCTTGACAACGTGTGATCCCATGTATGCATTTACACGCCTGTGTATGGAGGAAGAGAATCCTACCACAAAATATCACATGGTGATTGTTGTTCATATCAAATGCTTATTAGGGGCTAGGCACTGGGTTGGGTCCTCAACATGAGTCAACCCATTTGTCCCTCACAACATCCCTTTAAAGTCATCACTAGTAAGATCACTGTACATTAGTTGATTCAACTTACCGGGTTCATACAGCCATTAAATAGCGATGCCTATATTCCCACTCCAAGCATCTGGGGTCAAAGTCTAAACTCTTAATCACTATGTACTCTTTCTTTCACAATACAGAGGTTGAGGGGTGCCTGGTTGACTCAGTCTGTTAAGGGTCCGACTCTTGATTTCAGCTCAGGTCGTGATCTCAGGGTTGTAAGATTGAGCCCCAAGTTGGGCTCCATGCTGGGCATAGAACCTGCTTAAGTTTCCCTCTGTCCCTCTCCTTCTCTTCCTCCCTCTACCCCCACACATGTTCTTGTTCTCTCTCTCTCAAAACAAAAAACAAAAAACAACAACAAAAAAAAAACCCCACAGAGGTTGACAATAGCAGTCCCTGAGATTGGGAATCCATATTATGTTCCCATTTATGCATTTCTAGATGTCCACATTCTCTATAATAAGTGTATATTACATTCCTAATTAGGAAGAGATGGTACTTTTACATCTTCCCTGTTTTACATGGTCTGCATTGCAGACAAAGTAAAAAATATCGCCCTTCCAAGAAGTCTTTTAAATAAGCTTCTTTCTGGAGTTTCCAGGAAAAGGGAAAAGCGTAAGAATAAGGCGATTTGGGCAAGCATCTCCCTGAGAGGCCATCTCTGTATAAGCCTTCTCTCACTCCTTCTTAAGCACTGTATTTTCTCTCCCTCCCCCAAATAACAGGGCCTCTTGACCCATAGACCCCCAGACCAAAGAAGACACAAGAAATAAAGAGGCAAGAAGTCAGGTCTGAATGCCCAATTCGTGCACACTTCCTGAGGATGAAGCTGGCCTCTGGGTACAGCAATTGTAAAGGCCTCTGAAACTTGGCCACATTTTAATAGCCCAAGATAATTCCCCATCTAAACGGTAAGAAATACGGCCTTGAGATCAATACGGGGTGAATTAGTAGTCAACAGCGATCAAGTACGACAGAGAAAATATGATTCATTTCTTACAAGGGCTAAGATCTCCAACAGTTTATTGAGAAGCGTTTGAAGATTGGGGAACTGAGCTGGGAGGAATGCTTTAATTTAATCGACAAGTGGGTTTGTGGAGGAAGGCACAGACACTCGAAGGCTTTTGAGACTTTATCTTCTCTCTTTTTTTATTTTTATTTTTTTATTTTTTGCTGCGGCGGCGGTAACCTTATGACTGCACTTCCTCGTGCAGCTGTTTCTGAAGCCCTGAGATGAGTCCCAGGCAGGCAAAGCAGCGAGCTCACACCTTACTGCATGAAAATGAAGTTTCCAGCTCAGCGTACTGGACGGTCATTAATCTAATTAACAATTACTCAGTAGCAGCGAAGTTAAGAATGTCACATCTCATGGCATACTTTTAATTTCAGATGCGCTTCTGAATGTGATTTTTCCTGACATTTAACTGCCTCGCCGTATGGTTTTCTTCTCACAGAGAAATACAATTTATTCATCAAGGAGGCAGTCTCGTTTTCCTTGGGTGCAGGAGATATAAACAAATGTGGATTACCTTAATATGAAAAGTGATGGCCCTCGGCGTCCGCCTGAATATGAATGTTGAGAGGGATGGAGAAATCATTTTCCTCGGTGGATTTGGCTATTAAGTTGGGACGGCGAAAGGCTTGGACCTAAGCCTCCGTGACACTACACAGCATTTTTGTAAATAAAAACTGATTTTTAAATAGTTTTTAAACAGAGCTTACCGAATAAATTTCCCACTGAATATGTGTTCTTCTGCATGCATACGAGGGGATATGAAATCCAACTCCCCCCCCCCAACCCCACCCACTTCCCCACCATTTTGGCAATTTAGCGGTGGAAGGTGAATGGCTCAGTCACAGCAAAGGTTCTCCGGCAAGGCTTTTGAGATGATAGATTTGGAAGAAGGATGCGAAAGTCCATACACTTTCCCTCAGTGATTATCTTGCGTTTGGTGCCTTTCATATCAATGCCTGGGGGAGTCACTAAGTACAAACCTCAACTCTAATTCCTTTGGGTGCATCATCCCCCAAACACTACCAGGTCATAAAATGTTTTCTCAGGACAGTGTGCCATTTTCTAGAGAGAGAAGGTGGGTTTGGAGGTTGGAGAGGGAATCCAGAACTGACTTGGAGCACGCAGGTGAAAGACAGACTGATCCCAAACCCGCCAATGAAGGAGCCTCAAGCTCTGCTGCCCTAAGAGAGTTCAGAGCCAACCCACACATTGACCTAAGGGAAGTTGTACAGATAGACTCCCCAACAATGGATAGCAATTTCCAAGAATCCCTAAATGTTCTTCTAGCCCACGTAAAGATTAGCCCTTGTACTGTGAATCCATAGAAAGAACAGACTGTCACTAAAATGGTTCGAGTTATGGCAAGTTACTCAGCATTCAAGTATCCCCAGATCAGGAGTCAACCCCCTGCGGGGGAGTTCTTCAGTGCCCTGATGGGTTCCACCTGCGCACCTGCCGGGGAACAGGAAGCTATCTCCTGGGCATGAAGCTGAGAGTGGAGATCACTGGAACACACAAAAATTGCATGAAAAGAGCACTGTCTCCCTTTCAATGAGATAGCAAGTGACTTTCAGATGAGTTAAATCTTGCAGTAGAGTCACCGAATGGATAAGCCGTAGAGACAAGATTCTAACCCAAGTGTGTCTGACTTGTGCACGTCCTCCTTGTACTTTACCAGGCAGCATGCAATCAGCCTAAACTTTGCCTTGAGCATCATCTTAACCGTTTCTGATCTCTGTAGTTGTTTCAGTAATAGCTCAATTATCCAAAATATTTAGGAAATGGGGCATTCTGGTCAATTAAAAGTCTACCTAAGCAAATAGAGTCTAATGAAAATAACCAGATTGTCAACACTTGTTCATCGCCCAGCAGGTAGCTGTCCCTACTCTGCCGTCATTACATATCTTATTTGCAGCCTATATTTCCTTTGATCATAACAGTTAATGATTTTATCGTAATTGTCGATACATCTTGTCTTCCCTGTTCTATTTTAAGTTCAGTCCCATGCTACAGGGTCTCTCTGGCCACACTTCATCCGAAGTGCATGGATTACAGTAAGTATATGTATATGCATATGTGTAAGTCTGTGTACATGTACACATACATGTGCATTGTGCATGTATATTACAGGTATATGTATAACGTATACATGCATGGGTATTATGAACTATGTAGTGTGTATAGTACATATTGTTACATAGTATAGAATATGAAAAATTATATGATAAATATATAACATGTTATATGCAATATAATAGATGAATAATATAAAGCATGTTTACCTCATCTTATATATAGTAATATATATAACACATTAATATATGGTATACTATATGGCATATTACAAGTCATATATTTTACATTGTGCATTATGTATTATCTCTATATAACATATTATACAATATTATTGCCTTATAATTTTATTATATAATATACCATATTACAATATACTATTATTTATATGTATAGTAATACAGCATATATTATGTACTATAGGTATATAACTTGCAGACATATATATAAAATACGATGGAATGAATGAACAAAAGAGGACAGAGGAGCACCTTGGCTCAGTCAGTTAAGCATCGCCTTTGGCTCAGGTCATGATCTCAGGGTCCTGGGATGAAAACCCAATTCAGGCTTCCTGCTCAGAAGGGAGCCTGCTTCTCCCTCTCCCTCTGCCCCTCCCCCTACTCATGCTCGGTCTCCCTCTCTCTCTCTCACTTGTGTGCTTTTTCTCTGGCTCTCAAATAAATAAATATTTTTTTTTTTTTAAAGAAAGCACAAGAGTCTGAGGTGGAAGCAGTGGACAGCATTATTCTGCACATGCACTGATTTGAGGATGTTCCCAGACACAGTCGACACCCAGGGTTTGAATTCAGATTCTAAGCAACTATGCGCTTGTGGGCAAATCCCGTAGTCACCTGAAGCCAGGTAAAAGGAGGACAACTATACTGCGAGTTAGCATCCGTTGACACTTCCTACGTACCAGGCACAGTGCTAAGTGCTTTGCACGTCCAAACTTAATTGACCTGCCAGTTACCCTATTAGTCAGGTACTATTACTGGCCCCATTTAGAGGTGAGGAATTTAAGGCAAAGTGATGGGAAGTAATGTGCTCAGTGAATAGAGAGCATTTCACCCAGCACCCAGCATGCACGAAGTGCTCAGTAAATGCTAGCTAGCTAGCCTTTGCCTCCCCCTTTTAAGGACGACAATCTCTGGCTAACCACATGTGCTGTTAAAACTTGACAATATATTTATTTGCCTTATAAAGAATGGAAGAAGAAATCAGCTCGCATAGATTTTATTTCTAAACTATCTATAAATAATAAGTTAGGGAAAACTTGCCTTTCTTATTTAAAGGTCTAATTTAGATTCTTTATCAAAATGATTTAAAATGCCTTTCACTGGGAAACCATATTTCAAAGACTTTATTTATTAGACTTCTTCAAAGTGTGTTTTTAATGCACATTCTGACTTTTTGCCAAACCTCTTCTCTGAAACAGTAAAATTAGAGCTGCTCCCTCTTTAAATAAAGAGTTATATTTATTAGATTTTTACATATTGATACAGTACAATCTATCAAAATAAATCTGAGAATTGACACATAAATCTTCCACTCTCCCACCATTCTTTACATCCAGAGTCTTGACTGTCATTTCCCTCTGATAAACGTTCAGAGAAGTCTTGGGGCAAGGAACTTCTTTTCACAAGAATCAGACCTGCATCTTCAAGTGTACCTTTCCATCTCATCGCTGTGGCTGCACTTGGGGCCAGAGTGGCTGTGTGTGTTTTATCGGACACTGTAATTAAATATAATTACCTTTTAAGCCTAAACGGCAGTGAACTCTACAAAATGCACAGGACTTGTAAGCCAAGTTCTAAAACCAATGTTTCAACCTCTTGGGAGAATGCCAGGAGAAAGTCACCATTGTGTGTCTTTTCCTGCTGGACCCTTCGGAAACCTCTCTCCTTTTTTATTTAAATGAAAGACAATGACTTCAAAAGAAGATGCCTATTTCTCAAATGCTGGCGGGCAGATTCTGAGTCATTTCAAATAGTGCACACGTTGCAAAAATCACCGGAGTGATTTTGGACGTGAGACTTTCTTTTCTATAATTCAGTGATCTCTATGGTAATACGTAGTAGACACCAAACAGATACTCAGGGGCGCTGATACCTCTCACATTTGATATCTGGGTTACCTCTTTGACAACATAGCAATAAGAAATTCTGGTAAAAAGTAAGATCTCAGGCCACCTCTTTCCAAGATAGGAACATTTTAATCTTCAACGTGTTGAGGATTATAGATGCATGTGTTATATCTTCCTTTTCACAGGCCCATGAGATTGTCTGGAATGGGGCTCCAGGTGCACTTATCAAATAATGACAAATTAAAAAATGACAACTTTTGTCATCTAATTGGACTCTCTATATTATGGGATACGGACCCTCCATATTGAGGGATACAGACCCTCCGTATTGAGGGATATGGACCCTCTGTATTGAGGAGTATGGACTCTCCATAATGAGGGATATGATAACCACACTGGTTATGGACTGAATGTTCATGTCCCCCTCCCCACTCAATGCTCATATGTTGAAGCCTTACCCCGCAATGTGATAATATTTGGAGATGGGTTTTTTGAGCAGTACGTAGGTCCAAATGAGATCCTGAAGCTGGAACCCTCATGATGGGATTAGTGAGTGCACTTAGAGGAAGAGAAAGAGAGAAGCATCTCTCTCTCTCCAGGTACATACACCAAGGAAAGACCATGGGGGGCGTGGGAGGCAGAGAGCTGGATGTGTGTAAATCAGGAAGAGTGATCTCACCAGACACCCCACCATCCAGGGACCTCAAACGTGAACTTCCCAGCCTCTAGAACTGTGAGAAATAATGTCTGTTGTTTAATCCACTTGGTGTGTGGTATTTTGTTATAGCAACCCAAGCCAAGAACACCATTAAAATCAGTGTTCTTTGAAAAATTAAAGTAAAGATGTGCCAGCACCCATGCGTTGATGAATGCCCACAGCCTCTTGCTTTCCTGGTCCCACAGTCCCTCCCATCTTTCCACCTCTGCCATCTTCAAAAGTTGTGCTCTCCCAATGGCCATGTGATGGGGTCCAAACCCCTGAACATATTTTTTCTAATCGGCTCCTACTGATTTCTCCAGCTGTCTCTCCAGGGGATTCCCCCTCTAACTGACATGCCTCACCTTGGCCTGCCCACCATCTATCATTCTTTTATAGCTGAAAAGGATCCTGGGTTTCCACTGGTTCCAACCCTACCTATGCACCCTAACCTTGACTCCTCTTGATCCAAATGTTTGGTTGATGCAGATTCTACTGTAGATCTAGGGTGAAGTATGTCTCTCAGGCTGGGTACATATCATCTAATATAATAAGTTAGGAAGGAGGTAGACAGGAGGACTGGAGAGGGAAGGAGGAAAGAATAGAAGGAGGTGGGTTCCATCAGAGCCTCCTGCCCATCTCAACTGCTGTCTTCACTCATGTGCCTCTTGAGACGTGGAGGGACTCTCTGAACAAGAGACAACACCGGGGCCATCCAAGGCTTGAGCACAACTGAGTGATTCTTGCCATTTTGAGTAAAAGGAAATGAGAGAATCCTAAAAGTTCTTATGAACCTACTACGTGCTTTACCTACTTTAACATATTCATTTTCCATTGCAACCCTGAAAGGCAGATTCAAAACAGAACAACACAGGGGCACCTGGATGGCTCAGTGGGTTAAGCCTCTGCCTTCGGCTCAGGTCATGATCTCAGGGTCCTGGGATCGAGCCCCGCATCGGGCTCTCTGCTCAGGGGGGAGCCTGCTTCCCCCTCCCTCTCTCTGCCTGCCTCTGCCTACTTGTGATTTCTGTCTATCAATAAATAAATAAAATCTTAAAAAAAAAAAACCAGAACAACACAAAACAAAAAACTTCTTTTACAGGGAAGCAAAAGAAGGCCCAGAAGTCTTGGTCCCAAAAGAATTTAGACTAGTATTTGAATCCAGACCTTCTTTGGTTCAATCAACTTTTTCTTTTATTATTTGTTTTTAGCAGGAGAAGCTACCATGAAAACCACCAGCCAGGCACTGAGGTCCCAGGAATGATAGGACATGATTTGTGTCTTCTAGTGGCTTCCAGCTTGGGAGAATGGGACACACCCATAAACACTATAAAGCAACAAAGGATAAACAGTATGCAGTAAACCATCCCTATTGTTCACTTGTCTACACTGCCTGAGACACAAACATTTATTGAGCTTCTGCTAAATGCCAAGAACGATCTAGTGATTTGCCCTTATTTATAGACTTTACAGAACTCCCTGGGATCAGTATGACCAGTATTATACGTACTGTGCAGAAAGGAGTTTAATTAACACGTCCATGTTTCCTCAGATGGTACAAAGAGGAAGGCTTAAACCACATTTCAGAAGCTCCTTCAAAAACAGACTCAGTGTTAGAATGTTTGTTTCACAGATATTTTGTATATATATATAATTTACTCACTGAGGCATAAATTCATTTAGAGAGTCTTGTGGTCAGGGACTTGGGATGGAATTTAGATCCACAAGATCTTAGACACGTCCAGTGTCTCCAAGCTTCTTTACAGTTTTGTAGCAGTGGCCATAAGGAGTGGAAGGACATCGAGGGACCAAGCCAGCCACCACGAGCCACGTCTGTCCCACAGCAGCTGGGACAAATACCAACACTTTCTGCTTACACAGTGCTGGGACTTGACAGCCATATGCATCAGCCCTCTCCCCTCAAGAGTATTCCACTGGTCAGTCTCATGGTCCAAGAGTTCCTAGGAGATAGACTTAGTGGTTCCACACAAAATCTCTTTTAGCATAATTCTGTCCTTCCAAAAAGAGTTCCAGAAAAGAGAGAGAGAAAGAGAGATCGTATTTATACAAATCTCTGTCTGGAAGTCCTGAAAAGCAGTCAGAGCCAAAGAACAAGAGAAGCAGCAACCCTCAGGAGGTAGGGACTTTGACATTAGAAGCCCTGTGAGAAGCCAACAAGGTCAGGGGGACAGAACCCAACAAGGAATGTTCACTCACTTGGCAAGGTGGTGCTGAGGGTCATGCCATGGGAAGGTAAATGTCCAGATTCACAGAGAGAAAACAAGCATCTGGGTGAGTACCTGGCCTTGTATATTATTAATTTATTTAGTGCTTCTCATCTTTTTGTTATTTCTAAAGGCTGATAATTGTATGATTCTGGTATCTCAGTCAGGTCTCTCTTTCTCTCTCTCATTTTCTTTCTCTCTCCCTCTCTCACTGTTAGGCAGTAGAATGGATTCTGTGCTAAAAGGCTATAATTAGCCTGATAATAGCACATTTCTAAAGCATTGTTGTTTTGTTTTACCTTTATATTTTTTCTCCCTATGATTGTTCTGTAAATTAATTTTTTACTTTGAAGTTCTGTAGATGCCATTACAGTAACTATTTCCCTGAGTGGATGATTTCTAGCATAGCAAACCGTGTCTTCCTTGATTCTGGAGAACAATCCTATCACTGTAGAAAGCATGCCTCAGACCATTTTCCTTGGACTCTGGAGTCAACACAAGTGGCTTAACTCTGGACCTACTGGGATTTAAGAATTTCTGACATGGAGACCATTTATAAGGCCTGATTTGAAGGGAGAAAAGGCTCACACTTTGCTCTTCACATACTATCCAGCACATACTGTGATCTGACGAGGAATCAGGGGTTTGCTTTCCATCTGGATGCTCTCCAGAGTTCCACAACACATTATACAAAGGAATTATCCTTAGCAAACTCTCTTCACTACTAAAGCAAGCCAGATTTCCAGAAGGAAAGTTGACCTTATCCTTAAAATATAGTTTTGAAACTGAATTTGCCCTCATGGTAGCCTGTAACATGGCCCCGAGGGGTCCCTGACAGTCTTGTGTCAACCTTTCGCTTGAGTATGTGAGGGACCCAGTGACTAACCTCTCATGAATAGCATATGGCAAAGGCAATGTACAAACATACTCATGGGGCTAGAGGTCAACACCATCCGTTCCTCACAAGTGACTGGCCAGGGATTGGCGGCTTCATGTTGATCACAACATGGCAGCTCGCTTCCCAGAGAGAGAGCAAACCAAGCAAGAAAGATAATACATCAACGATGTGTCAAACTGCACTTTCTGAAGGAAGCAACAAAGAATTTGTGGACGTAAACCTTACCTTAGCTCCAGTTTAATTAGGTTATCAGGAAATCCTTCCATTATTTGGGCCACATTTGCTCTTCCAAGTTCATTTCAGAATCCATGGAATTTACTCGGTTCTACTGAAAAAGAAGAAAAGCCTCTAACCTGTAAAACTATTCTGGACATTGAAGCAGAAGAGGTGACGTTCTAGACTTAGCATGTCTCTGCTCCGTAGACAAGGTCTTCTCTGCCCACATTGGTCAATGAAGGTTTTATACCCTGCACTTGTGTTCTCGGTTCATTTCAAGCTCTGCCCTGTTCACAAATACTGTCATTTCAAAGCCACTGCAAATTGGTCCACAAAGCATGCCTCTGCTTTGCAGTAAAAAGGCCAGAAAAGGGTCAGTATCAGGTATATTAAAAAACCATTTGATCACTTTGGTAATATGCACACATTCTTACTCTATTTCCCCTATGAGTTATATAATAAAAAACTCCATCCTGTAGAAGCCTCCTTCTTTCCCCCTTCATGTTTCTTCAACCAAAATAGAAACTCGCAACTTATTGTTCCTTTTCATTCTTCTCTATATCTTTAAGCTCTCTCCAAGAAAGGTCAAGTGCACACAGTATCTATTTCAAAGGCTTTAAAATCATATCTCAAAGGGCAATTCAGCCAATTATTATTTTAAAGTACACCCTTTCTCAGAGAAATATCAGTCTGTATAGAATTTCCTCTGAGAAATGCAAATGTAGGGGAAGACTTTTTCTCCAACCTTGAAACTTTTTGAATCTTTTGATTTATTTTTAAACATTTTATTTTTTTAAATAATCTTACACCCAACATGGGGCTTGAACTTATAACCCTGAGATCAAGAGTCACATGTTACTACCAACTGAGCCAGCCAGGCACCCCAGAACTTTTTGAGTCATTTTGAAATAAAGGGTAGACGTATGGTTTGTGAATCTGGGGTTGCTAGTCTTGGTTTGCAGTGGCTCACCTGAATTCGGTGAACTTGAACTTCCCTAAGCGCAGCCACTTCGTTCAGATATGGTCATGTGTGAGCCTCAGACTCAGGATTTCTGTGGTTGGCTCCTTCTAAATTAGTTTAGGACCCCCATTTGGCCAGCTCAGGAAGTGAATTCAGAAATACAGTACTTAGGCTTCGAGCAGAGGGAAGGTATTTTTCTAAGGATGGATCCTTGCATAAAGAGACCTGAAATGGACCCAGAATTAGCATCTATGGTGATATGCTAATGTCAGTGACAAATAAGACAAGTCGTATTTGGGCGATACGCTGAAATATTCCCTTGGTCATCTTTCTCACGAAAATGCACACGCTGGCTGATTATGTCATCATCCTTATTCTATTTTTTACCTGCAGCTTACTAGCTTTAAACCGTCTAAAAGGAGCCCCCAAATTATAATATAAACAACTGAGCATAAGTGCTCAAGCTACTTAAAGTGTGTGAGCCTAATACCTACCAGTGACTTCAAGGAATAACTGAAGCAAAGATACTAGAACAGGACTTACTATTTTTTCATAATGGGATGGACTAAATTACCCATTATGTAGGAATCACACATAAAAGCCTTCCTCTACATCAAGTGATAGATCAAAGGAAGGGAAGATGAGTGGTCTACAGGCATGAACCACACCTCCCGAATTCTGAGACCAGGAGTGAGCAGTCTGCATTTTAACTACCTCTCCTTGACATGAAACAGTCTTCATGTGTCTCCCACTGAGGAAAGTCAGGTAGGCTCAGCTACAAAGATTTCCTTCCTTTGCACCCCTCCCTTCCCTTTCCTTTACCGGTGCATCGGAAGGATGACAGGTCCCTGACTGGGCTCAGGTGAATCTAATTTAAAATCTGGACTTGGCGCGTCCCTCCCATCTGAGCCTTGCAGGGAAGGCATCTGTCAGCCTCCCAGCGTGGGTCCCTGGCATATTTACAGTTTCAGTGACGGCCCGCTCATTCCCAACGCAGCTGCAAGTGCTCCCTTGTCCCATCCCCATCTGCATGGGAAACTACCCAACCAGATATTCTGACTTCCAGTGACAGATGAAAGCATGCTGTGTCCTCTTGTCATCATACTGCCCTTATCCCCTCGTTTTCAAAAGTACTGAGGGGCCATCAGAGTGTCATTCCAACAATCATCTTACAGTTGTGCTACAAGTTCATCAATATTCTAAAGAAGCCACTCATTCATTCCCTAACTCGTTCTACAGACATGACCAAGGGTCTTCTATGGGCCAGTCATGCTCCTGGTCACTGAAACACAATCACAAACATGCCACCCTATCCGTGACCTCATGGAGTTCACTGTTCCCATGCCTTCCATATGGGTAGCTTTTTGGCCTGTGTTTATTAATTTCTGAGAAGTGGATGCGAAATGACAACCAGGTCTCTGCTGAGGAAGTATTTTGCTGAGGATTTCTTTTGCAGATTCTCAAGCCCTAACCTACTGCAGGACTTGCCCCAGGTACACACATCACCCCTGACACAGGAAGATGTAGTTGAACCATCAAGGCCCCTGGACTAAAAGCTGAGAGAGGCATCTGGCACATCACCCGTTGGGCACTTCTTCAAGGTCCAGTTACATGTCAGCCCAAGGTCTGTGACTCTGGACACACAACGATGAACCAGTCACACAGGTTCTGGTTCTCAGAGGACTGACAGTCTAGGTGGTAGAGGAATGGGGAGAACAAATAAACAATTAAAAAACCTTCTTAGGAGGCACCTGAGTGGCTCAGTGCATTAAACATCTGACTCTTGATTTCCGCTCAGGTCATGATCTCAGGGTTGTGGGATCGAGCTCCATGTTGGGCTCTGCACTCAGAGGGAAGTCTGCTTGTCCTTCTCCCTTTGCTCCTCCCCTACTTGTTCTCTCTCTCCCTCTCAAATAAATAAATAAAAACCTAAAAAACAGCAATGACAAAAAAAAATTTCTAGATGAAGTTTGCGCAGGTAACAATTAATGTTAAAATAATGAAGAAAGGAAAAGAAGTTTGGCAGCTGGGCCCAGCTCTTTACCCTTTTGCCCTCAGTTTCCTCATATAAAAAATGGGCACGATTCTGGATGCTCCTCAAGGTACCTTCCCTTGCACCTAGAATACATGGCCCAGTCTGTACCAACAGCCCAACTCTACCCACCTACTTCTTTTCTTCACCTTTGCCGAATGCTCCAACCTGTGCATGTGTGACCACTCGATCCCAGCCAGGAATATACACATGACCTCTCACTTTTGAGGAGAACTTAGAAGTTACCAAGAGCTTTTTCACACTTCAGATGCATAAAGATCTGGTCAGATGTTGTTCTTCCCCTTTTATGGATTAAAAACATTCAAAGCTCAGAGAAGTGAAAGAATTTGATGAAGATTGGAGAAGAAGAAATAAGAAATTAAGCTGAATTTATTTTTTTTAAAGATTTTATTTATTTATTTGACAGAGATCACAAGTAGGCAGAGAGGCAGGCAGAGAGAGATGGGAAAGCAGGGTCCCCGCTGAGCAGAGAGCCTGATGCGAGGCTCGATCCCAGGACCCTGGGATCATGACCTGAGCCGAAGGCAGAGGCTTTAACCCACTGAGCCACCCAGGCGCCCCGAAATTAAGCTGAATTTAAAACGAGAGCTTTTACCTCCAAATTCCACACTTGTATAGATTACTGATCAGGACAGAGCTGAGGAGGAAGGAAGCCAGAACCCTGGTGCTTAGTCCCTGGGTGACAGTGAGCATCAGCGACAGAGCTGGGTTCCCGGATGAAGACTTAACTCTGAATCGCTTTTCATACATACACGTTCTCTCTCTTTTCATTCATTAATAAATGTTATAAAGAATACTTAATAAAACCGCAAAGGCAAAGGGGCCCAGAGGATGCAGTAGGACACAGCCCTCTGGCAAGCAAGTCTGGGCAATCCCACTTCCACCGCTGACTCCCAGACCTTCTGTTGGTTCTGGGTTCTGTGTCCTGTGGAACCTTCTCCAGCCTGTGCTCATGAACCAACCAACCATCCTGTGGGGGGGTGGCTTGGAGAGACAAAGACATTGTGTGCCAGCAACTATAAGAACCTCCCCCCAGGAACATCCCGTGCACCGGAAGTGAATCAGATGTGAAACCAAACCCTCTTGTCCTCAGACCATGACTTTTCCTCCAGCAACTCCGATTAACAGCAGGTGCCCTGCCCACCCCTAACTGCACCCCAACACAACAGTGACCACTTCCGGGCAGGAGCTTCTGAGAGCCTACAGAGACAAAGGCCGGGAGATAGAGGTGAGCCTGGAGTCCAGTGATTCAAGGTTTGCTTCCCACATAGGATCAACCCAAACCGAAGCCCTCAGGAGATTATCAGGCTAGGTCTTCTTATTTTACCCCTAATTCAAGTTCAGAGACAAAAGATCATCACAAGTTCTACGGGATTCACAAATCAATAGATGCTGCATGTTGAATGTTCATTAATGAATAAAAAAGAGAGAATGTGCACTTATCAAGAGTGATTAAGAGTTAAGTCTTTAAAAAAAAATTTTTTTTATTTATTTACTTGAGAGAGAGAGAAAAGGAGCAGGGGGAGTGGCAGAGAGAGAGAAGGAAGACAGACTCCCCCAATGAGCAGGGAGCCTGACATGGGGCTACATTCTGGGACTCCAGGATCACAACCTGAGCCAAAGACAGACACTTAACTGACTGAGCCATCAGGAAACCCTAGAGTTAAGTCTTAATAATATAGCTAACTGCTAGATAGCCAAAGAAAGGCATAGTGATTGGTTTTGTTCCCCTTGAATTAAGTTGACTTCAGTGCAGTTTACATACCCACTGAGTGGATCACACTGACATCCCAATATCTCAGCTTCATCCTCGTCATCAACATAATTCTCATGCCTGTGTTGGAGTTTTGTCTTATCCTGTACATTTCACAGAAGAGGCACCTCGCTACTTCCCAAGGTCTCAGAGCTGCCATAACTGCTGAGAGCGAGCACAGGTCTGTCTGTTTGCAAAGACCACACCTTTCAAAGCCACAACCCTGTGGCAATGATCCATTAGTCCTTAGGCCACAGAAGGCAGAGCAGAATGTGGCCTTTGCGTAGGGACTTGCAAAGCACCAATAACCACTCTTGTCCTCTCACTGCATGGAATATATTTCCCCTACCTGACTGTGAATTTGACTTAAGCAAGAACAACTTCCAATGGAGGGGAATAAACACATCTAATTCATTGTTATCTTCTATGTGCCTTTCCTTCTAAGGAGTCAGATTACCATCCATCTACTTTGAGAGCCCCAACTGATGAAGCAGGGACCCATGTGGAGTTTTGGAAATAATGCCTCCAGTGAAAGGTAGTCCCACGAGAAGTTAGGTCAGGACGTGAGGCAGTGCATGACCTACTATTTCCCCAGTGAGTCACTTATCTTGGGGCTGGTCCTTCATGGGGTTCCTTGGCACACTGACTGGGTTGCATCGGTGATGTGCAGTGGATAAGGGGAGAAATGTCTCCACGGGCCACGGCTGGGCCCCAGGAAGCCTAGCAGCCTCTACTTCCTCTCCTTGCACTCCAGGAGTGCTGTGGGGAGTTGTGGTGGGTTTAGCAAGTCCCCCTAAGAAGTAATGCCCATCTCCTAAGCCCCAGCACCTGTGAAGGTAACTTTATTCAGAAAAAGTGTCTTTGTAGATGTCATTCCACCAAAGGTCTTGAGATAAAATCACTTGGGATTATCCAGGGGAGCCCCAAATCCAACGGCAATGCCTTTATAAAAGAAAAGCAGAGACAGAAAAGGAGAAGCCCACATGGAGACGGAGACAGACAATGGAGAGAGACAGCCACAAGCTCATGGATGTTTGAAGCCACCAGATGCTAGAAGAGCCTTCCCTAGGGTTCTCCCCAAGAGCCTCTGGAGGGAGCATGGACCTGTCTACACCTTGATTCAAACTTCTGGCCTCCAGACCTGTGAAAGAATAAATTTCTGTCATTTTTTAAAAAGATTTATTTATTTATTTGACAGAGACAGAGATCACAAGTAGGCAGAGAGGCAGGCAGAGAGAGAGGAGGAAGCAGTCTCCCCGCTGAGCAGAGAGCCCGATGCAGGGCTCGATCCCCAGGACGCTGGGATCATCCTGAGCCGAAGGCAGAGGCTTTAACCCACTGAGCCACCCAGGCGCTCCAAATTTCTGTCATTTTTAAGCTAACCAGTTTTCAATAATTTGTTATAGGAGTCCCAGGAAACTCATACTGGTGTCTTCAGAGTCCATGTAAAAAGTGCCTGTCCTGTCAGGAAGGCCACGTGGAAAGACCACGGCCTCTTCCTCTGTTTCAGAGCTCATCACTCCAACCTCTGATTTTGTCCTTGCCTTTTCTCTCTCTGACTCTGGCCCTCCTCCTTCCCTCTTACATCGTACCCACCTGGATAATCTACGATCATCTTCCTACCTCAACACTTTTAACTTAATCACATGTGCATGGCCCTTGTTGCCATGGAAGGTCACATATTGATAGGTTCTAAGGATTTGGGTGTGGCCATCTTTATGGGTCCATGAGTCAGCCTACCTTGCATTTAATGAGCACTGCCTCTGTGTTAAGCACTGAGTTCCTACTATCCTGCTTAATCTTCATGAAAGCCTTCTGGAGAAGTACTACCATCCCCCCCCCTTTAAAGGGGAAACTGAGGCTCAGCAAAGTGAGGATACGTCCAGGTTTACGCAGCAGGCGAGAGTCTGAGCCAGGATTCCCTTCAGGGTGTCTAATCCCCGGGCCTGTGCTCTCACTCTCTGCATATCCTGCCCCTCCGTGCTACCCTCCCCAAGGGCTAGCAGAGGAATCAGCAGCAGCCAGTCCAGTTCTAATGTCTCCATTTTCCAGATACCCAGATACATAAAGTGATCTGATATGCCAGCAAGAGGCAAACAAATCCCATTTTACTCAGTCACTAACAAATATTTACTAAGGTCCTAAGTGCCAGATGCTGGGGATTCCACAGTGAAAAAAAAACAGAGTCCTTGTATTCCGGCAGGAGAGATGGACCATGTGCAAATAAATGATGATAATATCTAGTATCATCCATGGATGAGTGTCATAAAGAAAAATAAACCCCAGACAAGAGAATGAGTGGTGGTAAGGGAGTTGAGAACACGTAGTCAGGACCCTTCTGATGAAGGGGAGTTTGAATGGAGACCAGATGACCAGATCCTGACTTTAACACACAATGCTCAGTCTTCCTCCCTCTAAAACACAAAATACAAAAGGAGAAAGCAAAGAGCTTCTCGGGAGGAATAGGAGTCCTGAAGTATGTGCATCTTGGTTAAGCAAAGATACAATGGTAAGTGCATGCAATTAGATCTTAGGGAGGGTGCTTTGTTGGATCTGGTCATTAACAGCCAGGGAACAGACCTCACATTATCCTACTGGAGAACAAGCTCTCCTCCCACACAGTGAAATATCACTTTTGTTTTTGCGTATAGTGTTAAGTCATACAAAATGTTATTTCTTTCACTGCGAAGCATTTTGTTAGTTTCCACCAGCTCCCCAGTTCTGCAAGAGATTTCAAGTGGGAGAAAATAGCACATAAGAGAGAGTCCCCAACTCAGAGGAGGAGCGATGCCGGCTTGTTGGGTCCCAGAATCGACCATGGCATCTGAACTCAAGACTTTCCAATCTCAGGCAGTTCACCTTGAGACTTGCTTTGGACTCTCAAGTAGCTAACGTGGTCTCCACGTGAGGACACTGCACGAGGTCCAGTGTGTTTGGGGCAGAGAAAGGAGGTCAGTCTGGCCATCTTAAGGACACCTTGGTGGAGTCACAAGTGGGCCCCTCTTTGTGTGGAGCCCTGAGTGGCCAGAATAGGAATGGTGCTGTGACAACAGCAGAGTTCTCTGAAGAACAATCTAGAAGTAGAATGGATGGAAAGGAGAGAAGAAGTAATTAAAGAGGGACCACTTAGAGACCAAAGTTCTAATGGAAACTGGGAAAGGAAGCCATGGAGACAACCTGTCGGAGGAAGGGATGGTGGCTTTATAATGGGTCTCCTAGACGAGGTGGATCTGTGTTTCCTGGCATCCCCCTTCTTATATACTTCTTGTTTGGGTAGACCTCAATGGAGATTTAGGGCCAACAAGGAAGAACCAGACATTTCACGTCTCATAAGTTGTTGTGACCTGCTGATTTACCTCCTTTGTGTGAAGCAGTAGTTGGGTCCCCCACTGCTCTATCTCGCCCTAGAACTTTCTTTACCTACCTCAACTCCTGGGTTTGGTTTATGTCTTCAGCTCTACAATGAAGGGTTCCAGTTTCCAAGAACTGATTTTCTTTCATCTTCTAGCTTATTCCTGTTGTCCCACACTGTACATCCATCTTCCTTGCCTAACTGTACGCCCTGGGGGCTTGAAGCTCCGGCATCAGATACAAAGATAACAGCACAACGGCCTCACAGAGACTTAAAACTGTTAACCAGCTCCCACCACTACACAACATCAAATCCTTGTAACAAATCAATGCCTCCCCGTGGTTCCCCTTCTCCAGCTTAACCCTCACTGATACAGAAAAACAATGAGAGGGGATGTTGAAGCCTACTAGTGGTCTTAATGATTAATAACAGTAAAACCAGGTGCATCTGGGCGGCTCAGTCAGTTAACCATTCGACTCTTGATTTCAGCTTGGGTCATGATCTCAGGTTCATGAGATGGAGCCCTGCATAGGGCTCCATACGGAGCCTGGAGCCTACTTAAGTTCTCTGTCTCCCATTCCTTTTGCCCCTCCCTGCTCTGTCTATAAATAAATAAGCAAAAATAATAGTAAAACCGATAACTGACATTCATTGAAAATGTCCTATTTTTTTTAGTGCTCCTACAAGGTATTTTAGAGAATCTCACTAATCTTGTGAGAACCCTAGATAAGGCTACTGCTACCTTCAGCTTCAGCAGGAGATCATCTGGTAGTTTCCAAATCTGGAAAGTTACAGCCCTTGATTCAAAGCCTTTTCCATCTAACGTTGGGGGATTGGCCACTAATACAGTCTGTGTCTACTGTTTCGGGGAGGGAAGAACAAAGGTTTGCTAGTTGAGAGTGTGGTGGTAGAAGATCATGGTGCCCTGGGCAGAAACAGGCCATGCCAAGAGAAGGGGTTAGTGAAGCATTAGAGGAAGGGGAGGGAAGGGAAGAATGGAGGTGAAAGTTATCTGGGACATGTTGCCAGTGAGATGATGAGAAAAAAAAAAAACTAAAGCTTGGGTACAGATGCTCAGGTCAGAAATGGCATATTTATTTTGTTTCAGGGAGAATATTGGACTGGTTTTATACTTGTCAGTAGGTGTGGGAGTCTCACAACCGATCCGCCTCTGGATGGGAAATCACACGAAAAAATGCCAACGGAGGTATCATTTTCAGTCTTCCCACTGGGGGTGGGGAGAAATGTTTCCCATCCCTGGTGGGAAAGAAAACAAAACATCTCCCTGCACTGATCAACGCCTTCGAAGTTGCTGGTAAGAGAATAGGCCCAACGTAAAGGAAGATTTTTGGCCCCTGGGGTAGAGGGAAGGTGGTAATTCCAGGGGCAGAAAAGGACCAGGAGGAGCACAGCCAGTCTGTAAACTCTGGGTAACCTGGCTGAAACTAGAAACCAGACAGGATCCAGGAGCTGGAAGTCTCTTGATGGCCAGGTGATACGGCTTATAAAGAAAGAGGCCAAGAGGCCAGACCATGGGAAATGAAATGGGCTAGTGGTGGGTCAAGGAGCAGGAGGAGCAGTAAAAGTTGAGTGATTTCTTGTGTGATTAAGGGTTTATTTGGTGTTATCTGAAGTTGGAGGGAAATCCGATAGGGTAGCCCAGTTTCTAGGCCTCTCCGCATGCCTCCCCCTGTTTGATAGAAGAAAGCAGCTCACAACAAGTTGTATATGGACATTATTATTTTAACCTCTTGATCTCCCCCCTCCAAAAACCAAAAGGCCTCCATTTCCAATTACTATCTGAAATACAGGGCAGTCTGGGGAACTGAGTTTCTGAAATCTTCTCAGAAAAGTGTAGATAACAGATCGGTGTTGCTGCTTTGATATCAAGCAAATACAATCACTTGCCATTTAAAATGTTCTCAGATAAAGTTCTGTCTTTTTATAAAGTCGTCTGAGGAGTTTAAGCCTAAAACTTCTTTCATGGTCTAATTTTCCTTTTTTTCAATAATCACACACACACACTCCAAAATCAAATCTCCCCCCACGTAGAACATGTTTGATTGGTCATTTCATTCACGTGAGAAGGACACTTCAGTTTAAAAATAGACAAATGTGCCAATAATACATTATATGTTAATTAATTGAATTTAAATTTTAAAAATTGGAAAAATATAAAATATAAAAAATAAATGTGAGAGAATGATTTCATCTGGTGTGATAAAAAATAATAATAAAATTATAAAAAGCTGTAATGATAATAATGATACGATAATATGATAATAATAAGCTATAATCCTCCTCCCCACTAAAAATCGGTATTGCTGTCATTTCTCAATAGATTTGCACTTTTTCTATGTTTTCAGATTTTTAACAAACTTAGATTAAAAAGCCTCAACCCTGGCTCTTTTAATTTAAATCTGAAAAACTGTACACTTTTTTAGATTAATTGAATTTTTGAACAGTGAATGCTAGAGTGTTTATGTCTATGCCAGCATTGATAAGTAGCCACATTTTTTTTTTTACATCACAAAAAAGATTTACAAACTTTTAAGTTTATTTTCACAAACTCCTTGACCTGTATAGCCAAACTTAAGGGATTGTTGGAATCTTTCCCCCATTATCTTCCAAAATCAAGATTCGAAACCGTGATTTCCTAGATTTCCAAAATCCTGTAGACCAAAATATGTTTGTCTCCGAAACAAGATCCATGAAAATTTAAGGAGAGAAACCTAACACAGTAATAAAATTCACAATGGAATAGAAGCTAGTATCCTCTACTTCCGTGCGTTCAAAGGATGGCCTTGAGGCTGAGCAAAGAAAACAAAACTGATACTTTAAAAAAAAAAAAAAAATCGGAGTGCTCCTAATGCATTTGGGAGCAGGTGTTGAGGCAGCCAAACGGAACTTTGGGGTCACCGGGAAGGAATGTCAAAGCTGAATTATTAAGTTTAAGTAGAAAATATGGCCTAAAAGTTTAGCTTAGAACGAATTAAGGATGTGCCAAAGGAATGAGTGAAATATTTTCTCTCCGAGTCACGGGGTTCGCAGGTTGGGATCCAGCATCTGGGGCTTATTACATGTGCTTTAGGTGACAGGTGGCTTCAGGAAATGGAGCCCTCGTAGAGCTTTTAAAATATTTTCCTGAGAAGGGTAAATAATTCGATGCCTTGCTGGTTTCCCTTCTGCGGGCTGTTTGAAATACAAAAACACATCTTAAGCCCACATCAAAGCTGTTTCATGCACAGCAAAGGCAAACAGCCTCAGCACTGACACTTGGCCACATCGGTTTCACTTCTGGCATTTTGAAATCTGCTCTGTACACAACTGGTAGAGATCAGTTACCGAACCCTATTGTTGTATTTATACAACGACTACTTATCGGTCGTCTTTTTAATATTTGATTTTCATGAGCCCGAAAACTTTTATTGCCCAATTAGTTCCTAGGGGTAGCCACAGATGTGGAGCCAGAGAAAATAACCTCAGCTTTGGCACCAAAAATAATACGATGAGAAATCATTTCAACTTTACAAATAAAAGAAATGCTCTCTTGAGTGCTTGCCAAGTCAACGGTCATTTTGCTGAGATCAAAGACGATAGATGATTTATTCATAAGTGTTTTCTCTTGCCTTCGTTTTTATTTTTTTTTAACTGTTTTTGTTGTTGCTGTGGGTTTTAGTCTTTTACTTCTCCCTGCACTTTTTTTTCAAAACTATGTTTAGTTTGATGTTATGAACTATCTAGGAGGCCCACTTTGCCCTGTGGGATGCTTCTCAATTAAAGAGAGTTATTCAGAATCTCTAACACTATGTATTAAATTCTAAACAGTCACTCTGGATCTAGAAGCACAGTATTATAAAGCTGTTAGATTTAGTATTAAAATTCAACTAAAAGCCATTTGATTATTTTAATTTTAACATTATACTCTAACACATGTAGTTCTTAAGTTTGCAACAACCCTGTGGGTGTTTATACAGAGACGGCCCTGGTAACTACCACCGTTTTCTTCGAGGTAGAGGAAGATTCCAATACCCAAAAAATAGCCAAGAGATGTTTTAACCTACTTTTAAATGACATTTTTCTTTTTAATAAAAAATGACATAAAAAAGAGTTTTAAAAGGAATCTTTTCCATAAGGTCGGTCAACTTTTTTTTCTTCATTTCCCTAATGCCTGTAGACTATTCTTTTTAGAAATAATGTCATTCTTCTTCATTTTGGAATATATAAAGAAATAGGTGATAGCTAGCTAGCCAGATATATGTATCTTAGACAGGAAGTGCAATTCTCCATTCTTCTGGCCCACGCTGGGAGGTCATTCCTTCCACACATCCAGACAGGGGGAAAGAGCTCCCTCAGCACCACCCCCAACTCTTCCCATGGCGTTCCCTGAACTTCAGGCTGGCCCGAACTCCCATAGTCTCAGAGGCTTTATACGGAACCTGTAATTAACTTTTGCCTCCAAGCACATGGGCTCCAATGACTGGTTCCCCATCTCAACCAGGTACATGCCCAATTTAAAACAAAGGCTAAAATAAGTGATGGACCAAAAAACAATTGTAATCTCATATGGCATTTGAATAAAAGAGAAATCACATTAGAGAGTTTGAGAAGAGAGCAAGAGAAACCTTTCTGTAGTTCGGGAATAAGATCACTCGGTGTCCTAGAGTCACACCAGGTTAAGTTCATTGCCCTGAACGCTTATTTCCTGGGTCTGTTTGTTTTTGTGGGGGTGCGAAGGGGGATTGGTTTGGTTTTTTTGTGTGTTTGTTTTTTGTCTCGTCTTCTTTGAATATCTCCAATACATCCTAAGTTTACAGGTTTTTAAATTGGGACTTCGGCAAATTGACAGGAAACTCATTCGTTTTTGTAAATTCTGAATATTTCTTCTGGATTTACAAATATGGTATTATAAAGGGGTTTATCATAATTCAACCAAAAGCAGTTTGATTGTTTTACATTATACGAGTGAATTTATGTCCCTGTTTTGTTAGAACTGCATGGTTTTCTATCATATCTGCATAAGGAGCTTATTGATCGAGTGGGTTCATTTACAAATGTTTTGTAGTGTATGCGTGCACTTTTTTTTTTAATTGAGATTCTTGAGGACAGGTTTTCTTCATTTGAGTGCACTATTATTTGCATGCAGTTCTGGACAGACAGTAGGTACTTTAGTAAATACTGGTGAGGAACAGAGATGGCCAGAATTGTGATAGCCTTTGGAGGTCACCTAAACCAGATATTTTCAAAGTCAAGTACGTGGATCTGTTGCATCAAAATCACCTAGGGAAGTTTAAAAATGCAGATTCCTGGGCCTTTCCACCAGAGAGAATAATGTAATAGTCCTTGACTGGGGCCCAGGAATCTCAAAAATTTTAATTATCCACACCATTTCTGCCTGCTGCCGTATTAAGAATTACTGATTGAGGTTCACCCTACCTAATGTAAAAATGGACTTGATTTGCCTTTCAGAAGAGAAAACCCTAAATGTGCCCACAAATTACATTCTTTAAATCTCAGAAGTGAATGTGCCCTCAGAAGTTATTATATCAAAAAAAAAAAGAAGTTACTGTATCAGTTCCTTTTCTTTTGTACCTAAAGAAAAATCTTTCTATAATTTCTCCAAGTTATGAAACTGATCAGCAGCAAAGTCAAGGAGAGAACTTAGATCTCGACACTGTCGTTTCTCTAGTGGACCCTGCTCAAAACCAGCCTACAACCTCTCACATTCTTACCACATATGGGATCTTCTCAGGGACTATGGATAAGATCCCCCTCTGCCTGTGGATTCTCCCAAATGATTTCCTAGTTTTCTAAAGAGCAGGCACTGTGATTCCCATGAATATATATAGTCAGGAACTCAGAACTATTCAAAACAGATTTCAAACTAAAGTTGATGTAAAATACTAAATACTGGTATTAATAAGGGGGTTTGTTAAATTCAAAAGCATTGTGTAATGAAATAGGCTACACCTGGAGACAGTTAAATAAACGTTAAATAATGCTCTTCACAATCGCTGGATACCGGAGGAAGTCTGTGTATTCCTATAAATTAAGAAAAAGATGAATAGCGGATGCTTATTGGAAATTAGAAATTTCCAAGGATTCCATAGCAATGTAGAAGAACCCCAGGGAAGGATTTACCCTTTACGAAAAACTTGCAGATTGATCACTTATGTCTTTCCCACTTGCTTCTTTCTTTTTTTTTTTTTTTAATCCTCTGTCCTCTGTCCCAGTTTTCAGCCACATTCATTAAACAAAATTTGCACTGAGGTTACCTTGAGTATTTCCATTCTCCGTTAACAAACCATGTTTGCTTTCATGTAAATTTTGGGGTAGACTTTAGAGTAATTTTAAGACAATGTTAATCTTCCTGTTGAGGTACTTGAAGGAAAAACAAATTATGAGGCCAAAGAGTAGGTAGGTTTTCATGTTTTCCCTTCAAAACCATCCCCGAGAGCAGGACCCTTCGTCCCCACAGTTTTGCTACCTGCTCTAGAATTGATCCTGAATATTCAACATTCAATTTGTTCCAGGTTTGTCTTATACCCTCTCTCTTCATTAAGAGGGAATTATTTTCTGCTTCTGGATCCAGATTTGAAAATACTATGTCTAAGTGTGGGTGACTTTAAACTTAAAAAGATTATAGGAAAAGGAAGGAGTAGTTTGGTCAAAATAATGGGATGAATGATTAAAATAATAAGCATTAATATTTATCCTGAATTCATAACAAATAATCAAATTGCAATTTCGAGGTTGCAGTTCCAGGTAAGAGGAAATGAGCAACAGGTCACCATGTTCCCCACTGCTGCTAAAGAACCCGGAAGAACAGAGTGGCTATTAGAGGACTCTGGGAGGTAAATGCTAGCAGGGAGCTAGGAGAAGACAATCAAAACTCTCTCCCTGTTTGCTTTATTTCCTCTGGGCTCACACAACCCAGCCACCAGGCAGTCCTGTGACTCTAATGGTGTTTGTAACAAGACTGACAGCATCAGAGACCCAGAGCAGATGAAAGCTCTAAGGGAATGGAAACCTTTCTAATCATAGGAACTGTGTGAAGGGTGGCCTGAACCTCCCTGACCCCTGTCCTCGCTGTGCCTCCATCTCTGTAGAGCCTTCTCAGCCAGTCTTCTACCTTCTGGGCCACTGAAATTCCAGCCTATGGTAGGTACCCATGGTGGTCAGATTCTGTCCTACTTTGTGTCCCACTCAAACTTCATTCATGGGGCCTCAAAGACTAGAGCAACCACGGCATGCAAAGAGGAGGTGTGGGTCAGTTGTCTGGCATTATTCTATATTTATAAGTTTATTATGTAAAAGTAAAACCCAGACAAAAAGTCACAACAAATCTAATAAAAGGGTGGTTTTCAGATAAACCTGAAGATCTTTATTAAGAAGCGCTAACTGAGGCTCTTGGGTAGCTCAGTCGGTTAAGCATCCAACTCTTGGTTTAGGCTCAGGTCATGAGAGTGGGCCCCACATTGGCTCTGAGCTCAGCTTGGAGTCCTCTTGGGGAATCTCTCTCTTCTCTCCCCTCCTTCAACACAGCATGGTCTTTCTCTCTCTCTCTCTCTCTCAATTTCTAAAATAAATAAATAAATCTTAAAAAAAAAAAAAAAAAGGAAGCACAAAGTAAGGCAGAGACATGGAAAGGACCAATTCATATTTCCACAGCATCAGAAAGGATTAAGTTACGAGGAAAAAAAAGTCTCTTCTGGCTGAGCCCTGGGATCTCATCTCAGCCTTTCTTTCTCCGTTGGCCCACAGCTCAGAGAAGGAAGGATAATCATGAGTCTATGATTCCACTACACCCTGAACTAGTGTATCTCAGACAGAGAGGCCGAGGGACAAGCTAACACAGGCTACAACTCTTAGGACTGGAGAAATGACACGCCATGAATGTGTAGCATACACGATTCATGATGAATCATGGGTTTGGTTTGGTTTGGTTTTGGGTTTTTTTTTTTTTTTTTTTTTTTGTAGACACAATAAAAACAAAGAATATCTGAAAGAACCAATCAGACTAGACTGAGACTACCCAAGTGAGGTCTTAAAACCTAATGACCACAGTCCCATCTGGTTATTACGCTTTCATAAAGGACCACATGTGCCATCTTGCTGTCTGTCATTTTCTCCCACATGTCCACATTTCACCTGGGGTTAACTCCAGACCCCATGTGGATGACCAGCCAATACCTTGTCTTCACCAGTCCTTGACCCTCTCAACTCCAATGACCATGACCCAGACCAGTCCTTGACCCTCTCAACTCCAATGACCATGACCCAGACCCTACTTTGGTCACATCCAAGAACCTGCCATCACTCCAGAGAAATTACATTCCACTTTTGACCATCCTTTCTGGCCCTTCCAACCCCTTCACTTACTCATCTGAACCACAGCCTCTTACCTGGATCCCTTCATCATCACTCAATTTAACTTCCTTGACTGTCTTTCTTCCTTTGGGACCCTATTGGAAACCCAGGGTCAGAGCCTGTCCCTGAATGGCCCTCTCCATACCTTGGCCCCCATCCTTCTACTAGAGTCTCCATCAGGGCTTGAAGTTTTCTTCTCTCTGGTTATGTTCTGGGTGACTTAACACTGCAAAATGAAAGTCACACCAACCACGCACATTGGGTTAACACAATCATGATCTCGAACCTCAGCTGGGCCATCAGCCCTGGAAATTCATAACTACTCAACTGCATTGCCCTCATGCTTGGCAGACACATTTCCTACTTCGCTGAGGCTTCCAGATCCGCCCCCCACTCCACTGAATTATATGCTCCTCCCTCCTTGGACATCCCTTGGGTTATGTCAAACTCCTCCACCTGCTTTATTCCCTTTGCATGTGATTTTTAAAGATTTTATTTTATTTATTTGACAGACAGAGATAACAAGTAGGCAGAGAGGCAGGCAGAGAGAGAGAGTGAATCAGGCTCCCTGCTGAGCAGAGAGCCCAATGTGGAGCTCGATCCCAGGACCCTGAGATCATGACCTGAGCCGAAGGCAGAATCTTTAACCCACTGAGCCACCCAGGTGCCTCTGCATGTGATTTTTAGCTCCTAATCGACCTCTCCTGAATCACTGCTGCCTCTCTATCCCTGGACCCAGGTCCTCTCAAGCTCCCCTCTCCAAGTTTTTTCTTCCTGTTTCAAACTTCCTCAAAGAAGAATCTAAACATGCCATGTCCTTCCATCCCTACAGACTCACTTCTCACACTGTAAATCACAGCTCCAACTTCCTCATGGCATACGGGTGACTCTTTCCTTCATTTCTCATCTGACCAGACTTTCACTGTGTTTGACATCTTAGTTCACTCCCTCATTTGTTTTACTGGAATTATTAATAATTATTTTATTTTATTATTATTATTTATTTTATTATTAACATTAATAATCATTAATTAATTGTTTTTAAATAATTTAATTAAAACATTTTATTTATTTTTATTTATTGTTTATTGTTTATTATTTAATTATTTTTAAATAATTAAATAAAAACATTTTATTTGTTATTATTATTTATTATTTATTATTAAATAATAAATATTTAAATAATAAATGATTAATTAATAATATTAATAATATTATTGATTATTATTATCACAACACTTTGTTTTTAATATTGACCATTTAACTTTGAGTTAGGTGACTTTCACATATATATGAAAATTGAGGGACTGGTATAATGAACTCCTGCAAACCCATCAGCCAGCTTTGAGAACTCTCCCTTCATTGTCCGCGTTGTTTCCCTGTTTCCTTGCCCCCGCCACCTCTTCCACAGTTTATTTTGAAGCAAATCACATACATTCATCAATAAATATTTCACTATATATCTCAAAAGATAAAGAATCCCTTAAAAAATATCATTGTGAAGCCTCAATATCAATAAATCCTGAATATCCTCCAATATCCAGTACCTTCAAACTCTCACTGTGATTGCAAAGGTATTTTGTAATAACTTGTGTGAGTCAGATCCAAACAAGTTTCATACTTTGCAATTGGCTAAACGCATCTCTCTTTTTTCTCTTGCAGTTTATTTAGTGAAGAAACTGGGTGATTTTGTTCTATGGTTACCTAAGGTCTGAATTTTGCAGATTGCAAAATTTAATGTCATGTAACATATTTCTCTCTTTATATTTCTTTTAAATTTATAGTTAGAGCCTTACATGTGATCAGCTTCAAGTTTGATTTTACACACACATACATACACACAACTCTATGACCTATATATGTGTTTTTCCATCAAGAGGTACCTAATACCAGAGTGTCTCCCTTCCTATGATATTAACAGCTATTGGTGATCATTTCCTAGGTCTGTTATTCATCTGAGGCTTCAAAAGGGTAATATCCTAATTCAATCATGGTTGAATTTATTACCTGAAACACTTCTCCTTGTTCCCTGAAACAAATCCCTTAGCCTCCAACCAGAGACTATTCTAGACAGTAGGCATATACCAGTAACTCTGGAGACAAAAGTCTCTGCTTTCTTGATGCTTGCATTTCAGTGCCCTTCAGTCCCTGCGTATTGTAAGGGCTCCACTAACATCAGCTAATGGGTGCATTCACGGTTCTCTCTCTGCTGAGTGCTTCTTGCATGTGAATATCCCCAGGGTTTTATCCAGAGCACACAGCTCTTCTTATGGTACTTTTCCTGGATGTTCTTACCTACTCTTGTTATTTCAAATATGACTACAAATAAATAAATAAACAAGTAAATATGTATTGAGTACTCACAATGTATCAGGTAATGCTCTAAGCACAGTATTTGTGTGTGTGTGTGTGTGTGTGTGTGTGTATGTATACATAATCATTTCATCCTCAAATGAAGTAGATCTTATCTGTTCTAGACAGAATGTGTGATAGCCATGAGAACACTGCTTTCTCATCTCTGCTATTGATTCGGCTCTGAAATCCATCACAGACCGTGTCCCAGGATCACATGTTTGAATGCTGGTGGGATACCAAGGTAGGTCTGATTCTAGGAGACCTGGACCTCCTCCGACAGGTGTCTTTGGCTTGAGGACTCCCTAGCAGCCTCGCTGAACTTCCCTTAGAACAGCTCAGATCTGCCCAAACTTTCCCCCTTCCTTCCCTTTCTCCCTCAGCGGGGACAGTAGGGGACAGACATGCATCATGGCTCTCCAAGCATCTCCTGGCTTCATCTGCACTTTTTCTTTCATTTTCTCCTCTATAAATACCTTGACATTTAATCCCTTCTCAATACCTGTTTCTCACATGGCCCAGACTAATACACTATTGCTATGTAACAGATTGCCTGGGAGCTTAGTGAGATAAATAATGGTTTTCTTATTCTATGGATACAGAATTCAGACAGAGCTCAATAAGGATGGGTTGTTTCTGCTCCATGATGTCTGGAACCTCAACTGGAAAGACTGGGCAGCCAGGAGCAACCCAGTAGGTGGGGGCTAGAATCACCTGGAATTATCTTCACCAACATGCATGGCAGTTGATGCTGACTGTGGTCTGAGACCTTTGTCTGAGCTCTTAGAGCATCTACACATGCTCATGAGCACCGGGCTTCCTTCCAGCAGAGCAGCCTCAGGGTAGCTGGACTTCTTCCAGGGGACCTCAGAGCTGCAAACGTGAGCACCCTTACAGACAAGACAGGTGTTGCATTGCCTTTCAATGTGTCCTCTGAAGTCACCTCCTGTTACTTTTCCCATACTTTTGCTTTTGGTCAAAGCAGTCACAAACCTGCCCAGATTCAATGATAGGTGAAGAGTGTCAAAGAATTATTTAGCCAATTCAAGAACCGAAACACTATTTGGACATCAATTTTCAAGAGGAGAAAACTGAGGCACAGAGAGATTATTCCCTCCAGGGATCATAAAATAAAGTCCAAGAACTTCCAAACTATACTACCTCTTAGACATTTGCATCCCTTGTGCCCCTCAAATTTCATGCTCTCAGACTGAATTTTTCATCACCCACCTTTTGTCCTGAGTTATTCGCCCAGGGCATATAATCCCATGTAACCAGTGACTCCAGCTAAAAACCTGAGAATAATCTTTGCCTCACCTTACTCATGAGCCTCATCAATCACGCATTACAATTCTAACCAGTGTGAGCTGTTCACCCATTTGAAATGCTTGCACACTTTCTTCTCTTCTGTTTCCATAAATTACATTAATATCAGCACACACTCCCCTCTGCTCTATGGGCAGGGAGTCCACTCCCCCTACTGCTGCACTGCCCATCTTCTGGATCTTCTAGAACACCTAGAGGGGAAGTCTGCCCTAAGCCCTGGCCAGTCCCATTCAGGAAAGGTCCTCATGTGGGTGAGCCTACTGATTTGGTTACTGCCTTCCCTCCTCATTACCCAGGGACAGAATTACAAACACCAGATGGCTCTCCCTGGCTGGGACTCTGGAATGAGCCAACATGGACCCTGGTCTCTGAGTGCTGGGTTCTTTCCGTTCTACACAGAAATTTCCCTCTGTTGATGAGTCTTAGGGGCCCAGGGATGGCACACCTAAGCCACAACCCCATCTTTCTCACTTGGGGAAGTTGCCTTATGTTTCAACCTTCTCACAAAACACTTCTCTCCTCCCTTTCACACCATGAGAGAGCCGGAGCTCTTCTAAGAAGGGTTCAGCACTCAGGAGCACTGAAAAGTTTCTCCACCTTCTCTAGAAGGAAAACACTGTTTCTTCCTCACTCTCACACACAATGAGTCTCCAACCCCAGGTCAAGCTGCAGGACTCTTGCTTCTCAGTTACTGAAGTAATAGCATCAAATGCAGGGAAACTCTCCAGAAGGTTCCCTGATGCATCAACCAGTTTTTCCTCCTAAATATTTCTCAAACCATCCCCTCTCCCCTTGCCCTGAGTTCAGCACCCTGCTCCATACCCAGGTAGCTCCCAGGTCCTCCAGCAGTGTCCCAGGACCTCAGTGGGTAGGGGGATGGAGGAGGCAACCTAGATGCTCCCTGTCATTACCCTGCTTCAAATAGAAGGGTTCCACTTCCGTCTGCTTCAAAGGAAGGTCTCTACCTAAGGTTACTCTTGGAAAATAAAACAGAGGCTAAGTTCTGTAACTGAAATGAAAAGTTAGAGAAAACTGCAATCGAAAACAGAAATTTGCCCTTGATAGACCACTGCCTGGAGCCCTGTCACAGCCCCCACAGACTCAAAATGAAGTGCAGCATTTTGGGGCACCTGGATGGATCCATCGGTGAAGCATCTGCCTTTGGCTCAGTTATGATCCCAGAGTCCCAGGATCAAGCCCCACATTGGGCTCTCTGCCCAGCAGGGAGTCTGCTTCTCTCTCTGCCCCTCATCCTGCTCATGCTCTCTCTTGCTCTCTCTCTCTCTCTCAAATAAATCATTAAAATCTTCAAAAAAAAAAAAAAAAAGAAATGTAACCTTTTTATGTGATGCCAGGACCTACATGAACTGCCCCCTCCAGTGTTTTCCTCTTGCACATCATCTCCCGAAGGCACTGAACTGCTCACAGTTCCCAGAAGATATTGCATTGTCAGGGCCCTGGGCTTTTGCTCAACCTCTCCCCTCTGCCCACTACGCTTCTTCCCATCCAGCCCCATTCAGGTTTGGCCGTCGCTTTGTGCACTATCCCCACCAGAAAGTGCAATCCGACCTGTTATGGGCTCTGCCAGTTGAGGTGCCCATATTTGTGAACCCCAAAACCACGCTGTGACTCAGGACCTCTGTTTTGCAACCATTAGCCTGACCCTTCCCTGTCCCGAGGATCTTTTAGAGACACGGCCAGAGTTGAGCCCATGTTTGTGTGTCCAGTGCCTAGCAGAGTCTCTGGCTGGTCACATTCAGAAAATGAGTGCTGGACGCATGCATAACGGATGGAGAAATGGGGGCAAGCAAGCTTCTTTTTCTGTCCCCTGCTAGCCACGCCTGTGACTCTCAAACTACTGTACTCCTCAGGTCCCCAGAGACTCCCTCATTCCCTTCCCTACAAAACAGAATGTAATCCGGCATGATTCAAAAGCCACCTGAATTGCTTCAGGGTCATTATTATGAACATCAATTATCCCAAGAGCAGCCAAGAACAGATGCAAAACTTAATAGAGTTTTCTGGATGACAGAATGCTGGATAAACAAATCTAGGCTGATTATATAAAGAAAGATACGATACCAGAATGTGGAAACATGAAAATAGTTGGGTCCTGAGCTGCAAGGACCATGTTCTGGGGAGTTGTAAATCCAAGAAATCCTCCATGATCCCTATGCTGATCACAAAAATCAGGCAGAATTCGCCACTGGGCTGCAACAAGTAAATCCAAATGAATACCCCACTAGTTGGGGATCCAAGTGCTCAATTAGCATTCCGGAACATACCCAGGGAGTTTCAAAGAGCCTAGCACTGTCGTGTCATTACAAGGAGGGAAATCTTATCCCAGCAAGCCTCTTTCATTATCCAGCTCTGTGAAAAGCCCTCCACGAGGTGCTGGGAAATACTCGACCTCCCCGTGTACCAGGCCTCTTTGCAACCAAGAATTGTCATGTGCCTCTCTGGCTTCTTTAAAAAGCTCCGGAGCTATTCACCTTGCTTTTCAGTGCGATTTCATTTGCCCCTTTGATATGTAATTTTTCATTACACAGGAGTTGCTAATTTTTATTTTAAAAAAAAAATAGATTTTACTGGCAAGCCTGCACATAACGGCAGTGGGCTCATCGGACGGATTTTGACACATCTGTTGTCTTCAGTAACTATGCAAACACTGTGAATGAAATGCAGGCCCAGAAATGCATCCCTGCGGTGAGCAAAGGGATCCTCGCCCCAGCTTCTGCTCTGACAAGAGAATCCACCTGCAAATTTCTCGATTATAATAGGTAGTTGGGTACAGATAGTAGGGATACAGATCATAGGGTTTTGGATAGTGGATTTGCAAACCTCATCATATTGCAAGAAGAGTAAAACAATAAGTCTCGCTACTAAAATAAATATATTGAGCTCAGGGTATATTGAAATTAAATTTCAAAAGGAGAGAAAAGCTGTATGCGCTCTGTGTGTGTGTGTGTGTGTATCTGTGTATGTCTTCATGAGTTTCCAAACAGCAGTGAAGAATCGCGCTCATCCATAGCCTGGGCAGCCACTGTGAACAATGTCCTTCACATGAGTTTAATTTGCTTTGTAAATACAAGTGTAATTGGTATTTAAGGGGCCATTCTAAATTGCCATCACCCCCTCTGCCTGAGCATGAGTAATCTAATTTTTCTGCAGAGCATGCTGCGGTTTGACTGACAGGTCTCCGAGGACCATCTTGTATGTCAGCATCAGTGAAAATGAGTTCTGCAGTATAGTCACACCCCCACGCACGCGTGGAATCCCAATCACCCACGACTCCTTAAATCCATTTGCCCCGTGTCTTGCTGCTGACGGATAATATATTCATTTGCTTCTGGCTAAAAAAAAAAAAAGAAAAAGAAAAAGAAAAATAGTGAGAAACCGCTGGTGCATATTGATGGCATCCTCAAGGAGCCGTAATTGGGAGGAGTGGTCCGCCCTTCCTGTGCATGCCAGGGGACCCCAAGCGGCTGTCGTTCTCCACTCTGCAGCCAACTGGAAAAAATGAACCCCAGACTGTCAGGTGACTGAACCATTCTCTCTCTCGTTAGAACTGGGAAATTAAAATCCAGCACCTTGACAAAAAGGGAATTTGCTTGCAAGTGTCACTAAGTATTTCAACTGAGCCCTAAATATCATCAGATTAAAATCACGCCCAGAGAGGAAAATGTTATGGTTTAGTATGGACTTCTATTGTGTTTGATTAACATGCAATACGTGTGTGTTCTTCTGTGTTGAAATATTTAACATGGGAATTCAAAAAGCAAAATCGCACGATCAAACTTTAATGTTAAAGGGTAGGACTAAGTCGGCTTATGGAGGAGTTGGCACAAGGAAATGTGAACTCAGGCTCATTGAAGAGAGATAGCAAAGTACCCATAGACCGCAATCATTCCCTGTTTGCGGGTTAATTTGAGGGATTAGCCAAACGCTACCTGCGTTGGGTACTGAGAAACCCTTCCCTACTGGTCCATAGTTCATATTTAGTATTGTGTCGTCTGTGCTAAAGAGCCAGGGGCTTTTTTATGCCTGTCTGAACTACGCGGGATAAGATGTTTGCACTGGTATACACTGATTTTTTTTTCTATCAGGAAAATTAGTTCCTATATTTGGGTTATGTTATTTTATACATGACAGCTATTTTTTTTTAATAATTCCAGCTTTTGGAGTATCTAAGAAAGGATTGCTCTGTGTGATAAAGAACAGACACCTGCTTCGTATTTTTTTCATCTCTCCAGAGTCTTTACTATATAATAGGTGCCCAGTAAGTTATCAGTTTGAGATGGTAAATGAATCAAATTAAGTAGAGAAAATAAGATCCCTCGCTGCATATACTACTTTAGGATGTCCCAGAATATATCTGAAACAATCCAAAGAGTGGTGCCTATGGCGCTCAATTGGTCAAGCATCTGCCTTTGGCTCAGGTCATGATCTCAGGGTCCTGGGATCGAGCCCCGCATCGGGCTCTCTGCTCAGCCGAGAGTCTGTCTCTCCCTCTCCCTCTGCCCCTTGCCCCTGCTCATGCTCTTTCTCACTCTCACTTTGCTCTCTCTCAGGCAAATAAATAAAATCTTAAAAAAAGAAAGAAACAACCTGATGAAACTATAACATACTGGACACTGACATTAAATTCATTAGAGAGAGCTCCTATTCTGTGCCTTGTCATCAAATGCCAAAGAGCATTCATTGTCAACTGCTGAACACTTTCCAAGAGGGGAGACTCACTGCATGTCTTAGGTGGTTTTGCTGGGGGTCAAATGTGTTGCTTTCGCTGAGTCTGTCCATCACCATCCCCCACAGGGTACGTTAATTCTCTTCCCTTACTTAGCCACCACTCCAGAGCTGGTCTCAGAGCCCCAAGCCTGGAGCCTGAAGCCACTGGCAATATCAAAAAGCACAGAAATATGTCAGTGACCATGTAGGAGCATAACCGGATGAAAGTGGTCCCTCCCAGGAAGGGCCCTTCCCAGAACTTCCATACGGGCATCTTCCATTCCAATCTGATCCCTCCCTCGCCCCCATCATCATTCCTCCCATCGTACATACAACCACAAAGCATAAATGTGCCTGTATATAAGTGAATATGAGTGCACACACATCTGCACATATAAACTGTCTTTTTTTTACAGTTCCAACTTGCACAAGATCAATAAAATTGTGTAAAAATGCCATCTCATTTTATTACAAGGGCCCCAAAGTGCAATTCCATGGCAGATATAGTGGTTTAGTGTGGGGATAATGTAAGTGCAGGAATTGCTTTAGAGTGAAAGAAAATTAAAATCGTGTATTTGGGGTTTTTTTCATTAAGGTGAAATTCACATAATATGAAATTAACCATTTTGAAGTGTACAACTCAGTGGCATTTAGTACATTCACAATGTTGTACAATAAAAATTATGTATCCTTAGGGACCCACAACTCGACAGTGGTTAAGAGAAAGGATTTTGAAATCACACAGCTCAGATCTGAATTTCAGTTCTACTGACCACAAGTAGCAAAACCACTAGGCCCCAAAGGACAACAACATCACAGGGATGGTCCAAGGGCTAAATACCAAGACATGGTATGTCAAAACCCTTATTAGAGTCCTCGAGGATTCTATTATTATTTGAAACTGCCTCTAGCATAAAATGGGATTTAAAAAAATAATCTTTGGGGGAAAATATCCATTATTATTTCAACACTACTGCCTTCTTTTTCACATTTAAAAATTGACTTCATATTTTTATTTCCTTAATCTACATGGAAAAATACCAGAATGATTGACCAGCTCAAGACTTGTGACTATTTTCCAAGATTTTAGAAATCAAATAGACATCATCATACTGATCTTAAGTTATTTTTAACAGCACCACCCTTAGATCCTGGCAATAGGAACCCCTATATTATAGGACCCCCTGGTTTAGGCCCACAAATCACAAACACAAATAAACACTTTTATTAAAGAACACACAGGTGCGTCTGTCACTTGCAGTTGGATACGATACAGCATGACTTGTCACCTAGAAGGTTCTACTGGTTATTAACATCCTGGAGGCCATTCCACTTGCCTTCTGTCCCCTTGCAAAAGGCCACTGGTCCCAAGGGGTGCACGGTTGCAAGTTGTGAAGAGCCAAAAGGAGGATGCACATGGCTTAGGAAAGAGAGAAGCATTTTAAATGGCAAAACCAGTTGGGAAAGTGAAAACATGAATTAATGAACTTGTCAGTATTTTACTTTCAGATAAAATGCGGTAGAGTTTGGCGTATCTTTTCCCTATAGAGCCCAACTTCTAGTTTGCAGGCTTTCTCTCTGTTCCAACTTCTGTTTCCAGAGTGAATCTGTGTAGAAATTAACAAGGTTTTCACCACAGTTGCCCTTAATGCTGAGGACCATTTTGCAGCATGAAACAAATTAGTCTGAAGCTTGAATGTGAATGTGAATACAGATTAAGTATAAGTGAAGTGTGAGGCCTTTTCTGACATTGGTAAAGAGTGGAGCATTGAGCTGTAGAATAGGAAGAAGTTTTATTTTTATAAATACATTGCATAATATTTCATCAATTTTTCAAAAAGTAAGAAAACATTTCAGCTTTTTATAATTTAGGTTTTAAACTTTGATAGTACAATTTGTGCTTCTCTTTCTTTTCTAATAGAAATAAGAAGCTATGGTAAAAGGAAAGAACACTTTGATTTTTTTAATTTTGTATTAATTTTGATTATATTTCTGATGAAAATATAATATAATTTTGTTTGCTTTGAATATGATTACATTTTCTTTTTTCTCCCCAAGTGCCTCTACCCTATCTGACTGCTCTTACTTCCCCACAGATCTAATCAGCATCTTGAATTGAATTTGGTATGTAGAGTTTATATGCCTATTTTACACGTATGCATATGTTCACTAGATATCCATATATTCTTATAAAAATATAACATTATTTTGCATGCTTTAAGTTTTTACATAAAAATATAATAATCACAAGCTTTTGCAAATAGTTTTTTTCACTCGAGATTACATTTTTAAAATTTTTTTGACGATTTTATTTATTTATTTATTTGAGAGAGAGAGAGAGTACGAGAGGGGAGGAAAGGGAGAAGCAGGCTTCCCACAGCGAAGGGAACCTGATATGGGGCTGGATCCCAGGACCTTGAGATCACAACCTGAGCAGAAGGCATTTACCCACTGAGCCACCTGGGCACCCCTCCAGATCACATTTTTTATATTTATCAATGTTGACAAATATCATATTCATTAACTTTAACTTTGTATTGCCCTCCTTACTATAGGACGATTTCTTAATCTTCCTGTTGACAGATGTACCAGTTCTCACTATTTTAAACAACACCGTTATGATCTTTCTTGTACATGCACCTATGAGGGAATTTCTCCAGGGAATATATAGGCAGAAGTAGAATTGCAAGGGCGCCTGCATGACTCCGCTGGTTAACCACCCAACTCTTGATTTTGACTCAGTCATGATATCAGGATGGTGAGGTCAAGCCTGACTGACCATGGAGCCTGATGGAGATTCTCTTCCTCAGACCCCCCACCCCACACACACAAGAAGAAGAAGGAGAAAGAGAAGAAGAAGAAGAGGAGGAAAGCAAAGAGGAAAAAGAAGGGGAATAAGTAGAAAGTGATGGGGACAGGGAGGGGGAGGAAAAGCGGAGGAGAAAAAGAATTATTGCAAGGTCCTGAGGCAATGCTTGCTTTCAACTTTACTAGCCATTGCTAAATGCTTTTCAATGTATTTGTATTAACTTATACTCCTTCCAATATCTAACTTAATGTCCACTCAGTTACTCTAAATTCTCACTAACTCTTGGTCTATTCAGAATTCCTGAAATTTTATTTCTCACCTTGTTTTTAGCCTGTGAGTTGTCCCCTTACATCCCTTTTTACTACCTCATTTAGAAGGCAATTCACGTTTCATTCAGCACTTCTGGGAGCTTACGGTGGGAGACTTTTTAGAAACCCCTTTAGGTCATGATGCCCAAACCAAAGTATCTGTCAGGGGAGATGCAAAGCGCAGAGATGTACTGAATGCAGGGAGTTTGATTACTAGGAGGCTGAAGGGGTGAGGAAACAAAGGGGAGAAGGGAATTCCTGGAGCCGCCAAAAGGAGGCGGACATTATGCAGATGTGAAAGCTACCACCATCCCTGCTGAACCCCAGTCTGCGCTGTCTCTGCATCCCTGGCGGGGCCCTGGAGTTTCCTGTGGAACCATCCAAAGGCACTGCTAGGGCTGTGGGCTAGAAGTAGCATGGCTATCCTATCCCTTTCACCTTCCAGTCTTGGGCCAGTGTCTTCTCTTGGGATACATGACTGCAGAACCCAGCTGTCAGAGAGTGAAAAACCATAGTTCGCAGGCTTTTCACCCCCTAAGCGCAGAAGAGCGGGAATAGATTAAGGACAAACAAATGTCCAACACAGCAAATGACCTAATTTTTCTCTCTGGAAGCTTTTAGAATCTCATAGCTGGCACTCAAAAATGTCATAATGTTGCACCATCGTGTAGCAATCATTATAGTAGTTATTCCGTGGGTTATTCTGTTTGCGGAAACTCATATTTTTTAATTACCGGGGAAAAATGGAGCAGAGCTACATGTGCAGGCACAGATAAATCTTATAAGCAGAATGAGGAAAAACCAAGTTTCAGATCATAATGTATAGTATGATATCATGTTTATGAAACTTGAATACATGCAAATCAATGTTGCTTGTGGATATATTCTTAAGGGAATAAAAGTTTAAAAAAAGGCATGGAATGTTAAAATACCAATTATGTTTACCTTTGGAAAAAGAAAAAAAAACCATGAAAATGGAAAAACAAAACAGAGAAATGGAACTGGGAAATGGTGGGCATGGAATTTCAGATTGTACTCTGTGTTATGCTAGTTTTTTTAAGCTAGCTAGTGAGAACACGGATGTATTCACTCATTTATTATCTGTAACATTTAGTATACCTGAAACACCTGAAAAATCAAGTGAGTTTTGGAGTGCCTGGGTGGCTCTGTCAGTTGAGTGTTCAACTCTTGATTTCCACTCAGGTCATGATCTCAGGGTCGTGAGATCCAGCCCTGTGTTGGTCTCTGTGCTGGGCCTGGGCTTAGAGCCTGCTTAAGATTCTCTCTCTCCCTCTCCCTCTTCCTTTCCTCTCCCCTTCCCCCACCCCCCCGTCCCCTTCTCTAAAAAAGAAAAGAAGGAAAGAAAAGAGGGAGTATGTGAAAGAGGTGACAGAGTAATAGAGGAAAGAAATAACCTTTATTTAGAGAAATTATGAAAAATTATTTTCCTGTAAGTATAACTCAGCAAATTTTCTATCTCTTTTCACTCTGAGCTGTTGTTGTTGTTGTTTTCAAAAATGGCTAATATTTACCTATTACATACCAGGCACTGTTTTATGAACTAAGAACACAGAATTTTAAAAGATCAGGTTATGATGGGGGCTCTTAGGAGCTTACCTTCTACCGGGGGAAGTAGACAGCAAACAACAAACACACATACATATCAGATGGTAACAGATGCAGAGAGTTGATATAGACTGATGCCATGCTTAACATCAGAGATCTCAATGACAATGAGCCAGCAATGCAAATCTGAGGAACAAAACCTTTCCAGAAAGAGGATTTTTTTGTGCAAATAATCTATGGAGAAAATAAACATTATGGGTTCAAAGAATAGAAAAGAAAGGAAGGATGCGAGAGCCCAGTGTGCAAGGAGGGCATGAGGGTGGGTAGTCAAACAACAATGCCCATGGCTAGGTATACAAATATCACCTGAAAGACTGTAACCAGAGGTGGCCAAGATGGCGCACTCCTGGCCAAGCAGGACACTGAAGAGAAAGGACCACCTGTTCACAAGGAATTCTTGTGTTTTCTGCAGCTCTCTGCATCACCAGTGCCTTCCTCAGAGCTCCAAAATAAGGGCAACCAGGACCTAGGACAATAGGGCCCTGAGAGCAAACTAACTTCTGCAGGTATCTCTAGACAAAGGATTGTGAACAAGACTTGTCCCTGCAAACTAAGTCCTTGACATTTTAAACAGATGATTGGTCCCTGGAGAGGCTCAACTTTCTGCTCATCTGAACTTGGGGGTTCACAAGGAGCTCATTTGAAAGCTTTACAACAACGTGACCTATTGCACCATAAGCAGTTGAAGTGTATCATGGCAATACATATGCAGAAGGACAAACTAAGAACTATTCCTCACCTCCACACCCCAATCATGTGGACATTTTATCATGGAGAATCCATTCATACTGAATAGGTAAGAGATATTATCTGCAACATGGAAAGCTCTTTTAGCATGAATAAACTCAGAAAGGAGACAAGTGCTCAGTAACTATTTCCCGAGAAGTGATTTAATTAGAGGACTCTGTGCAAAATTATGTTAATCAAGTCCCACGAATTCTTTTGTTTTCCTAAGAAGAAAATAAATCCGAGTGGCAAGAAAATTAACCTAAGATTTTAGGTGAGCCACCTAAAGATCTCTCTAGTAAATAATAGAACATGAATCAAAGCATCATCATTTCCTTTATCCTACCCCTGCCTTATCTGGTACCAGGAAAATCTAGGTAAAGGAAAGTCTCCATTTTAGCCTGAGGCCAAATTCTGAACAGATAAGACTTTTAAGCTACATTAAGGGGCCCAGGATTTATGGTTCTTTTCTCTTAGGAGGAGCAGAGTAGATGACTGAGTAGAGTAATGGGATATGAAGAAGCTCTTTGAGGGAAAGACTGGGGAGATCTAGGAAACCAATGTCAGCTAAGAGGGAGTAGATAGAGATAGAGATAATAATACAGATTTAGCTATAGATATAGGCCTAGATATGTGGTATCCAAAAGCCCATGAATATGAGAACATCTCTTCCACTGGGTAAAATGTGGTCCTGTTTTTATCAGTCTCTGCTTTCAGCTTGGTGGGTCTCCAAAAAGGGCTCAAGTTGAGGAAGATTTCAAGAGGACGGTGCTGTCTCTCCCATCATCTATTGGATCTAGCTCTTTGTGGATCACTGGATGGGGAGGACAAGGTGCCATCAGAGAACTCTCAAGTTATGCGACCTTCAAGCCTATTTCCCTGGACATGCATCCCCTCTGTTTCCACCATGGGTGTGAAGACCACCCCCTCTGGCACAGAAAAGGACAGCCATGTTAGAAGTCCAAGGAGCACATACTAAATTCCAGACTCACAGAACAGACCTATCAGAGCACAGTTATCAACAATGACATAATGTACTTGATTGCTTCTTACAATCCACCACAGTCTGCTTCTAAATATACACAACTCTTTGTATATTTAAAACCACTCAGTTTATTCAAACGTAATAAACAATTTTTTGAGAACCCACATTTAACTTATAAACAAGTATAGTGGTATTTTTCCTCCGATTCAGTATTCCTGGATCTAACACTGGTGGGTTAATTACCTCTACTATTCTTCACGGGAGTATTGTTGGTGCAAATTAATATCTAGAAGTTATTTTGAGTTCTTTTAAGAAGAGAAATGCCAAAGACCTAAAAGAATTCAGGCCAGAAATATGAATGATCTCTACCATTTTTTCTATTCCATCTTGATTTGATTTTCATGAGAATCCTGTTTCAAGGGACTTCTACGTGTACTAGTTATACATCAATGCTTTGGATTCTGTCACTACAAAGTTCCAAACATTGTGTTAGCACGGATATTTGTTCACTTTCCAAAAGCCAGGGGGTATTGGTTATTTATCTCACATAATTGATTATATTCTCCTTTTTCACATATTGAAAGATATTGTTTTCACTGAAAGACAAGTGTTTTCAAAGAAGATCAGAGCCATTGAAGAAAGTCATGATTTTGAAATACATTGTCTGATGGGTGTTGAAGGCTCATTCCAAAGAAAGCATATAGCAGACAGGTCTGTGCATCTGTGCTCTGTTCACCTACAGACTGTGTATTTCAGGAGATTTTGATAAAATACCAATTAGGAATAAATAGTCCATGTATATTCAGGGCAACTTTTTCCTGTATTATCAAAATTATTTGTAACCAACTGGAAGGTTTCTTTGAGAGCTTGTTTTGTTACCAAATGATATAAGAAGTCATTTCCCTCCAAAACGTGAGAAGGAGTTGTCTTTCCATTTATTTAGGTCTTCTTGAATTTCTTTAATAAATATTTTATAGTTTTCAATGTACAAGTTTCTTACCTCCTTAGTTAAATTCATTCCTAGGTATTTCTTTCTTTGGGTTGCTATTGTAAATGGAAATGTTTTCTTAATTTTTGTTCACATTCTTCATCACTGACATATAGAAAACTAGGTCTAGAGACATGCTTTTTACTAACATAGTCATCAGATTTTTATGCAACCTCGGGCAACTGACATAACCTCTTTTGTTCACAATTTGGTCTTCCATGAAAAGATATTGAACTAGATCAGTGATATTATCAAACATGACGAAAAATAATGCTGGCCTCTGTGGTCCTCCATGCAACACATGAAGAGTTTGGAAGTCATTACTCAGAACAATATAAAGTCTCAGAACAATATGAATCTAAACAAACTGAAAATCAGGAACTTTTCTTAGGTCCATCAGAGAATTAAAGTCAATGGGCAAATCGCTACTCCAAAAGTAGAAAGACAGGTGGACACAGAAGACTACAGTGTATTGGGAGCAAAAAACCACCACTGGAGCCAGCAAATGTTATGAATACTCAAAGGGAAATTGACTAATTACTGGAGACTGAACACCAACTAGCCTCCTGGGGCCCAGGCTTGTTGCAGGGAGGGTTGGGTGCACACTTTCATGAGTCACACCTCCAGGAGTCCTGCTGGGTTCTCCCTTTGAAGATTACAGAAAATTCCTTCTTGCTTTGGCAAGGGAAGGGGAACATTAATCATTTTGAAATATGTGCTGAATGTTCTGTTCTCCTTAAAAAAAAAAAAAAAAGGAAATATCCAACTCTAGCTCCTGTTAGCCTTTCTGTCTGTCTAAGAGGTTAAAAAGAAAGCTGAGAAACATTTGTGAAGGTCACAGCCCAGGGTTACAGGCTAGCCATAAGGCTGAAATCTAATCATAGAATTATAGAAAGGTTTCCCTCCCTCCTTCATACGTTATCATAGCATCAATACTTCTGTATTGATTCACAGGAATACAACTGAAAAGCTGTGGGGCTCAGACCTATTTAAGAAGCAGCCTCTATGGAAACCCAAAGACAACAGAGGAGACAAAAACAAGAACACATGAGGAAATTTTGGCCTCCCCTGCTTGTAAGTACAGCAAAGAGTAAATACAATGTAAGTCTTACCAAGGTAAGCATAAAACCTCACACTAAACATTATCATGCAGAAAGACATAATCTGAAAAGAAAAGCAAGATTAGGAGATTTAACTAGATGTCAATACTAGCCAAAGCAATCTACATATTCAATGTAATCTGAATAAAATCCCAATGCTATTTTTGGTAGAACTAGAAAAACCCATCTTAAAATTTATATGGAATTTCAAGGGACTCTGTACAGACAAAGCAATCTTGAGAAAGATGAAAGAAATGCAAACGATGCACAGTTCCTGATTTTAAAGATTTATTTATTTATTTATTTATTTGAGAGAGAGGGTGCACATGGGGGGAGGGACGGGGGAGATGGAGAGAGAACATCTCAAGCAGACTCCCTGCTGAACATGGACTTCAGTGCCAGGCTTGATCTCAGGATGCTGAGATCATGAACTGAGCCAAAATCAAGAGTTGAATGCTTAACTGACTGAGCCACCCAGGCACCCTTACACTTACTGATTTTAAAACTTTGTTCAAAACTATAGTAATCAAAACTATGCAGTATTACTGTAAAGACAGATATAGAGATAGATGGACTAAAATAGAGAGCTCAGAAACAAACCCTCACATATATGAGTAAGTGATTTTTGACAAGGGTGCTAAGAAACTTCAATGAGAAAAGAAGAGCTCTTTCAACAAATAGTCCTTAGATATCACGCAAAAGAATGAATTTGAATTCCAGAATAATACCATATACAAAAGTTAACCAAAAATCTATCAAAGACCCAAACATAAGACCTCAAACTATAAACCTCTTAAAAGAAAATAAAGTACAAAAATTTCATGTGATTGGATTTGGCAATGATTTCTTGGCTATGACACCAAAGGCACCAGCAGCAAAAGAAAAAAACGAGCCAAATTGGACTTCGTAAAAGTTTATGCATCAAAAGACACTAACAACAGAGTAAAAAAGCAACATACAAAATGGCAGAAAATATTTGCAATCATATACTGATAAGTGATTAATATCTAGAGTATATAGAAATTTTTGAAAATTCCAACAACAAAGAACCCAATTTAAAAACGGACAAAGGATTTTAACAGACATTTCTCCAAAGAAGATATACAAATGGTCAAACAGCCATGAAAATTGCTCAACATTACTAATCAAATGCAAATCAAAACTACAATGAAATACCACCTCACACCCATTGGAATGTCTACTACATAAAAACAAACAAACAAACAAACAAACAAAAAACAAAAAAACAAGTGTTGGCAAGAATGTTGAGAAATTGGAATCCTTCTGCACTGTTAGTAGGAAAAAAGTGGGACAGCTGCTATGGATAACAACATAGTAGTTCCTTAGAAACTTAAAAACAGAATTGCTGTATAATCCAGCAATTCCATTTCTGTATTTAACCCCAAAAGAATTGAAAGCTGAGATTCAAACATATATTTATACAACTATTCATACCAGCATTATTCACAATAGTTAAAATTGGAAAAACTCAAGTGTCCATTGATGGATAAATGATTAAGTAAAATGTGTATACATACAATGGAATATTTTCAGCCTTAAAAATAAAGGAAATTCTGTTGTATAACAAAACATGGATGAAATCTGAGGTCATTAAACTAGGTGAAATAAGCCATTCATACAAAGACAAATTCTATGATTCCATTTTTATGAGGTACATAACTAATATCATAGAGACAGAAAATAAAATAAGAGTTTTCAGGAACTGGGGGGAAGGGTGTAGTGAAGAGTTATTATTTAATAGGTATAGGGTTTAAGTTTTACAAGATAAAAAGAGTTCTGGAGATTAATAGTGGTGATGGTAGCATATTATGAACCATACTTAATATCACTAAACTGTATATTTAAGAATGATTGAGATGGTAAATTTTATGTTAGGCATATCTTACCACAATAAAAACTATTAGAAGAAATAAAAAATAATAAATATAAATGGTCTAAATACACCAATTAAAAGACAGAGACTATCAGAGTAAGTAAGAAAACAAGACCAAAGTATAGATGTTGTCCACAAGAAACCCACTTTAAATATAAAATACAGATAGATTAAAAGTAGAGGGTTAGAAAAAGATACCATCATAATATTAATCAAAAGAAAGCTGAAGTAGCTCTATTAATTTTGGACAAAGTAGATTTGGGGACAAGAAAAATTATCAAGAATAAAGGCATTACTTAACAATACAGGGACCAATGCTCCAAGAAGACATAACAACCCTAAATGTGTGTGTGTGTCTAAAAACAGTGCATCAAGATACATGAGGTAAAAAACTGATGGAACTGAAGGAGAAATTGACAAATTCACTATTATAGTTGAAGACTCTAACCCTCCTCTTTCATTAACTGGCAAACCCAGTAGGAGAAAATAAATAACAAAATAAAGAAAAAACACCATTAATCAACTGGATTTAATTTGCTTTCATAGAATACTTGATCCAATGACAGCAGAATACATACTCTTCTCAAGCTCACATGGAAGATTTGCCAAGGTAAGCTGCATTCAGAATTATGAAAGACCCTTTTTAAAAATTTAAAAAAAAAAAGAAATCAAAGTATGCTCTTAGACCATAATAGATTTTTAAAAATTATTTATTTATTTATTTGTCAGAGAGAGAGATGGAGCAAGCATGGGGAGGAGCAGGCAGAAAAAGAAGACTCCCTGCTCAGCAGGGAGCCTGATGAAGGACTTGATCCCAGAACCCTGGGATCATGACCCGAGTGAAAGGCAGATGCTTAACTGAATGAGCCACCCAAGCGTCCAACCATAATAGATTTAAACTAGAAATTAATAAATGAAAGATAGCAAGAAAATCCCAAAATACTAAATATTTGGATATTAAGCAAAATATTTAGAAATAACACATGGATCAAGGAAGAAGTCTCAAGGGAAATTAAAGCAAACTTAACAAAAATGAAAATACAACTTTCCAAAATGAGTCAGTGTAGCAAAAACAGTGCTTAAAGATAAATGAAGAGCACTGGATGCATATGTTAGAAAAGAAGGAAAGATGTACAATCATTAATCTAAGCTTTTATCTTGAGAAACCAGATAAAGAAGAACACATTAAATTCAGAGTAAGCAGAAGGGAAATAAAAAAATAGAGCAAAAATCACTGAAAACAAGAATTAATGGAGAAAATCAATAAAAATCACAAGTTGGTTCTTTGAAAAGATCAATAAAATTGGTAAACCTATAGACAGGCTACATGAGAAAAAAAGAGTTCTCTCACACACTAATAATATCAGAAAGGAAATAAGAGGCCTTCATGACAGATTTCATTGACATTAAAAAGATAATAAGGAAAGAGTATGAACTCCTTATGCCCACAAATTTAAGAGCATAGATGAACTGGATAAATTCCCTGAAAACAATCTATCAAAACTCAAAGAGAAATAAATTACATAGAATTGAAGAGACTAGAAGTAGGAAATGGAATAGCCAACACAATACTGAAAATGGACAATTTCAGAGGACTGATATAACACAACTTCAGAATTTACTAAAAAGCTGCAGGGATCAACAGTGTGGTATTGGTAAAATAACAGACAAATAGATCAATGAAACAGAATTGTGAGCCCATAAAAGACCCACCTGCATACAGTCAAGTGATCTTTGACAACAGAGTAAAGAAAGTTCAACAAAAAAAAAGAACAGTGTTGGAGCACCTGGGTGGCTCAGTTGGTTGAGCAGGTGACTCTTGGTTTCAGCTCAGGTCATGATCTCAGGGTCCTGAGATTGAGCCCCAGTGTTGGGCTCCATGCTCAGCAGGGAGTCTGATGGAGATTCTCTCCCTCTCTCTCTGCCCCTCCCCTCTACTCACTCTCTCTCTCTGAATATAAATAAATAAATCTTTTAAAAAACTTCAAAAAATAAATTGAATAGTCTTTTCAACAAATGGGGCTGGAACAAAGGGACATCCACACACAAAACATTAGTTGAGACATTGACTTAAGACTTTTCACAAAAACTAACTGAAAATGCATAATAGTAAAATAAAACTCTTAGCAGATAACAAAGGACAAAATCTAGGTGGCCTTGGGTGGTGATGACTTTCTAGATGCAACATCAAAGTACAACTCATAAAATTAGAAACTGATAGGTTTGACTTCATTAAAGTAAAACCTTGTGCTCCACAAAGGCCCCATTAAGAGAATAAAAATATAAGTCCCAGAATAGGAGAAAATATTTACAAAATACATATCTGATAAAGACCATGTATTGAAAATATACAAAGAGCTTTTTTCAAAGATTATTTATTTATTTATTTGACAGAGATCACAAGTAGGCAGAAAGGCAGGCAGAGAGAGAGAGAGAGAGAGAGAGAGAGAGAAATGGGCCCCCTGCTGAGCAGAAAGCCAGACGTGGGGCTCAATCCCAGGACCCTGGGATCATGACCTGAGCCCAAGGCAGAGGCTTTAACACACTGAGCCACCCAGGCACCCCATGAACTCTTAAACTTAACACTGTGAAAGCAAATAATACAATTGAAAGATGAGAAGTAAATGATCTGAAGAGATACCTCACCAAAGAAGATATACAGATGGTATAAAGAAATTAGAATGGCTGAGACCCCACTCTTCCAATACCAAATACTAATAAGGATATTGAGCAGCAGGAATTCATTCTTTGCTGATGGGGATGCAAAATGGTAAAACCACATAAGAAGACAATTTGTCAGTTTTTTTTACAAAGATAAATAGAGACTTACCGTATGATCCGGTTACTGCACTCTAAGTTTTTATCTAAATGAGCTTAAAACTTAAACACACACACACACACACACACACACACACACACACACACACACTTCTACACATTAATGTTTATACAAGCTTTATTCATAATTGCCATAAATTGTAATCAACCAAGAAGACCTTCACTGGGCAAACCAATAAACAAATCGGCACATCCATTCAATTGAGTATTGTCAGTAATAAAATAAAATTAATTATCAAGCCACAAAAAAACTTAGAGGGATCTTAACTGCATATTTCTAAGTAAAAGAAGCCAGCCTGAAAAGCCCGCATATTGTATGATTTCAACAATATGACATTCTGGAAAAAACAAAATTATAGTTATTAAAGAGGTCAATGGTTACCAGGGTTTTCATGGGAGGCCTAGGTGGAGCACAGGGGATTTTTAGGGCAGCAAAACTATTATGCATGAAACTGTAATGATGGGTACATGTTATTACACATTTGTCAAAACCCCCAGAATATACCATAGAAAGAGTGAACCCAACATAAACTATAACCTTGGTTAATAATAATGTATGAGTATTGGTTCATTAGTTATAACTAATGGATCACACCAGTGTAAGATGTCAATAGAAAAAGTGGTCCAGGGGTGGTGAGAGGGTTTATGGAAATGCTCTGTACTTTCTGTACAATTTTTTGTAAATCTAAGACTACTCTGAAAATAAAATCTACTTAAAAATAATAACCATTTTATTTTAAAAATCACGTTATATTACATCAGAAACTAATAATGTACTTTATGATGGCTAACATAACATAATAAAAAAAACTTTTTAAAAATCGTGTTATAATCATTCATATATACTACAGGAAAAGTGGGCCTGTTTGTCCAAAGCCTTGACTATTTCACTGTCATATCCCAAATTTCCACATTCTATGCTCTACCCTGTCTTAACCCTTGGAGGTAATAATGAGAATTCTGGGATTTCAGACACACAGTTCAAAAGTTCTTGAATCATGATCTTTCAGGACCTTCCTTGTACCAATACCAAATACTAGTATTTGTCTTTCCTTAAAATGAATTGGAAGCCAAGAGAGATATGTTAACTTTGATATGTCTGAATTCAATAATACTTTTATTTATAACCTAGACACCAGCCCGTCTAGTCTGTCTTCTTCACTCTGGGGATATTTCAGTGGTTCTGTTGTTTGTACAGCCTTTTAAAAATGCAAAATACTCATTTCAAAGAAGTTTGATGAAATTGCAACTCCTTCACTTAAACAGCATATTTCTTCTTCGTCTTCTGTTTTCCTGAAATGCAGATGGCGGGTGTTCTCATCTGTACATGCTGCATTAACAACATTCTTTGAAGGGAAGTCCTACCAAGTGACTGCAGTCTTGAAATAGACGTGGAATTCACTGATGCAGCACACAGGGGAATGTCACAGGAAGCCCTGATCAAAGAGGAATGTGAGCTCCAGAATTTCTGATTTGTGTGCATTGCAAATGCTCAAGTCTGTCAAATTCTAAAGCAGTAAGGAAATAGTGTCTCTAGAGATATTCATGTCAACCAAATGGTGTGGGCTTCTGAGGTAGAATCAAGGCACTGCAGTGATATTTTCCTAGAGCTTTTTTTTTTTTAAAGATTTTTTTATTTATTTGCAGTGATACTTTGACACAGGTAAAGGTCTCTACATTGGGTCTAAACAAATTTGAAAATGGATTTTTAAGTTACACGGGGTTTCTCTAATATATGGCTTACTTTATGACATGGTTGCCTGGCCAGGTGAGAAGAAGTTAAATATAGGGGCGTCTGGGTGGCTCAGTTGTTAAGCGTCTGCCTTTGGCTTGAGTCATGATCCCAGGGTTCTGGGATCGAGCACCACATTGGGCTCTCTGCTCAGTGGGGAGCCTGTTTCTCCTTCCCCACTCCCTCTGCTTGTGTTCTCTCTCTCTCTCACTGTGTCTCTCTCTGTCAAATAAATAAAAATCTTTTAAAAAAGTAAAAGTTAAATATAGTAGAACGAGGTAAATTGAATTAAAACCTAAAACAATACTTGTTTTGTGGGTAATACAAAAAGAGAGGTTAGGACATGAGTTTTAGAAGCTGGTAATGGGAGAAATTTCAGCAGAGACAGTCCAAAAGCTAAAATAGCCAGAAACAAGTCACATTCCAGGCAAACAATCAACATGGGGATACATTTAAAGTCCAGAAATAGGTCATTTGGGAGAGACAAGCCTGGCAGTTAGTACAGAAAAAGCAAGAAGGAAATCCATCAGCAGTCACCTGGGTGCTGCCCTCAAAGGATACCAGGAGTGTGTGTGTGTGTGTGTGTGTGTGTGTTAGACAGTAGAACCATTTGAAAGAACCAGAGCTGACTTTATTCCTGCAGGTTATATACAAGCAAAAGACAAATGCAGAAGATACAAGACCAGTGTCCAGAAGATTCATGGAGAATTCTGGTGCTAAGACCAGAGTTTTTTCTGCATTACCCTGAAAAGCACAGTTCCTAGCACACAACCAGAACAGAACCACACCCAGATTTCCTTGTAATGAAATTACTCTTGGGTTCAAGACTGATCCTTAAACCTAGGTCAAAACTAGTCTCACTGGTCAAATGCATCCTTCCCCCATTCAAGAAAAGAAGGCTATAGGAGAAGAAGAGACAAATAGATAATACACTCATTTATTCATTCAACACAATGATTGAGTCCTTACTCGAGGCATGTAAGTATGCAGGGAAGAAAAGAGCCAAGTTCACAGAAGGAATACACACTGCCTCTGCCCTCACACAGCATGCTTTGACATATTATTGGCCTTTAAGATAAAATAGAGCATCATTTTTTTTCTAGGATATTTGTTCTATCCATCCCGGGACCTAACCCATTCCTTCAGAGCCAAGAATCATACGGAAGCATCCTGAAGAAATCTCCCATGATGAGATGTGTGTTCTAGCTCACAGAGCAGTGAAATAAAACAGTTTAAAAGCATTTGCCACAGCTGCTGTTAGGATCGCCGGCATAGAGAATCTAACCTTATTGTATCCTTTAGCGTTGATCTGTTAATTATCTATTGAGAAGCCTATTTATTACATGCCAGGCACTGTTCTAGGTCCTTGGACTGCATCAGCGAATGAGACAGACATCCTGGTGTTGACTTTGCATAAAAAGAAATGCAGTAAACAATAAGCATAATAAACACCTACCTTATATAGTAGAAGATGGTAAGTTGTAGTTACAAGATAGTTCTATAGAAAAAAATAGGACATAGTGAGAGAAGTCAGGAAAACAATGTGTCACAGTGTAGGTAGATTACAGTTCTAATTACAAGGCTCTGAAGATTGAGGAGATCTCACCTCATTAGGAAGTGACCTTTGGGCAAAGACTTAGAAGCAGTGGAGAATTTAGTGTTGTGGTTATCTGGATAAAGAGCTTTTCAGGGGAGGAAACAACCAGTGCAAAGTTCCTGTGGTGAGGAAATGTCTGGAGTGTTAAATATGCAGCAGGAGTCCAGTGTGGCCAGAGCAAGATGAAGGAAGGAGAGCAGGAGAGAAGTAGATGAAGACAAACAAGTAGTCTATGGTTGGAGAGGGACAGATTGTGTCAGGGTTTATGGACTAATGTAAAGGCTTAGGTCAATTAGAGGAGAAATGGGAACTTCTGCAGGATATGATCAAAAGGGTGACATGATCTGATTTTTTTCTAGCAGATATTCTCAGTTTCATTCAATCCCTTGGGCACTTCTGTGCACCCCTCCCCTGGCTTCTCTATGTTTTTCCTTCTCACAAACACACCTGTGTTTTTCTCTGGAGAACTGTCCGTGGGCTACTAGGGTCTTCATCCCAGCACAGAGGATGCATAATACCTGGGAATTTACATCTCCAGGCTGGAGCCTGGAATTGATTAGTGCCCAGCACTACTCCCTTCCTTCAAGTTGGACGAACTCCAGGACATAAATGTTGCTCCAGAGCACCCTTGCTCTATGGCTGGGACTTTACTTCAGTCACACCCTTTCTTGCTCACTCCTTTATCCCTTCCTTCATTCCCTTGTTAGTTTCACCCAGGTACATTTCCTTCAATAACTCCCGTATGCCTGAATTGTTATCGTGGGGTCTGCTTTAAGGGGATCTGACCTAAAACAGTTATCAAAGGATACTCAGACCATGTGGATAGACCTCCGTAACCCCTGTTAAGGGGTCCTGCCAGGGTTCAGGCAGTAGTAGAAGGTGGGAGACATGGATACAGTCTAGATATATTTTGAAGGTAGAGACACCAAGATATGCTGATGAATTAAAGGTGAATCGTGAGAGATAAAGAAGGTTCTTGGCTGAGTTTTTCTATGGATGAACCTCCATCCTGCAAAATGAAGAAGGTTGCTTGTGGAGCCAGTAGACTGGGGAAAAACAGGAGTTTGATTTTTGACATGTTATGTTGATATAGCTAACAGACAACTCTGCAAAACTGTTGCAGGCAGTTGGCTGTTGTCAGGTAGGGCTCTCCAGGATGTAGGCACTGGAACAGAGTTGGGAGTTCATGAACTTTATTGAGAAAAAAAAAAAAAAAACACTTACTATAATTAAGGGGGAAGAAGCAGGATTAGACCAGGGAGGTACAGATTATGATGTAGATCTGATAAATCTTAGCCAAGCCAGTTGAGTGCTCTGGGGTTAAGAGCCAGTTAGAGAATTCCCACACTGGACAGAAATGGTCAGGTTCAAGTATCCTTGCTGTCTTCAGTCATTGGCTGGTTATGACTCATTGGCTGGGAAGAGTCTTGCCCCAGTACCAATATTGCAGCTACTCTTAAAGGTACTAAAGTTGGAGGCTGACGGCCAACCATATTCCTTGAGACTGAAGGGCAAGGCAAGTTCTTTCTTGCAGGGAGATGAAGTGAGGACAGAGAATATAGGTGGTAGGTAGCTGAGTAAATGGGTCAAGAAAAGTTGATTTGGGGTGTTGTTGTTTTCAAGATGGGAGAGGTATCAGCATATTTTGATGTTTAAAGGGTGAGGACTCCTCCTTCCTGCAGTAATTAAGGATTTTATTTAACAAAAGTTGCTTGTGAATGTCAGTAAAGGTTGTGTTGGCCCTGAGCACTGTTTAAACCCCTGGAGAAAAGCTTAGTACTCGTGTTTAAAAAGAGCCCACAGTTGGGGCTCCTGGGTAGCTTAGTCAGTTGAGCATCCCACTTTTGATTTTGGCTCAACTCACGATCTCCTGGTCATAATCTCCTTTGGGGATCCTGGGACTGAGCTCCACATCAGTCTCCCCACTCAGAGTCTGCTTGAGGCTTCTCTCTCCTGCTCCCTCTGCCCCTCCCCCGCTTGCATGTTCACTTTCTTTCTCAAATAAATACATAAATCTTTTTTTAAAGATTTTATTTATTTATTTGACAGACTGAGATCACAAGTAGGCAGAGAGGCAGGCAGAGAGAGAGGGAAGCAGGTTCCCTACTGAGCAGAGAGCCCAATGCGTGGCTCGATCCCAGGACCCTGGGACCATGACCTGAGCCAAAAGCAGAGGCTTTAACCCACTGAGCCACCCAGGTACCCCTAAATACATAAATATTAAAAAAATAAATAAATAAGAGCCCACCTTTCAAAACTAAGGCCAAGATAAACACCCAGGCTGATATCTTCAAGCCTGTGTCTATATTATATACTATATAATGTTTTACATACTGTATACTATTGTGTATACTGTAAAGTGTAGTTGAGCCCTTGGTTTAAACATTTTGAGAAGGCCCTTTGGGACCAAGGAGCATTGTAGGCTCCCATGTTGTACATTTCAAATCAGACGTGAGTGACATCATATACAAGTTTAAGCACTACCTGATGCTATAAATACCTGATAAAAGAAAAGGCATAAGGATGATTATATCTGGTCATGTGGAAAATTCAAGGAAAATTCTTTGATTAAAATTCAGCACCTTTCACCTTCCATTGAGCTGCTAAATTACCCTTAGGTTCCAGATCATTGTGTAAATATAGACCCTTCCAAAGAAGTCCTTTAGGTTAGATATTGGACAGAATATTACCCACCCAAGAAGCTGAGTCTGGAATGTTAAGAACAAAATGAAGAATTCAGAGGGCTCTGTGGGGTCCATGTCTCCACGAGTGTGGTTGCTGATCAGTGTCCCTGTGCTACCACCAGCTGAAGGTACTATCCTAACTCCAGAGGGCATAACCCATGGCTACAAACACAACATACCCAGGAGTTCAAGACCAATGGCTCAGCAATCCTTTATCCTGTGTTTTACCCTTCTTATATATTGTTGTATTCGACTTGTTCAAATTTTGTTTAGAAATATTCTGTGTATTTCTATGAGATATATGAGTATATGGTTTTCTTTTGTCTCATTTTGGTATCAGTGTAGTGCTGGCCTCAAAGAGTTCATTTTAAAATATTCTTTTTTTCAAATCTTTTTTTTTTTTAAGAATTTGTAAATAATTGTTGGGTTTTTTTTTTCTTAAATATTTGGTAAAGTTCACTGGCATAGGCACTCGGATCCAAAATTGTCTTTTGAGAAATTTTTAAACTAAAAATTATATGTCTTTAGGAGATCTAGAGCTATGTTTGAGTGATCATTGTTAGTTTATGACTTTCAAGAAAGCTGGCCCCTTTTTTTGGCCATTTTTACTAAGCAGATTTATCATCTTGAAATTGTTCATGATATCATCTTCACATATTTTTAATATCTGTAGGATCTGTTGTAATGTCACCAACATAATTCTTGATATTGATAATTCATGTCTTGCTTTTTCTTGGCCAGTTTGGCTAGAGGTTTATGAATTTTACTGATCTTCCCAAAGAATTAGATTTTATTTCTTTGACTAATTCAGAAGATTTCTTTTTCCCCTTTCATTAATTTCACATTGATATTTATTGTTTCCCTTATTCTTATTACATTGGGTTTACCTTGTAGATATTTAAGATTTTATAATAAAGGCACTTAATGTTATAAATTTTCCCTAAGCACGGCCTTAGCAGAATTCTACAAATTCTGACATGGCATGTTTTCATTTTAATCGAATTCAAAATACTTCCTAATGTTCCTTTTGAATTTTTCATTGATCTACATGTTTTTCAGAAGTATGTCATTTGGTCTTCAAATATTTGCAGATATTCCATATATATTTCTATCATTGATTTTAATTCAATTCCCTTGTGGTTAAAGAACATTCTTCTATGACTTTAATCATTTAAAATTAATGACTTGCTTTATGGCTAAGATTATGGTCATCACCTCCAATGAATGTCATCAAGTGGTATCACCCACCTCGGAAACTAAATCTTATCAACTAGAGTTGGAATGACCAAAAATATAAAAGGATGGGAAGGGGCATCTGGGTGGCTCATTTGGTTAATTGTCTGCCTTTGGTTCGGGTCATGATCCCAGGGTCCTAGGATCAAACCCCATATGGGTTCCCTGCTCGGGGGGAGGTCTGCTTCTCCTTCTTCCTTTGCCACTCCCCTTTATTCGTGTTTGCTCTCTCTCAAATAAATTAATTAATTAAATCTTTGAAAGAATGAAGGAAGGAAGAAAGGAAGGAAAGAAAAACTTGCTGGCTGGCACCATGGAAACTTTTGGAATTTTTAGCAATTTTAAAAGAAACATTTTATAAATCAGAACCCTTAAAACAATTATATCTCCATTATGGAACACAAATCATATGTTTCAAAACATGATTTTGATTCAATCTCAAATTCTTCCATTTTTTTTTAAGATTTTATTTTTAAGTAATCTCTACATCCAACGTGGGGCTTGAATTCACCACTCTGAGATCAAGAACCAGATGCTCTACCAACTGAGTCAGCCAGGTGACCCTCAAATTCTTTAATTAATAGTAGAATTGATTCAAATATTTGGGCTACAGAGCCCCCTCATTTAACAATAGGAGAAATTGGGACAAAAAATAATCATCCACATTTCTACAACTTTTTATAGTATTTTTGCTTCTTGTCCTAACTCTTCCACCATTTCTGGGTGCTGGCTACACTGGTCTTGACTTCAGAGAAATTACCATCCATGGGTTGAGTCCACAAGCACAGCCAATCTAATAAGGAATTCATTTTTGTTTATTTGTTATGTTTGGCTGGCAATGACTATTCTGTACACAGTGTAAGTTCTTCTAAAAAGCAAAATCCCAGGGGTGCTTGGGTGGCTCAGTTGGTTAAGCATCAGACTCTCAGTTTCACCTCCTGCCATGATCTCAAGGTCATGAGATTGACCCTGGCATCAGGCTCCACACTGAGCATGGAGCCTGCTTAAGATTCTTTCTCTCCGTCTCTCCCCACCTCTCCCAGCTCCCATGCTCACTCTGTCTCTAAAAAAAATAAAATAAAATAAAAAGAAAGATCCCTTCCAAGTAATAAAATGAAGTGCTTTATGATGGAAATGGGAACACAAAGAATAATGATAAGGATAATAACTTTATTATTACTCAAAATATAACTGAAATAGGCATAAAAGCCAGTCACAAAAGTTGTTCCCATGCCAAGAATATGTACCTTTTGGCCATTTAAAAAATGTGATAGATCCTGTTACAGTCACCTCAAACCCAGGCCAAGCTCCCTCCTTGCTTCAGTCTATGCATTAGGAATTCTGCAAATGAGGCGTTCATGGTTCACAGGGGGGTTCGATCACAGAAAACTAGGTGTTGATCTTTGGATGCCTGCAGGCCAGCAATCTGTGCTACAAGTTTATCCCTCCTAGAAAAAAAAATTTTTTTTTAAAGGAAGGAAGTGCAAGACAAGAGGATGGAACCAATACAAGCATCTGTAACAAGCTAATTGGACCCTTGTGGGCCACCGGCAGGCACAAAATTAAAACAAACAGAGCCTCTCATTGTGCATGTTTAGGGCCGTACCCACCCTGGGTCTATCGGCTTCTCTCCTGCCTCCTCCCCTGATCCCCATTTTTTAAAGGACCTAATTATGGGTCTTTCTGAAGGATCACAAGCCAGTTTTCATCTAAAAAGAATAAGGTATTTTGCCTCCGAACCAGAGACACTGTTAGAAGTTGGTAATTAGTATGACTTGTTAATGGAGTCTGGCTGTGATTAAGCGGTGATTGAGTGTGAGTTTGGTGCCTGTCAGTGGGTAAGCCTGGGAGGGCGAGAGATGTTTAATGAGACACCTGTTGTTGGGGGCCCACTGGGGTTCATTGCAGCTGATTGGCACTTGGATGCAGTGTGTTCAAGGTGGGGGCGGGGACAAGCCTGGCAGGTGGTTGGCATCACAGCAGAGCCCACAGCTCCCTGCAAGTCAGGGCTGGCTGCATTTCCTGAGCTGTCTGTCCAAGGCCACAGTCACATGTTCCCAGTTCCCATGGAGCACTACACTCCACCTGCCAGAGGAAGAGCCCTGGGTTCTCCGTGGCCCCTGCTCTCCACCAAACACCAGGCAGAGCATTGGACATTCCTCCCCTCATCCAGCTTCCCCTGATCCCAGTGTGTAGATGAGGAAGCAGAGGCAAGGGAGGTTAAATACTGTGCCCAGGTTCATGTAGCCACCGCCACTGTCAAGGGACAGAGGCACCATACTCAGGGACAGTTCCTCTCAGACTTTTAAAGGATCCCTGAGGAGGGATACCTGGGTGGCTCAGTCAGTTAAGCGTCTAACTCTTGCTTTTTCCAACTCTTGATTTTGGCTCAGGTCATGATCGCAGGGTCCTGGGATAGAGCCCCACATTGGGCTCCACACTCAACAGGGAGTCTACCAGAGGATTTTCTCTCTTCCTCTCCCTCTGCCCCTCCCCCTGCTCATGCTATTTCTTTCTCTCTTTTTGTCTCTCTTTCTAAAATAATAATAATAATAATAATAAATAAATAAATCTTGAAATTAAAAAAAAAAAAAAGACCAGATGTGGCTGGGTGGTTCAGTCAGTTAAGTGTCTACCTTCAGCTCAAGTCATGATTCCCTTGTTCTGGGATGAAGGCCTGCATTGGGCTCCCTGCTCATCGGGGTGTCTGCTTCTCCCTCTGCCCCTCTTCCTGCTCTTGCTTTCTTTCTCTCTCTCTCTCTCTCAGATAAATATATAAAAATACAGAAAAGGCCACATTGTACTTTTAAAGGAATATATAAAAGGAACATACATAGTATAATCCTAGCTCATCTTTGCTCCCGAAGAGAACCTGATGCTGAAGATAGTCAGAAATTTCCTACCTAAGCACATGGTGGAGGAGACAAGTGGATACAGCACAAAAACATGGGACAAGGCTGAAAACTTACAGGAGTCCCATACTCCACACACTGGCAGAACATTTCCAGAAAGGGACTAAAAAGTCTCATCTCAGGGACACTGCTCTTTCAAGGTGTTGGAGATCCAGCCGCGACCATCCTCCCTGTAGCCTCACCCTGCTCCCACCTGCTTGGGCCCTGTCCAAATCCATTTGATAAACACCACCCTTTCCAGGTCAGCAACCAGGACCCCAGGAAAAAACACCCCTTTGTTCTTTCCTGACAGTTGTTTCAGGCAGAATGTTGAGTCAAAACACATGTGGGGAGTCATAAAGACACCTGCAGCCACCTGGACCGGCTTAGGCTTGGGTTCAAGTGGAGGGGCTCCAGACCCCTACCTGACCTTCCCGGTGACTTACCTTGCAATCCAGGGCACATTGTTTCAAACCCTCTGTGAAAGTTTTCTGAGCTGGAAGAAAGACCCACAGCCTCCAGTCAAAGCTTGGGCCAACCTGGGTAAAGTTTGTTGAGCATAAAAATAACTGAAGAACAGAACAATCTTAGACACCTTCAGGTTCTAACACTAATAGTAAAAGCAGATAGAACTGCATGGGTAATTCACAAAATGAAAACACTTTGTTTTAAGTTCCATAGATTATTGAGGGTAAAATGACTTTGTTCTGATTATCCAGACAACTATCTCATTTCTTGACTTCTCTTTGCTGGGGGAGACCTGACATGAAAGAAATGCAATACTACATCAAGTATATTTTCTTTGTATTACAATGGTTAGGGTATTAATTTATTTTTCTAGAGAAGGAAAATATTTAGCTGATGTGGGTCAATTTTATTTCAAAATTGATAGAAACATAAATGTCATATGAGCCACAGTTGGATCTAATGAAAGGTAAAACTCTGATAAAGTTATATAAAGTGTTGGTACATATTCTCTTTCTTCACATTTATATTTATGACATCAAAGTATGAGGTATTATCCAGTTATTTCCGACAGAAAAGTATGTACCATCTCCAACGGAAAAGTATGTTTCAGACTTCTAGAAGAATACCAGAATTTCAGATCCATCTCTCAGTAGGGATTCCATATGCTTTTTTTGGTACACATGGGGATAGGGGACAGTCATCCACCAGAAACGTACAGGATATGCAGATATGTCTTATGGGAATCTTTCTTTTTTCACTGTTAAAATTTTCAAGTACCAAAAGGTGCTATGTCTCACAGATCCCATGTGAAAAGGAATATGCAAGATGCTTTAGGATGGAGTGAATTCACAGCAGATCTGAAGACAGGTGGGTTCGGGCCAGAGGCCCAATTCTGCAAAGTATTAGTCGTATAGCTTTGGACCCATGGCTTAACTTCTTTGAATCTCAGATTCTCCATTAATAATTTGGAAGCAATCATATCCTCTTGGGATGTTTTTATGATCATTAGACATAAGGTATGGAAAGGTCCTGGTATATGGCAGACACTGGATGACCACTGAAAAGGGTTTAGCATGACCACTATCCCAGGTGGTACAGTCCTACCAGCATTACACTGGTAACCATCCCCCAGCAGGAACTTGGAGGGCATCCATTTAATCATTGCCTAACACACACAGGTGGATTACAAAACACCCATCCAGGTGCCATCACCTGTCACCTGGACTATCGCCATAGCCTTCTGACCAACAGGTGTCCTTGATCCACCCTGGGACACCCTCTCCCTTGGCTTCCATTGTCTATGTGAAAGTCAAAATGAGCTTTTTTTTTTTTTTAAAGATTTTATTTATTTATTTGACAGAGCGAGATCACAAGTAGGCATAGAGGCAGGCAGAGAGAGAGAGGAGGCAGCAGGCTCCCTGCCAAGCAGAGAGCCCAATGCGGGACTCGATCCCAGGACCCTGAGATCATGACCTGAACCGAAGGCAGAGGCTCAACCCACTGAGCCACCCAGGCACCCCAAAATGAGCTTTTGAAACAGAAGTCGGATCAGGTCACTCTGGCTCAAATAAGACAGTGACAATCCAAGTCCTTCACTTGCTCAGGGCCCTCCCTCATCCAACCACTGTCACCCTGGGCCTTACTCTCCAGCATTCACCTGCCCACTCACCTAGGCCAGCTGCCCTGAGCTACACATGGGGGCCAACAGGACAAGCTCAGATCCTGGTGTCTACTACTTAGAATGTTCTTCCTCTGGCTCCCCACCAGGTTTGTCCTACCATCCCATCCGTGTTCTGTTCAAATCAGAGCACGCTTCACAGACAGGCCTATATAAATTTGCATTCAACCATGCCTTCTGGGGCTTCTTACCTCCTTCTCTGGCTCTATTTCTTCCACAGAACTGATCTTCTCTAGCATATCATATTTGGTGGTTCCTAAACATTAATATCTTCTTCCCTCCCCTAAAGATAAAAACGTAATTTTTGTTTTGTTTTGATTTGATAAATCCCAAGGGCCTAGAAACATTACCTAGTATTCCATTAAAAAAAAGATGGGGAGGGCATCCTGGGTGGCTCGGTGGGTTAAGCCTCTGCCTTTGGGTCAGGTCATGATCTCAGAGTCCTGGGATCGAGCCCTGCATCAGGCTCTCTGCTCAGCGGGGAGCCTGCTTCCCCCTCTCTCTGCCTGCCTCTCTGCCTGCTTGTGATCTCTCTCTCTCTCTCTCTGTCAAATAAATAAATAAAATCTTTTTAAAAATGGGGAATAAATGGATAAATAAATACAAAAGGAAATAAATGAGTGAGCTCCTGACAAACAGTAGACCCTCCATACCCATTGAGTGGAAAAGAATCGGTCTTTTATGGTGATGATGAAGGTGATGATGATCAGTGAGCCAGCATATAGTATATCACAAGTCTTTGTTGTAGTGTTCAATGATTCATAAGTGGTGTTGGGATGAGCACTGGGTGTTATACACAACTAAGGAATTGGTCCTTTGAATAAGACTTAGCTCTAAGAAGGAATCAGCCCTTGTGGGGCAGAGTCATGTCTTTGGACATCTTCATGTTTTGGTGGGAAAGTATCAATAAAACACTCCACCAGGGAGAAGAATTGAAGCCCAGAGAGGAAAACTAGTCAGGGCAAGGGGAACTGGCCTAGGTGTTCAGGCCTTAACTCACTATTGCCTTGTCCTTGCTCCTTCTTCTCTGGACCTACAGCCCCCTCAAGACTCCTGGGCAGGGCGCCTGGGTGGCTCAGTGGGTTGAAGCCTCTGCCTTCGGCTCAGGTCATGATCCCAGGATCCTGGGATCGAGCCCCACATCGGGCTCTCTGCTCAGCGGAGAGCCTGCTTCCCCCTCTCTCTCCGCCTGCCTCTCTGCCTACTTGTGATCTCTGTCTGTCAAATAAATAAATAAAAATCTTTAAAAAAAAAAAAAAAAAAAAAAAAAAAGACTCCTGGGCAGAGAGAGTAGGGCTGAAGCAGTGTTGTTCCTATGGCTGACTGAAGCTGGCCTCTTGTTTCTGTGTATGTCATGTATTCCCTTACACATCCCACAGGGAGAAGCAAGGCTGCCTTTATTCCTCAGAAGAGTGAAAGGTGACAGTCTTGGAATAATTCCCAGTAAAGCCACCAGGAAGGGAAAGCCAAGTACTGAGGGCCTGCTGCTCTTTGAGTGTGGCTCAGTGGAACCTTCTTCCAGAGACTGATATGCAGGTGTCCAGAACACCCTCCTGGGACTCTCTGACCAGTCTCAAGATTCTGGACATGCCAGGATTCCTCTGCAGACCTTTGCCCACATGTAAGCACCATGCCACAAAAGCCACAGACCTTGAGGAGGCAGAGCACTCAAGTGAGAAGGCAAAGCTGTTTAGAAGTTCAGCCCAAATGGAGACAAAGCCCCCCTCCACACCTTCCCTGTCCCCTAAGCCTTGGTAACCAGCTTCAGCCACTGGCAGAGTGTGTGAAAGAAGCCGACCTTCTTAGAATCCACTGAGCTTAATTCCAGAATGAACTTGGAGCCGTGGCCAATGGGATGTGAACACATGACCAGAGGCAGGAGAGTTGGGGTACAAGCAGGGAAGACTGGGCCACAGGTGGGGGGCAGTAAGAACCACAGGAGGCCCCAAAAGGCGGCCAACCCAATGTGAGCAATGCAAGGGGATAAGTCATGCAGATAAACCCCACCCAGAAGTAAGGGTGTAACCTTGCATCAGAGACCTGGGAAGCCTCCATATCAGAATGCCAGTGCACATCACTGAACATTCGGTGATGCGGAATCATACTTAACTTAACCATATTATAATAAATGGTGTCTCTAGTTCACATTCCAGAGTGTGGGTTTAGTCATTCTCAACTGATCCTTTTGTTTTTCTCTTAAAGTTCCAAATGAAAAACATCCTTCAGGCTATCATCTTCAAGGGCTCCATGGGACTAACAGTTATTTATTTGTTTTTATAATTAAGATTCCAGTGCATTGTCTGGAACTGGTAAAACCAAGAATTTTCAGGATGTGGCCCTTAGTAGGCTTACATGTGTCAAGGTTCATACATTACATTATAGCACAATTATAGTACTAAGCATCTTATATATTGTTCAATTTAATCCTGGGTGCTACGCATGATTCTCTATATCTTTACAGATGAGGGAAATCAGAGAAAATCAGTGACTTTATTAGTTGGCTGGGGCTGTCATAATAATGTATCACAGGCTGGGTGGCTTAAACAACAGAAATATACTGGAGCACCAGATGGTTCAGTTGGTTAAACTTCCAACTTTTGACTTTGGTTCAGGTTGTGATCTTAGGGTCTTGATATCCAGGCCCATGTCAGGCTCTGTGCTCAGTAAGGAGTCTGCTTCTCTCCTTCTCCCTCTTCCTTAGCCCTCCCTTTTAAATAAATAAATCTTCAAGGGGGAAAAAAATCTATTTTCTCATGGTTCTAGAGACTGAAAGTCCAAGATCAGGGTGTTGACCAAAATGGTTTCTTCTGAGGCCTCTCCCCTTGGCTTGCAGATGGCTGCCTTCCTTCTGGGCCTTCACATTCCCCTGTGTGTGCCCCCTGGTGTCTCTTCTCTTTTGTGTATCCAAATTTTCTCTTCTTATAGAGAAACCACTCATATTGAGTTATGGCCCAATGTAAAGGCCTCGTTTTAATTTAATCACTTCTTTAAAAGCCTTATCTGCAAATACAGTCACATTCTGAGGGACTGAGCATTAGGTCTTCAGCATATGAATGAGTGGAGGCATACAATTCAGATCACAACAGGGGCCATATACTCTGGTTCACCTGGGAGATCCAGGGTGAACTCATTGTCCCAATGTAATTATTAAATACCACCCTCTCACTCTCAAAACCACTCCTGTTTGAATGCCCAACCCCACGTTCATTTTACGGTAGCAGCAGAATTCATAAAATGCTTCAAGAACGACAGATGGCACTTCAACTCTACTCACCAGATCTGCCTGCTCCCTCTTGCCTCTCAAATACTTCCTTTGTGCAAACATGGGGCTCCCCTGAGGGAAGTTGTGCTTACCTGGCACTTTGCTGGATTTGGGTAAGAAAATCAGGACTTGGTAGGCAACAGCTGGCCACAGTACAGCATGGCTTCTCCCCAGTTTCAAAAGGAAGTGTGGCTTGTTTAGATGAACATGAGCATATGGGTCCTCTTCTCCTTTCCCTCTCTCCTCACTTTTGTTTTGGCTGAGCAGGCTTTGCTGCTGTTCCTTTGTTCCAAAATTAAGAACATTCTTTTATTCCAAAATGAAGAAGGAAAGCAAGTGTGTGTGTCTAGGAGATGCCATTCTAGTACCTGAACCATCTTGGTGGATGTTTCAGTCTGAGTCTTATGCCAGCTTTTGTCATTGTTTATCTCTCCCTACACACATACATACACACACACACACACACACACACACACAGGCCCAGTAACATATGGTGCTTCCCTCACCTCTTCAGCATCTCCCATGTCCCTTGCAGCAAGACTTTCTCTCCTGGGGTGTGCATGCTGGGTCCCTCACTAGGACTGCTACTGTATCGTCTGACAGACAACAGGCTGCATATTGCTGAATTCTGCTTCTGCTGGGAGCTGCTTAGCCTTTTAACAGTTCATTCACTGGAGAAGGAAAGATGGCTCCTGCAGACTGTTAATGGTGAGGGAGTTTTGTCTGGGGAGGAAAGAAGGGAAAGCTCTGGGAACATCTAAAATCCCATAGACAATGCAAACTTTGATGGCTTGACCTCTCTGTACCAATTTGTCATTAAAAAGTGAAAATAATGGCAATAGGTTCCTTAGAGTGTTTGCCATGTGATAGACTTTGTGTCAAGATATCTTAAACCAAATTTTAATTGAACCACATAAACCTGTGTGAGGCCTGTCTCACAGGCAGTGAGTGGCAAATCTGAGCTCAGGTCTGCCTGTCCCTCTAACAGCTCTTCTTGCCATTGTACCCTTCTGATCTTCTTTGCAATCATTGTTAGGGCAAGCCTTCCAAAACATATTAATAGTGCCACTGTAGCATTAAAAAAAAGACTCCTTCATCTCTATAGTAATGCACTCCAAAGCACTGTTCAAAGAATCTTTCTTCCACAAAATATTATTAAATGCCTGCCTCCCATCTTGACCCTGTCTCCATACAAAAGGGTCTTGGTGGCCTCTTGTGTTTGAAAGGATGGGTTGCTTTGTTTCATTATTGCAAGACTTCTCCAAACTTGAAGTGTGTAACTGTAAATTGTGAATTTCCACTAAGGGAAGAGAGCATGGGGTATTTCCCAGACTGGATACCTCGGGGAACCCTTTGTCTTTCTGAGGATGTCATGTGCCTGGTCACCTGGACAACATCCTCCTGGAAAGTCTGGCTTCTTAATACTTCAAGTTGCCATCTGGGCTTTCAGGCCCTGTCTAGTCATGTGTCCCCATTATTATGTGGCAAGAATATTTTCTCTTCTAACAGGTGGAATTTACCCACAATAGAACTTCCCTAAAACCCAAGCCTAAACTCAAATTCTCTCTTCCTACCTATCTACTTCAAGGCCTACATGGAACCCTAAGTACTCTCCCCTTGTCTGTAATTCATCCTAGCTACCCAATTAGTACCTGGACCATGCTCTAATTGCATGCAAAGCACAAATTAACACTAAATCTGCTCAGCATCAAATATTCTTTTTTAATGCTAAAACTATCCTGTGCTTACTAGTCTTACTTCATGAGCTAGACTGCAAGCCCCATGTGGTACTCTTTCCTCTCTTTTTTTAAACCAGAAGCAACTGTCACTGAACCGAGACCATGACCCTTCAGGTCACAGCCCTCCTCTCTATTCTGGATTTCCTGTAGGATGACTGACTTGTCCCAGCTTTCCTGGGACTTTGCTGAAATCTCACTCCTGTTCACATACTTGCTTGTCCCAGACATTCATCAAGTGGGTGGACACTCAACTCAGGGTTTGCTCTTAGATTGATGGGTTCTGATCCAGGGCAGGCCCATTGCAGGAAGACTGAAGTCCAGGCAGGAGTACAACAGGGAATCTGGAACTGATTGTCCTCCCTCCTCTCCTGCTAACAGGCACAGGCAATAACACTAAAAATCTTCAGATCAGCAGAGTTCCGGAGCTCCTCTGTACAATGCATAGAACTGTCTCTAATTCATTAGTTGTATGTTAGTTTCTCTCCGGACACAGACCCCAGGCTTGGCTGAAGCATGCAGGTAGGAGTCTGCTGCTGCACAGAATGCCTCCTGGAATGGGAGAGCTATCGTGCAACTCTGCCGGGTCATTTAAAATGGTTATCATTACATATCTGGCTCGGGAAATTTCAGAGGCCATATTTTTTAAATGAATGTAAAGTTGAAAAGGAATTTTGACAAGTCAGATTCACCAAAGCCAAAGTAGGCCACCCTGACTTGAGCTGTCAATAAGGTGTTAGGGAAGCCACTGGAAGATTAACACCCTTTCACAGTGACCCAGCTGTTCTCTTGAAGGTGATAACATCCGACTCAGGATGATGAACAAAAGCAAGTGGAGAGAAGTGAGTTGGGGGAAATCAGAGGGGGAGACGACCATGAGAGATTGTGGATTCTGAGACACAAACTGTGGGTTTTGGAGGGGAGGGGGGTGGGAGGATGGGTGGGCCTGGTGGTGGGTATTAAGGAGGGCACGTATTGCATGGAGCACTGCGTGTGGTGCATAAACAATGAATTCTGGGACACTGAAAATAAATTTAAAAAAATAATAAAAATTTTAAAAAATAAATAAACAACAAAAAAAATGGAAGTCGGGGTGACAATGCAGAGTTTTCATAGCTAAGGATCCAGTAGACCTCCTCCTATTATTTCTCCCAAAAATGACAATTTTTTTCTTAATCTAAGTAGCATTATTTTCCAATCTATATCTACTATAAGAAAGGAAAGATTTCACTGAGTATTGTTCCTGCTATTAAATTACATTACATTGATTTTTCAGGAAGCTATTATATGAAGAGAAACTCTCTATATAGAAAGAAAACCTCTGTGTGGGTGTATATATATGTTTTTAATTGATTTTTATTATGCCATTTATATTGTATCATATTATTTGTTATGTAAATATGTGTACACACACACACATATGGACAGAAAAATGGAGACCAAAGCCCATCAAACACAACCTGTCCCATCACCAAGTGAGCACATTGTCCACCATGTTGGGGAAAATCACAGTACCCCCGGACCCACCTTCCCCATCTAAAGTCAGGATTCCTCTGAAGTCATAGATGAACTGAACTGAAGTCAAACGCTCAGTGGCTTGCCTTCTTGTGGCCTAGCTGACAACCCACTAAGGGGAAGGACTTGTAGTTCCAGGATCCTGCTGTATTTTTTGGTCAAATGGAAGTACAGCAAGTACAACAGACTCCAATGTTGCTTTTATAGTTTGTGAGGAAATAGTGCCTGGTGGAGAACATCTACATCCCAAATGTTTAGGCATTCCATGCACTGTGGAATTCAGTATCGGGGTTTATCCATTTTTATTTTATTTTATTATTTTTTTATTATGTTATGTTAGCCACCATACCGTATGTCATTAATTTTTTGTGTAGTGTTCCATGATTCATTGTGTCCCGTTTTCAACATCTCTATCAAAATTCTTTAAATAGCTTAAAGGCTCTACGCGACATGCAGGGTCAGTTGTTAGCAGAACTCCCCTGCTCACACGTCTGTCCTCCTGGGAAGCAGCAATGTAACTGAACCCCATTCCCATTAAATGGTAGCGAGTTTACTTGGGCATTCTAAAGACTTAAAGATTGTTTCCTGTGGTCTAAAATTATTGCCCTAAGTGGGCAATTTGAAGCTTTTTTTTTTTTTAATTTAAGAACATGTAACAAAGAACGGGAGAAATACTGGAAAATTAAAAAATAATTTTTTTTAAAGACAAAAAAGAGAACAGGCAACCCCAGTAGTGAAATGGCAGTGGTCTGTCTTCCGAGTATTCATTCATGTTCTTCTTACAGCTCTTATCATCCAATGTTTTAAATGAGCACATATTAAGTCAGATGGAATCTACATCTTCCTTCCTTAGGCAAAGCTAAGAAATCTGTTCTGGATTTCCAAAAGCATTGCAGCAGTGCTTTGGTAAGGTAATCATTAGCTAGTATGAATAATTGTAAAATGTTAGGGGAAATAAATAAAAGCAAGTAATTTTTTTAAGATTTTATTTATCTATTTGACAGAGAGAGAGATCACAAGTAGGCAGAGAGGCAGGAAGAGGGAGAGGGGGAAGCAGGCTCTCTGCTGAGCAGAGAACCCAATGCGGGGCTCGATCCCAGGACCCTAAGATCATGACCTGAGCTGAAGGCAGAGGTTTAACCCACTGAGCCACCCAGGTGCTCCAAGATTTTCTTTTTTTAATAGCAGGAGGAAGAATATGAAAACATGTCTGGTCAACAAACAGTCAGGAATGTTCTCGGACTCTAGGGTCTGGTTTTGCCTTGAGGTAGCTAGAGCCCTCTCCTGGAGACTTTATGTCCATATCAGTAAGTACATGGATGGGGTGAGACCAGCTGAACTTCAAGATCCCTTATAGCCCTGACAGTGTGTGGGTCTAGGAAAATAAGTAAGAATCAGTTAAGATTCATTAGGATATTATTTTCACTACTAGTCGTCCAGCCTTGGAGAGAATGATAGAATTATGTCTCTAAATACAAAAGTAGTAAATGTTCATTGTAGAAAAATAGAAAACAATGTCTCTCCCTCCTCCCCAAAATATTCTTAAAACCCTAGTACCAGAAATAGTCATTCTCAACATGGTAGAGTCTATCTTTCAGAATATCTCCTAAGCTAAAACATAAATACACATATACCCACACCTATAAATGAGATCCTGTGTTGTCTAGCTGAAGGATATAGTCATTTGTTTATGTTTTCTAGGTTCCAGATTGGCATTATATACCAAAATCTTAGAAACACATGTAGATTAATTACACACATGTTTAATTTATTGTTTAATTAATTAATTAATTAAACACATGTACTCTTTGATTTAGCAATGACATTGCTAAAAAGGCATAAGAGAAGTATACAAAAGTGTATGTTACAAGGATGTTCAGTATAGTGTTGTTTAGAATCAATTCTTAAAAATGGAAACAGACCAAATGTCCTAAAGTCAGGATTCTGTTAGGTAAGTTACATGGTACATTCACACTATAGAGTACAATGCAGCCTTTTATCATGATGTGCAGATATATTTATTTAGGAATATAGAAAACTACCCAGGACCAGTATTGGGGGCACTTCTGCTGACAACCGCAGGTAAGGGAGCATACTGAAATGCTTCCTTAAAGCCACAGGAAAGCCGCCAGGATGGCACAGCCCAGATTTGGGCTGCTGACAACAGCTCCGGGCTCTCCAAATGCTCTGCAGCTTCTAGAAATGGCAGGCTAACATTTCCCTCCTGCTGGCACTGGTGGCCTTGCCCCAACTGTCGCTGTTCCCATACTCAGTCTCTGCGCTATCTCCCAAAACCTTTGCCCACTCTTACCAAGGCCAGAGAGATACACTCTTGAAGAGAAAGAAAGAAAGAAGAAAGGAGGGAGGAAGGGAGGGAGGAAAGAAAGAAAGCAAGAAAGCAAGAAAGAAAGAAGAAAGGAAAGGAAAAAGAAAAAGAGAAAAGTCTGCAGGGTGACAGCCCTCTCGCACTTCTCAGTGGTACCTCCCTTCCTCTGGGGCTGGGAGTGGGGGAAGGGAAGTGTGGGAAGGCAGCAGAGAGAGCTGAAGAGGCAGGAGAAGCATGGGAGTGTGTGGAGACATCCACCAGAGGGAAGGAGGTTCACAGAGGAAAAAGAAATCAAGAGACAAGTCTCTGGAGCTAGAGCAGGTGATGGGAAGCCATATTCTTTAAATAAGCATAGAGAGGATGAAACTAAGATGCCGTCGTGCTTTCTTCCCTTTGGCCATGTGACCAGTAATGAAGGAAGGAGATTCAGAGCAGAGTCAGCCAGGTTCTGGGCTGTTGACTGGTCCCTGGGCAGGAAAAGCTTTCCTTCTTTCCCCTGCTCCCCTTCCCTTCCTTCCATCCCACTCTGATTCTCCCGATCCACATATACACTTTCCTATCTCTGTGGTCAGAGTCCAGCTGAACACCCCAGTGGCTGGGGTGCTGCTAACAAGATGGGGACCTAGATGGGAGAAGGGCTGCTGGTCCAACTGTGCAGGGTGGGATGTGTGTGATGGCTCACCTTTTCCTCCTCTACCCATCAGTGTGTTGAGCTCCAGGGGGCTGATTGCAGACTGAGAATCTGAAAGCCCTGTACAGTAACTTCCTTGTCCTCTCTCGGTTGTGGGTTGGCTGTACCCAGCTTCTACTGGGCACCATCTGGCTTTCCTTTATACTTAATTTCTCTTATTTTCCTTTATTTTTATCTCGCTAACTCCAAGTATATTTATCAGATTGGAACTGTCAACAACTCCCTTTCTCTCTATGATTCGGAATAGTACCCAGTGATTAGTTCAGCTAATCCAACTCCCTCTCTGAAACAAAGCATACTCTCCCTCAACATCTCTATATTTTCAACCTCTATACTTCATTAATGTGCAATGATGAATGATTAACTTACCTTTTAATTAACAAATACAATAAACCTGAGGCACAACTATAAGCAACTAAAATCCTGCCCCAGCACCCCCTTCAGATGCCTGGCAGGGGAAGGTAGGTGGCGCTTTTGTTGGCCTGATCTATTTTGCTGTCCCTTGATTTGCAAGAATCCTGATTTCTTAACCAGAGGGATAAAATGTACAAGGGAAGTCCTGGAATGACACCAGACTAATGGAGAACGTAGATCACCACATGCCCCAAATGAAGAGGAATCCAATGAGTCAATAACACAGCTTCACAGTAGAAGGGAATTCAATTACCAGAGCACCCACCATGTGCCAAATACTATGCTAGGTGCTTCATGCGCACCAGGAGTCATTATTCCTTCATGTGCTGAAGACACTGTTCCTGTTCTCAAACCTAGACCTCTATAGACAAAGCAGTCCCATGGTAACTGGCTTATAGATACTTGTAAAGGACATCTGCAAGGGGAAGTCGAAAGGCAGACCAGAGAAGCATGCATTTATGATAATAAAAAATAAGCTGTTTATTAAGTGCTTACCAAAAGCCGGGCTCTTCATCATCTTCACCATCAGAGAGATATTGAACAATGTAGGTATTAAACTAAATAACTTTTGGGGTGCCTGGGTGGCTCAGTCAGTTAAGCGTCTGCCTTCGGCTCAGGTCATGACCCCACGGTCCTGGGATCGAGCCCTATGTTAGGCTACCCACTCAGTGGAGAGCCTGCTTCTCCCTCTCCTTCTGTCACTCTCGCTGCTTATGCCCTCTCTCTTTCTCCCAATAAATCAAATATTTTTTAAATTAATTAATTAAATTACTTTTACTGTCAGTGATGTATAATATAATGTATGTATATGTATGTATATGTATGTATGATGGCTACTTATTGACCTGAGTAGGAATTAAGTCTTATTTTGTGAACATGTGGATGAAGTGGAGTTTTATTAAAACCAAACAATAATAATTAACCATATTGGTTTAAAATTCTCTAATTCTGGAACATAATACTAAGTAATTTTTTTTTAAGATTGTATTTATTTATTTGACAGAGAGAGACAGCATAAGCAGGGTAAGGCAGAGGGAGAGGAAGAAGCAAGCTCCCCGCTGAGCATGGAGCCTAACACTCGATTCCAGGACCCTGGGATCATGACCTGAGCTGAAGGCAGAGGCTTAACCCACTGAGCCACCCAGGTGCCCCGATTAATAATTTTTTAGTACATTCTAGAAATCATCTCCTTTATCACTCCTACTAACCTATGTGAGAGAGTCCATTATGCATCTCATTGTATAGACAAGGAAACCAAGGCACAGAAAGGAGAGGTCATCTGTGCCTGGTTTTACTTGTAGTGAGTGGCAGAAGTGAGACAGAAATCCAGTTGCCACTTGGTTCTGAACCCACACTGCCCTAACCCATGACCACACCAACTGGATACAGTTACTACTTTTTTGTTTGTTTGTTTGTTTTAAGTAGGCTCCATGCCCAACACAGGGCTTGAACTCATGACCCTGACATCAACAGTCACATGCTCTACTGACTGAGGGAGCCAAGCACCCCAGCTTCAGTTACTAGTTTTAATAATAAAGAAATCACAATTTATGATAATTAACTCACTATTGTGATTTCTTTATTATTAAGATTTAAAATAAAGAAATCACTAGGGTATGTTTCACTGTGATAGGTAAAATCTACTTGAAAACTAACTGCATCCATCTTTTTTTATATTTCTGATAATCAACAAACAAGTTAACTAACCCCTTTCCAGAGGGTTTCTCTGTACGAGCGTTCATCCCTATTAAAACTCTTTCTTGTCTGAAAACACCTAGCGTGGCTTTCAATCACCAAAGCTGACTTTAAAGAAGGGGGTGGTTGCATCTTTTACAAACAGTTCTTTGTTTGTAGTCCTCATACCTGTGAAAGCCAAAATTGATTTTCCCTTGTTGCTTGTTGCTTGTGGGATGCAGGTTCCGGGGCCTTACTGAGGGTAGACCTTGGGGACCCTTGCCTGGCATCCACCCATGGTGCTTCCTGTAGCATCCCTTTGGAAACCCAGACCTGACAGGCTCCTGGGGAGCCTCCTCACTGCCTGATGAAGACATCACACACCAAAAAGAACATTTAAACTCAGCTGGCTGCTTTGCATTCCTCAGGATGCAAATCTCTTTGTCCCCCACCCTGTGACGAAGAATCCAGACCTCACTCCTAATCCAGTTGCCAATAATTTAGTGCATTGCCCTCTCTTATTAGGAGTTGAGAAATGCTTTGGATGATCAAAATGTTTTAAGATTCCCCCAGTTTTTTCTTCTGAAAATTGCCTCTTATTCTGCCTAGGCTTAGATTCTCTGATTTTTTGATCACCTTCCCCTCTACCCTGCGGGTTTTCACTACATGTTGATGGGTCCTTTGAACTTGCTGGGTGTTACAAGTGGGGGCTAAGCTTGTATTATGCAGTAGGTAACTTCAAGGACATGCAGTCAAATGGAGCAAAAAGAAAAAGGCTTCTAAGATTTTAATGGAGGAATTTTTGCCAAACATCATACTCAAAATAATAAGTATCTGGACTTTTTCCCACCAAATTTCTCACTGGCAAGATGAAGATGTTAGAGCACATGGCGTATAACCTCCATCTCCACATAAATCATTTTATGCTTGAAGAGATTTTTAAAACCCATAAATCTGCATCCTATTGTAAGATTTCCATGCAGGAGGATGTTTTAATGAAGGCTGCTGAAATTTCGAGAGAAGCTTCCCTGCAACAATGGGGTTGGGATGGTAACTGAAAAAAGAAAAAAATAGAAGTGCTCATTCTTAACCTCTGCTACGCTGAAGATGGATATGTGATTTATCAAAACGGTCCAGATTCAAGAAAAGGCTACCTGTAGCTGACCCCACACATATGTGAAGCTGAATAAAGCAAGTTAGCCTTGAGTCAAAATAAAACCTTCTTACATCAGACAATGAGGAAAGACCTTTGAAACAAAAGTTCTTTCCGTTTTATATGATCTGGTAGATGACAACAGTTCTCCCTTTGCCAATACAGATACTTCCTAAAAGTTAAAAACCAATTATGTGTTCTGGACATTCGTACACCTCTTCCAAGACCCAAGTCCCCTCCTGCATTCTCACATGTTTCAACTCATTCAGGTGGCTATATTCAGAAATGCTCAGTGCATTTCCACTGGGACTCCCATTTCCAGGTAACTGTCAGTTTGCAGGGGCTGGGTTAGAAAGTCAAGGTGTCTTTACCACCCCGTGGCAGTTTCTCTGTATTTTTCAAATAGCGCTCATCATTTCCTACTTGAAATCCATTATTTGTATATATTTCTTGTTACCTAAACTACAAGCTTCATGAGAACAGGAACCACCTCCCTGCAAAGATTGCATCATATCATTTTATAGCCCATCCTATCATTTTAGAGCACTTTGCAAACTACAGTTACTTAGTAAATATAAATGGAAGGACCCAGAAATTCCTCTTCTAGGAATGCATCCTGCACATGCAAAAACAGATACCCCTTATAGCATTGCCTTCCACCATAAAAATTAGGACCTACATAAAATGCTCATCAGCAGAGAAATGGTGAGATAAGCATCTGTAGCATCCAAACTATGGGTTGCTATGTATCTAAAGAAAATACACACACTTGATAACAGGAGCAAATGAGATAACACATGGCAAAGTGTCCACTATATTATTATGTGAAAAAAGTTAAAAAGGGACGTTGCAGAAAATATATATATTACTCCCCCATTTTTAAACCAGCGCCTACATATATGCTATATTATGTACTTTAACATATATTTATAAATCAAAATATGTCTGAAAGGATATACAGGATGCTTTTTTTGCCAACTATCTGGGAAGCGTGATGTGGTAGGAAAAAAAGGAGAATTGTACTACTTTACATGAATTTTGGTGCTGTTGATACTTGAATGTATATCTTTACAAGAAAAGCTTGAGGAAACTAAATATTATCTGAATGAATGAATGAATGAAAATTGAATGAATGAAGCCTGCATTACCAAATGGTTCATTCTGAATACCTATTCTGGTTATGAGGACAACCTGCTGAAATCAGTCTTTTCCTCGGGATGGAAACATTACAAGATAAGATAGGTATTTACTGAAAGACAACATAGCATGATGCAAATTATCGAATCCTAGGAGTCTGCACACGAAATTCCTGGATCATTTACTACCTACAGAGCTATGCCACTAGATAGCTTCCCTGGATCTTAGTTTTCTGATGTACAAAATAAGGTGGAGCTGATTTATAAAATCAGGTTTATCAAAAATAGTTCCAAAACTCCTTTGAATTCTAAATTTCTTACCTCTTTTGTGTGTGTGGGAGGGGGGTGGTAATCAAATGGCCAGAGCATTAAGGATTTTAGGTGCACTGCTATTAGAAGACAGGCAGTTAACAGAATCTGACATTGAAAAAAAGAATTACTTAGAAGGTTAACATTCATTTTATACTTTGCTTCATGATATAAATTTAGGCTTTCATCTGCATTCAACCCTACATAACATCCTATAAGACAAGGGAACACTGTTTACAGCATGACATTTCAAATATCCAGATGATGGTCCATTTGGAATAGATTACAACTCTGCTTTCTGTCATCAAGCTTTCTGGGGCCCATATTGCCTCCATATGTAGCCAGGAACCATTTATTGGTCCAGTTATATTTCACTGGGGGTGGGGAGGAAAAATGGGAGAAAAGCTTAACCCAGAAGTATTTCTTAATATTCTCTTCTTTCTAACTTTTCTAGATTAGAAAGTTAAAAAAAAATGTATATACTGGTTGATGAGCAAGTAGCATCCATTAATAATGCCATAACAGAAGGGAACCTGAGTCTCATCCACATAAAATGTAACCTCCTGTCTCAGAAACCATATTGATCCATGAATTTTACTCCAAACACATTGCAAATATAAGACCAGCAGGGTCACTCAGATATAATCTAATGAGAAGAGCTTCTTTTTCATTTTTCAGTCTTGGTTTGGTTTTTTTTGTTTGTTTTGTTTTGTTTTAAGGTAACTTCTTTGAATCATGACATGCTGTTAACTGCAAAAGGGGCCAATGCTTTGCCTTGTCCCCAGTGATATTATATACAGTTCTTTTTATGGTTTCTGACAGAGGATCTTAATTAGACCTTAGAAAGGACAAGTTCATTTTTTAGCCAACTTTGAAAGACGATCTCACCCACCTAATTCTACTTGAAAATCAATACGTACTGTTCTGCCTGTAGCAGTTCCCAGGATGATATCCACACTGGGCCACCTCCTAGGCACCCGCATCTAGTTTTCGTTACCCAGACATTCTTTTGTTCCTTCAAGAACCCCAAAAAGAAATCCAGTCTGACTGCCCTGAGAACAATGGGAAATAAAAAGTGTCCGAGTCAGAAGAAAGAAACCATTGCTCTCCTCGAACTGGGAAGCCTGAGAATTTTGAAGCCGTTGCCAGAGAGGCAAAAAACAAACAAACAAACAAAAAAACAAAACTCTGAAACCAGAGCTGGCAAAAATAAATAAATAAATAAATAAATGGAAAAGGAAAAGAAAAAAAGAAAAAAATGGCCACATGAGTTCTCTCATATACACTTGCCTCCCACAAACTCCTCTTCTGCCCTTCTGCTAGTCCTTCCAAGCGCTTTCTTACCTCCCCAACGGTTGACCAGGCATCCCATCTCCCCCGTGACAGAACCTCAAACTGGACCAGTCTTCCTCACCTGAGCAGTGTCCAGCAGTGGAATCTTTTCTTCCAACATGCCTCGCCTGTGTAGACCCTACCAATCTGTACAAACAATTAAGCTGTTAAAGTAAGAACTAAAATGTAAACTTTGTCTTAGTGGCTTTAGTGGCTTCTGAGAGTAAAGCCATAGATCCAAGACAAAGCTTCCCAGTTCTTGTCTGCCGGTCTCAAACGTGTTCCCCCTGAGCCCAGGTGAAATCTTGGATTGCAAGTAACCACTTCCAGTGGCTTAAAATTGGCCTGAAAGATGGAACTATTTGCCATGGCCTTGGGTTCTAAAATAAAAAACTACAATTGCTTAGAGAAGCATGGCTAGCTGCCAAAGGAGATGGGCAAGGTAAGTAACTTGTTATAGGTAAGGTGGACCTTTCAATGAATCTATGATGATGCCCTACCACCTACCTATGAACCTGACCCAACCTTAAATATACCCCTTCCAGGGGCACCTGGGTGACTCAGTCAGTTCAGTGTCCAACTCTTGATTTCGGCTCAGGTCATGATCTCAGGGTCTTGAGACTGAGCCCCATGTCAGGCTCTACATCAGTGGGAGTCGCTTTGGATTCTCTCCTTCCCCCTCTGCCCCTCCCCACCTCTTTCTAAAATAAATATACAAATGTTAAAAAAAATCTACTCCTGATTCAGTACAGTAAGGACAGAAGGACCCCTACAGTCCAATAAATTCTGTGATGATAAAGCCACCTTCTCCCATCTCTATTTAATTTTATTATTTATTTATTTATTTGATGGGGAGAGAGAGAGAGATCACAACTAGGCAGAGAGGCAGGCAGAGGGAGGGGAAGCAGGCTCCCTGCTCAGTGGGGCTCAATCCCAGGACCCTGAGATCATGACCTGAGCCGAAGGCAGCACTTTACCGACTGAGCCATTCAGGCGCCCCCCCACCTAAAAATTCTACTCAGCAAATCTTATTAGGTCGAAATTGGGGAAACCTTTCTGACATCATACAATCCCATTTGATCTCTAGATTATTGTACTGAATTAACACATTTGTTACACATCTATCATGGGCCCACCATATACAAAGTAGCCATCAGAATCAATGACATATGTTGACACCGATATTGTCTGACTCCAAACACCAATTGTTTGGCATTTGCATGAGCATTTTCAGTGGCTTGGATTTGTGACTTTTCTCCCTCTCACTCCACCCCCACCTACACATGCCCATTAACACAGGAATCAAATTACCCTTGTTTTATTCATATCAGTGCACTTCACCACAGATGTCTTCTGAAAACCTGTTAGATAACCAGAATCCCTCATTCATATTCACACAATGTCTCAATCTTTTCTGCAGGATTTCAACACATTTTTCCAAATTGTTTGACATTCTTCTTCTCCTGTAAAAGTTCTGATGTTAGCCTTAGCTTTCTCTCAGGTGAAAACCGCCTGACACACTAAGCAACTCTTATTAATAATGAAGTTTGATCGATCCAATCAACTGTTGTGTGATCATTTACACAATTTAGACAGTAGAAAATTGCAGTTTAACTTCTCACAACATGGCTGACAGCATCCTCTTCAAAATTAAGCCCTTTATGGGTTTTCTTGTTTTTTAGCTCATTTGCCACTAAATCAAACTTAATGTTTCTGTAATCTCAACTTCATACTCAAGAGACAAGGTAATGAGATTAGCAAATAGTTAGGGAGTGTCAGAATCCCATGGGCCTGCAAAAACTAGCGAGGTCTATACCTGATGCTAATTTCCCCACCTGGAAATCTTAATAATATTCTCAAGTTCGGTGTTTATTTCCTTCACTATGAGCTGGACCCTCATCTCTCCACATAATTCTGGACCATTCAGATTTCGTGATCGCCTGATGAAAAATTTCTCTACAATGAGGAATTGGATTTTTTCATAGCAGGACTAGCATAATTCCAATGAGGAACTGGATTTTTTCATAGCAGGATCTAGCATAACGCTACTACATACATGGTGAATAACATGTGTAATGTACATGTTTTTCCAAAAGGCTGCACTTTTGAGGAAATAAGCAAAGACCACCCAAAAGAAAACAAGCTGGGGCTATCCATCTACCCTGAGTTTACTCTATCAAGGGAGCCAGCCACCATCAAAAGTGCTTGGCAGAGACTCAGAGGCAAGCAGAGCAGTACTGGGGTGGGGAAAGGGAAGGCTTCAGGTGTGCCCGAAGTGGAGGCAGGAAATGGACTAACTAGAAGGGGGACATCCTATGTCATCAGTGAGGGGAACATATTTGCTTTCTCCACTTGGTCCTAGATTGGAAGCAGGGACAAAAATTAGGGAAGGTGTCAGTTGCTGACCAAGTCTTGGCCATTTGGGGCCAATTGTTGCAGAGGTTTGGTTTCCTGGATTTGTCGCTGCGGGCTGTGGATCAGAATTCTGTGTTTACTCATGGTCTGGCCATTGGTAATTTGTATATTTGATCTCTCAGCTGGCACTCTGGAGAGTCTTGTTTAAATCCAGAAACATTAAAATGGCGATACGATACTAACAAATGGTATTTTCCATCGAAGGAGCTGATTTAGAACGTCTTTTCTGTGATGATAAAGTAGAATTCATTCAATATATATTATTTCAAAGACAGGGAAAAAGACAAATGAACACTAAATATCCCATTATGTGTAAAAGATAACCCTGTTAACATTTTGGAGTGTACATTTCCACCATTCATTCTTTTTGCAAAATTTACAAAAAGAAGATTGAACTGGTCACAGTAATTTCCAAACTCTTTAAGGCCAAAAACAACAACAACAACAAAAAACCAACAAGGGAGCACCTGAATGGCTCAGTCGGTTAAGTGTCTGCCTTCAGCTCAGGTCATGATCCCAGGGTCTTGGGATAGAGCCTCATGTCGGCCTCCTGGCACAGCAGGGAGTCTGCTTTTCCCTCTCCCTCCACTCCTCTCCTCTGCTAGTGCTCTCTCTCTCTTAAATAAATAAATAAAATCTTTCAAAACAAAAACCAACAATCATGAGCATTCCTCTGCTTTGCCATTCAGCAATTTTCCCTGTCGTCATTTTAATGACTACATATAGGAAGGGTCCTGTAATACAGGTAGCATTCTGCCAATTTGGGATCTTCATGGCATCTATTGTTCACTAGGATAAAAAAATATTGCACAGAACATTCTTGCTGGTAACTCTCCCTGTGCAGCTCTGAATAACAGATTCTCAAGAAAAATTTTCAGGGCATCTGTGTGGCTCAGTCATTTAAGCGTCTGCCTTTGGCTCAGGTCAAGATCCCAGAGTCCCAGGCTCCTGGGATCCAGCCCTGCCATTGGGTTCCCTGTTCACGGGGCTTCTGCTTCTCCTCTCCCTCTGTCCCTCCCCCTGTTTGTGCTCTCTCTCTCTCTCTCAAATAAATAAATAAATAAAATATTAAAAAAAAAACAAGGAAGAAGAAAATTTCAAGCGTTAGTGATAAAAACTATTCCAGGAGGACACAGAATAGAGAAGACCCATTTGTACCTCATTCATTGCCACCTAAACCCCTCACTTCTCCTTCTGGGCCCAAGGTCTTTATCCCTAGGGGAAAAGCCAAGTCACAAGCCTACTTTGCAACACTCCCAGTCCTGTCCCTGCCATTCCTGAGAGCCCCCGGGGGGCCAGGGACTGAGGCTGAGGCAGCAGCACCCACAGAAGATTCTCCTGGACAGAGCCCGGCAGAGCCCTTCAACCTGGAGGCCTGGACACCTTGGCAGGGGCTGGAAGGCCGCTGCCCGTGTGCTACCTGCTTCTCCCTGCGAGGCTGCCGGAGTTGTCCCAGACAAGAATGCACTCTGCTTCAGCCTTAGGAAAACAAGCACATTTAAAAGTTAGGACCATGGGTGGGGTGCAGGTGGAAGTCGTGAGGCTCACCCAATCCAGGAAAGCCCTTTAAGAAAGAGAATCTGAAGTCAGTCCTACAAAATCAGCTGCCAGGCTTTAGAATGGCCCTTGCACGGAAGGGTGCTTCTGCTCAGATTTACAGCTAAATCTTCCTGGGGGCTTGAAAACACACCTCTCTGTGAGCTTCCAATTCAGGCAGCTGACCATGGGGGGTAGGGGGGAGGTCACTGAGAATGTGTATTCCTAAGGAATTCTCCGGGGAGGCAATAATTGCTGGACCCACACTTTGCTGGGCTTCACGCTTTGAAAATCATGGGTTTATACAATAGGCGGTTGGTGGTTCTTTAAGAAAAAGAGTACGAAATTCTTTTTCACATTTTACAGAAATTGTATTGACTTGTCCATATTTTATACACACACATAGACACACGAAAGAAAGAAAGAAAGAAAGAAAGAAAGAAAGAAAGAAAGAGAAAGAAAGAAAGAAAGAAAGAAGGAAAGAAAGATAGAAAGAAAGAAAATTTCAAAACCCCACATGACACCACTGGGGTCCCTCCCCAGCTCTTGGAAGGGTTCCAGCAAGTGAGGGGCACTGAGGTTTCACATGTGTCGAGGTCAAGCCACCGCTGGGGGGCGGGGGTGCCTGTTCCAGGGGTCCACAGAGCTCCATCTAAGAGGCTGCATTTCCGAAAAAGAAGAAACCATGTCAACTCTTCAAAAAACACAGTGCTTCCTCTCACTTAGAATGACAGACATTGGTTGTTACAAGTCCCATGCGGGAATGACACAGTGTGTGAACCAGCTGGCACTGTCATCGCAAACTAAAGAACTCAAACCTTGACCTTGCCATGGACTGTGCGACCTTGGTTAATCGGTATGCTCTCTGGGCACCTGTCGCTTCATCTCTAAGATGGAGATGATGAAGGCACCTCTTTCGCAGCATAACTGTGAGGAATCAGCACCCGGGATGGACTGGCTTCAGTAGAAGCAGCAGCGTCATGAAGGCGCTTATGCCATTGATCCTGGAGGCAGATCACCTGGGTTTGGATCCTGGGTCCTGCACTTCACAGCCGGATAAAGAGAGGCAAGTGAAGTCCTCTCTCTGGGCCTTGTCTCCTCATCTAGGAACTCTGATATCCTAATCTTCATCATCACAATAGCATCTAACTCAGAGTTTGTGAAGGATGTTGTGAGATAACGTAAGCAAACATGCGCAGTACCCAGCACATGGGAAGGCTCCAGAAATGCTGGGAGCTGTTCTTATGGTGGCCATGATTTTCTCGTTGGATGACCTTATGGATCCTCACTGACTCAGGAAGCCTGATGCATAGAGGAAGCCCCCTGACTTCTCCCCCTTGGCCACTGCTAAACACCGTGGGGGAAAAGTCCATAAAATTCTCTCAAATCAAAACCCAAACTGGCCCAAATGACTTTATCTCATCGACATCAATCAGCAGAATTTATCATTCAATTTGTTAACAAAAATAATTTGATGAATATCATAGTCTAACTGGCCTATTTCTGCCTTAACCTTCCATTGTTTTCCCACCAAATTACATTGATACATTAGAACTGGTGGCAGGGAGAGGGGGACCTAGTTTCTTAGGGGTCAACCAAATTTGTCCTTTAGGTGAAACCATGGATCAGCATACCTATTGAGAGTTTCATGATTTTTATTAATGTGTTCTGTGGTTGATCTCGAGCATGTGTAATACTAAAACTATCGAGGGGGGGCAGTTATAGAGGACGTTGTCATTTTGTTAGCCACCAGCGAAATGGCTAAAGTTCTAAAACCACCCAACAGGTGGCTGATAATTATCGATGAGCCTGTTGGAAGCCATCTGTAAATGGGGTCCAACTATGAAATGCAGAAGTTGAGAAACAGCACAGAATTCTGGTCAAAAGCCTGGAACAAGTACCAGAGGCCACCCCTTTGAAAAGAGGCTACTTCTGTCCCATGCCCTAACTTTCTTTGGGCAATCACCCCTAAGGGAAACCACTGAGAGGGCAACTCTGAAATCCTCAGTTGATCGGGGGCTTCCCTTAAAGAAAATTGTGGTTGTGTTTCACTATCAAATGCTAGAAAATATCACATACACAGAAAGGGAGTAAAAATATGGTAACTCTCTACAAGATTCTATAATATGAATCAATTCATTCAAAAACATGTGTGGCACCTATTATGAGTCATGAATGATTCGGACACCAGGATGGGAAGTAGAGTGTTTCGTGCAACATCTTTGTGATCAAGTAAATTGCACACTCCTTAAGATTAGTGTTTCCCATAGTCCAAGGCACATAGTATATACTTAGTTAAATCTGGTCAATGGTAATACACTTCCGGTATTGTAAATTAGAACTACATGGTCTACTACTATCATGTTCACCAAGGAAGATAGATAGGATACTGTCATGTGTCTTCTATATGAACATATCCTATCTTCACAAGGAGACCAAGAGGGCCTCTAACAGAGGGACTACATGGTAACCAACATGGTCTTGCTGGCTCCAGCCACAGGGCCTGCTCTTTCTGTGAAGGTTGGTGCCAACAACCTCCACATGCTGGACAGAGTTCACCATGCCCCCGCTCATTCTCCCCATAATCCATACCCACCATGGGAACAAAGTGTTAAGGATACACAGAGTATCCTGCTTTCTGCTGAGCATTTCCGGGAAGATATTCCAAAGAGCAGACATTAAAATCAGTCCCTGAAACATGAGTGGGATGGTGGTGGTGGCAAATGGGAGGAAGACTATTCACCTACGGGAGTGAACACCATATACAAAAAATACAGAGGCAGAAAAATGGAAATCAGGGTATATAGCCCAAAAGAATTAAAAATAGGGATCCAAACAGATAGTCACATACCCGTGTTTATAGCAGCATTGTTCACAATAGCCGAAAGAGGCAAGCCACCTGAATGATCAATGATAGATGAAGGGACAAACTAAAGTGGTTTATCCATTCAATGGACTCTTATTCAGCCTTAAAAAGGAAGGAAATTCTTTTTTTTTTTAAAGATTTTATTTATTTATTTGACAGAGACAGAGATCACAAGCAGGAGGAGAGGCAGGCAGAGAGAGAGGGGGAAGCAGGCTCCCTGCTGAGCAGAGAGCCCGATGTGGGGCTGGATCCCAGGACCCTGAGATCATGACCTGAATCGAAGGCAGAGGCTTAACCCACTGAGCCTACCAGATGCCCTAAAAGGAAGGAAATTCTGAAGTGAAATAAGGCAGTCAAAAAAATATTGCATTATTCCATTCATAACAGTATCCAGATCAGTCCAGTTTGAAAGCAGTAAGTAGCATGGTAGTTGCCTGGGGCTGGAAGAGTAGGGAATAGAGAGTTACTACTGAATGGGTACAGAGTTTCAGTTTTGCAAGATGAAAAGAGTTCTGGAGATAGTAGGGATGGTCTCACCACATAGTGAAAATACTGGGTGCCTCTCGCCTCTACACTTGGTCAAAAATGGTAAAATTCATGTTATGTGAATTTTTTACCACAATAAAAAAAAAAAGTTGGGGCGCCTGGGTTGCGCAGTCATTTAAGCATCTGACTTTGCCTCTGGTCATGATCTCAGGGTCCTGGGATATAGTTCCAAGTTGGGTTTTTTGCGCCTCTACCTCTGTCCTTCCCCCCAGTCGTGTTTTCTCTCTCTCTCTCAAATAAATGAATAAAGTATTTAATATATTTTCTTTAAGTGCAAACCAAACCACTAAGCCCTGAGTTTTATAAAACATTATCTTCTAACTAGACATCTATACTTGCAAAAATACTGGGCAGTTATATTTTATACAAATTTGTATTGTGCATATTTGAAATACACAATTGAGATAGTAACAAATATGACCTTATACAAAAAAAAAAGGAAATATGAATCTCCCTGTAAAGTTTTGTACTTAGCCAAGAACCATATAACTTGAAGCTATGGGGATTGTAAACTGTGTTTAAGATCAGATACGTGGCAGCTTTAACTGATAAAAATCCCATCCTCTTTGTCAGTGACTTCTCAACTATATAGCATATGACTTCAGTGAGTATTTATTTATTATTTTTAAATACTGTCAGAAATTTTAGTATTTTCCTATGCTATAGTCTTGAAATACAAGCTCTTATTTGGTGGCACCATCACTAATATTGAAAAAAAATAATTAAAAATAAGTAACTCTGGGACAAAAGAAGTGACACCATCTTAAGAAGCAACTCAACCATTTATCAATGAATTATCTACCTCTACAGATTAAAAGTCGTATTTGGAAATTTTTAAATGCCCTACCTTCTTCAAATTGGGTGTGCTGAGAACACAGTCCCCTGACTCTACATTTTTTCTGGAATTGTGTCTCTAAAAATGCATTCTCCACACGAAATGCAAACGTCTTGTCCTATGCAAGTCCAGTTTCCCTTTAGAAATACTGTAACTGGAGCACCTGGGTGGCTCAGTTGGTTAAGCGTCTGCCTTCAGCTCAGGTCATGATGCCAGGGTCTTGGGATTGAGCCCTGCATCAGGCTCTCTGCTCAGCTTCGCCCTCTCCCTCCACCCCTTCCCCTGCTCATGCATTCTTTATCTCTCGCTAGCTCTCTTTCTCTCTCTCTCCCGCTCTCAAAAATAAATAAATAAATATATATTTTTTGAAAGGAAGGAAGGAAGGGAGGAAGGAAGGAAGGCTGCCTATAACAGGACTCAGCGAATGGCTGAGTGCGGAGTCCTCCTCCAGTCCCCGTGACTGCCATGATCTCATTGCCACCACGTTCAGTGTCTGCAGAGCCTGCTCCCAGGCACGGAGCCACATTTGCTCAAAGACGTCCGAGCACCTGTGAAGCCGACCCAGAGGCACTGGTGGGTGCACCTGCATGGCTGCCGAGCACCGGAGTCCAGGAACACTTTCAGTGAACTGGGAATGCATGGATGGCTGGAGGCTGCCTCCTGGTTGGTAAAAAAACTGCCTCAACTCCTACCCAACTCTTCCCTCCTGAAGCCAGTCCTGAAAAAATCATCATGATATTGGACCTTGAGTCATTGGCGGCTCCAAAAAGTATCCAAATCATTGAATAATCGGCCCATTGGAGAATGTGATCACTTGACCCTAGAAACATGTATAGTCCTAATCAAATCTATGAGTATGAGCAGATATATGATTGGAGAGAGACTATTCCAAGACGCACACATCTGTCAAACAATGAGAAGAAAATGGACGACTGGGAAAATATTACCAGCCATACTGGATGGAGCCCCATGTAACATTGAGCCTCTTCTCAAATACATACATTTTTCTCTTCCAAACTTTCCAGCAAGGACACAGGCTGACTTTATGTCTATGCTCAGGTCTGTCTTTGAAAAGGCAGCAGTAACAGAGAGATGTGCCCTGCCACTCTTTTCGGAACTTGCGAAGAAATCAACCGCGATGTGCAGAAGGAACCATCCGGTGAGGCTGTCACGCATATCAACACATCAGGGGCCAGCTCCACCGCTCGTGGTGGTATCCCCTGACTCCCTTCACCCGAAAGTACGAGAAGCTGGAGTTTGGAGAAGTGACTTCCCGTTTTAGCCAGAGTTTTCTAGGGCAACAGGCATAGTCCGCTGCAGAGGAAACTTTGAAGAGGAGGGACCCCCCCCCACACCCAGCTCAGAATCCCCTGTAAAGACGTCCCCAGGCCAGTCCTCAAAACTTACTACCACCCCCTTCAACACACACATACAAAAATAAGCTTCCCGGCAAGGACAGGATGGCAAGAATTAAATGGGATAAAATTAGAATGTTAGAAGCAACCCTTCCATAGCCAAGAGGCACCTGCAAATCAATCCTAAGTGTGTACTCGGATTTCTGCTTCTTGCAGAGGTCTGGGTAGGGGCTGAGCAGCGGAGCGTCTGGGTCCCCACTTATCTCTAGACTATAATCGACATAAGGAGAAAAGAAAGAAGTGCATTGTGTTCCTAACTCGATTCTCCTCCGATTTTATTTTTATTGCCAGGACTCCCTCTCTATTTTTCAGTCACACAAAATGGTACTTATTAATGAGATCTCAAATTACATAAAGAGAGATCGAAAGCCCGGAAACACTAATATGGCCCGTGGCATTGTGGCTTTGAGCACAGAATGGCATCTGTGCACAAGTGAGGAGGACCTGCCCGCCGCAGCTATGGAAACGAGAGCCAGAGGAAGAGAAGAAGATGCCCAGAATAGGCATTAGGGAGCTGCAAAGAGGAGAAAGCCCAGCAAAGGAAGGTACTCAGCATCCCTCAACGTAAACACACACACACACGTGTCTCGCTGGTACTGTAAATGAGCGACTCTCATATCCCAATCATTTTTTATGGTATTGCTGGGTGGTGAAACTATAAAATTATAGTCTCTCACATGAGCAAATATTTTATATGTCATATATAAAATATGTATAGGTGTGTATGTATATATGTATATACACATATATATGTACATATATGTATGAATTTCTGTATATGATACCACCTTAACAAACAAAAACAAGTTTTTTTGCAAGATACAGAAAGGTTGGGCCTTCAATCCATTATGATGATCCTCTGTGGGTTTCCCCCTCCTTTCCAGATGGTACCAATTAAGAGTAAGACCCTCGTCCTAACAGATGTTAACCAAATAAGCCCAATCTGAGGCTTTAATGAACAAAACCAGACACATTTACTATACCCAAGAGAAGCAAAAATAAATATAATGTATACAGTGGGCCTCTTGGGTTAACTTGCGGTGACTAGGGCTTTGACCTGCGGCTGTGATTAGTTTCAACTTTTCCCTGGTATTTGTAATTAGCATACCGAAGGCTGAGATAGCGTTTCGCACAGTCCCAACCTTGCATTCCTTCCACTCACTTTCTTTTTCCTTGATATCGTTTGAAGAGCAATTTCCACCTCTAAAATACTTTCCACGGCTTCTCTTGAAACAGGAAGCATGGCTTTTTAAGATTCTAAATCAATAACGATTAGCAACTAAGTACGCAGCTTGCTTGGTGTCAAGAAACTACTACGTAGTTTCCCATCTGCGTCTGCAGGTTCTGGATGAGCGTGGCTTACGTCGCCTCCGTCACCTGTGCCTCCAAGAGTTCCTTTGGGGGGGGGGTGGCCAGGGGGAACCAAGGCAGGCCCTCTGGAGTTCCCACCGGCTCCCAGAGCCCCCAGCTGAGCCCTAATATTCTCCTGAACAACAGGTGGCAGTAAAGAGACACATTCTGCAGGAGCTAATTAGCGAGGTTTCTGTTGTGGGAGGGGGTGTGCAAATGCTGCTTAAAAGAAAGGATTGGGTAGGGGAAAAAAAAAAAAAAAAGAACACACACAACCTGATTCAAATTTCTGTGCACACGCAGTTCTGTTTCTACATATGTCGCACCTAGCCCGGATACTCTCCCCCCACCACCTCCTTTTCTTATTTAAAGAACTCACCTTGCGATATAAATAGTTTCTTTGCACCAGAGACCTCCGTTTTTGCAATTCACAGACCTCCAAACGCCGCCACCACCGCCCCCAACACACACACACCACACATCTAAGAGAGCTTGTGCTTGTCCAAAGCACGGATTCCAAAGCAGCAAAGCCAAGGGGTGCTTTGCGAGAAAGCTGCCATATTATGGGAACATTTGGTTTCTGAACTGCCTTAAAATGGTGACCTTTTTTCTATTGCCAAATAAACATTCTGCAAGCTGCACTGGTGTAGAACAAAAGTATCATCTGATAGTTGATCAAAGAGTTGTCTTTTAGATCCTTTCATCATTTTGACCAGAAAAGGCATTTGTTTGAATTCTGAGCAGAAACCGGTCCACTTTGCTTTGAATGCACATCTCACTTTAAAAAAAAAAAATCTTTTAGGCGTGCATAGCACAAAGCTTTCCTCTGAAAAGGGAAAGGGAGAGAGAGAGAGAAAGAGAGAGACGCTTAATAAAACACCAAGTCCCAGGGAATCTACATGACGAATATTTTATTTAAAAAAATACTGAAGACGTCTGTTCCAGTGGGAACTGTCCCCAACTATTAGTAATTGCAAACATTAGTCATGAAGGCACGGAAAATACAATCTGTAAGCTCATCTAGTACATTTTGCCCAAAAACACAATCTATGGAACTCAGTACCACCCATTTTGTTGAAGCGTGCCATGTGGTGACGCAGTCCAATTTTTAAGGGCAGTCTGCCAGATTTGATGTGTCAAGTTCTCTGGGCAGCTGTCTGGAAGCAGCACCCCCCCATACCCAGCAGGACCGCACAGCTGACTTCTTCTTCCCTCCATCCATCCCGTTTCACCCATGGTCTCCTAGATGTGCTCAACTTCTGATACTATGGATTCCAAAGTATCAGGAAAGAAAAGGAAACCTTTGACATTTACGGTGATATCAGACATGCGCGTATTTAATAACTCAGTCCTCTGGTCGGCCCTCCTGTGTCTTGGTTGCCAGAAAGCAGAGGTGACTATTTCTCATTGAATACCATGAGCTCTAGGAAGCTCACAGAGAATGAACATTTTGAAGTCTTCCCAACATTGATTGTGGCTTAGTGAGTCACTTCTAAAAGTGACTACTTTGAAGGTCCAAGCCTAAGGAGGTAGGTACCAAGCCAGAAATCTAGGACTCATCTTTGATTTTTCCCTCTGCTTTCCCTCTGTAGGCTCTACCCAAAGAAAGACCCATGAATAATGCTTGCCTTAATCTTCTAAACATTTCACATCGTCGCATAACTCCCCTTCATCCTTCCAGACTCATGAAGGCCTCAGTTCCTCCTGAAAATTTGTTCTTCTTTCCTCTCCTACTCCTAAATTAAATCCTTCATCTGAGTATTTCCATAATCCACTGCGCCTACCTGTATCGAAACAAAGTCACAATTTATTAGAATTGCCTAGTTACATGCTTGTCTTTCCTTAAAGACCCTGAGCTCCTTCAAGAATATAACTGGATCATTTTTCTCTCTCTTCTCCATCTGTGCTGAACCCAGGTGTTTGGCAGATGGATGGAGGGATGGACGTGTGGGTGGCTGGACAGTTAGGAGCACTTCCAACAAGAAGACCCTGGCTCCCCCCTTGTCCTGTAGAATTGCCAAGGACACCAGTCTAAATCACATCTGTCATGAGGACCTTCCTCTCCGCCGCATCGCTTGGGCAGTCCTTGAAAACAAATTATTTTTAACGAAAATGTAATTTACATTCAAAGACAGTCCCTGAACACCAACCCTTGAAGAAAGCCTCAAGGAAACAGCTCTAAGTCACGGAAGACTTGTCTTAGAGGCTGGGCTACATTTAAATTCCAAACAAACAGGTTGTTATTCCATTCCCCTCTCTTTTAGCCTAAAAACGTACTTCTGCTGCAGTTTATGTAGCCAGACTTGAATTTTCCTAGGTGAGACACGCCTGCCTCCACAATTAGAGGCACTTGATCTACTGAGATCAATGCTCTCTTTTTGGATATAGATCACAAGAGAGGGTGGTCAAAACTTTCACAAGCCACAACCCTCCATTCCTTATCATACTATCATGTGCTCTTAAAAAAATCAGTAATCATTCCAGGTAATTGCCTTATAAGGGATCCAGATAGAGTGGCCGGATAAAACACAGGATACCTAAGTTACATTTGTTTCAGATAAAGGATAATAATTTTAGGTATATCTGTCTCATGCAACATTTGGGACATACGTATACTAAAAAAATTGTTGATTGGTGATCCAGAAATCAAATTTCACTGGGGTCCCGTCTTTTTATTTACTTTATCTAGCAACCCTAACTTAAGCGTGCAAGGCCAGGTGTCTCATTTGAGATTCCTATGAGGGGAGATCTTTCACTGAGAGTTCAGAACAAAAGCTCTATCGTTTGGCTTCGTTCTGCCATGTGGAAAAATAATTGGTTTTCATGCCCCGCCCATGCTGTCTGTCTCTGAGCACAGCTGAAGCTCTTCCTGCGTTCCTAGCACCATGACAAGGCCAGCTCGAGCTCATAAAATCAGGTCATGTTTGCTGATGGATTCCCTGGATTCTTTCAAAATGGCACTCTGAGAATTACTGAACATGAAAATCATGACAGCAGGCCTACACCCAGCCATGCCAATGGAGAAACTTCGGGGAAACGAAAGCATTGTCCAGAAGAATCTTCTCTATGATCGTCTCAGGTTTTGTGACAGCAGTTCCTGCAATCACATAGCAGTTTCTAGACATCCTTTAGGCTTATTTCCTTTTCCTTGGCTCCAGGTACAAACATACAGGGTCTAGACCAGGGTAAGGCAAAAGAGGCATGTAGGCTGCAGAGGTCACAATTCAACCCCTCATAGAGCATCTCTACACGGGCTGGTTGGTATTACTTGTGGATTCACAAGTCCCCTCGGACAGGTGACTGTTCCTCTCCAGTTTCATTTTTGCCTGTGCGTGTCTTTATACCCACTCCCCATGGACACCCTGCAGGCTTCTCTTCACACAGGGACAGCACTGGGACAGCCAAGGTCATGGTAACCCATCCTGGCTCTGCTCTCCACACTACCGAGTCATGCTGGATCGGTACCTAGGACACTGTCCTCCTCCCTCAGTATCTTGCAGCACCTGAACTAAACGAATGTCAAGGACCCTTCCTGCCCTGGATTTTTACTTTTCTACTTGCCTCACTATCAGCATCCCTTCCTGGGAAAAGGGAGCTGAAGCATCGACACATTTCAAATCCCAGAGGGATTCTTTTTCATGCAAGCAAAGAGCAGAAAGTCACAGGGGAGGGGTGTGGAAATCTGGGCACAGCCATGACTGGACTGGGCCTCTCCAGGAGGCTCAGGACAGTTGGCTAGGAGCCAGGCAGTGTCTGTAAGGGCCAGCTGGAGTTCCTTCCAACCATGTGACACGTGACATCTAAAGTAAGAGGAGTGACATTTTATGAGCATCCCAGGAAAGCAGGACAAGATGTAAAGGGTGGGGGAAGGAAACAAGAAGGAGGGAGGGAATCATAAAAAGTGCTTTTGGCCTAGAAGGAAACAACCAGTGGTGAGTTTGAGATCTGAGTCTTTCTGGAATGGCTGTGTGACCTGGGAAAAAATATTGAGCCTCTCTGAATCTCCCTTTCCCCATTTATAAAACGGGTTAATGATACCCCCCCTCAGAGGCCTGTTAGAACATTAAATATAAAATACCCCACATATACTCTGGTGTCTTCTCCGGTCCTAGAAACCTGTCACCTTTTAAAATACCTCACAACCTGGCACACCTATTCCAAGAGAAGTTAAGTTCTCAGTATTCACAGTTCCCCTTTCCCGCTTTCCCAAAGGACTTTTAAAATGAAACTCCATCCTAGGAGAGCTGTCCAGGAGGGAAGGACTTGGGGGGACAGTGGGAAGGGCCGAGGGGAAGAGGGGACGCCCCTGCAGGTTGGCGCAGCCCCGGCTGCTGTCCATGGTCGTTCCTGCGCTTAGAGCCGCAGGGTACAGCGAGGACTGGGGATCAAGATGCCAGACCTTTGAGGCGCCCTTTCCAGAAGGCTCGGGAACTATGTAAGAGGAAAGCCAGGGACGCTGAGAAGACCTCTCCGGTTTTTGGCAAAAGATGGCACCAGGACAGGACTCCGGTGGGTGATTTCAAACGCCCCAAAGCAACGAGGCGCGGAGCAAGCGCGGCAGGGAGCCCGGCCGACGCTAGGTGGCGCCGCGCAGCCAGGCAGCCCGAGGCGGAGGGAGGTGCCCGTTCCCGCAGGACCGAGGGGCTCTGCCCCACCTAAGGGCTCTTTCTGCCTTCCCCTTTGTATTTGCTCAGTAAAACACCTTTTTTTTTTTTTTTTAAATTGTGTAACAGTCAATCCCTCACAGCACGTACAAGCAAAAACCTGATGAACACAAGACTCTGAAGGACTTACTGGTTTTTCCTTAGTTACAATGAGATGCGAAGATCCGCTCACCAGGGAACGCAAAGATACGAAAATTGCTCTAAATTTTGTGACTCTCGCCTGTGGGTAAAGTCTGAGTTGAACAATTAACATTTATGAAGTGCTAATGTAAAAAGGGAAAAAAAAAATCGATCAAAAAAAAAAATCATACGGCACTTTCTAGTGAAATTAAACAGAGCCCGCCCTGTGACCCAGGAACTCCCCTATTAGGGAGGAGTGTTGATGGCCCCAAAACGCGGGTGCCGCGAGAATGCTCCGAGCAGCTTCATTCAGCATAGCCCAAAACTGGAAATAATCCAAGTGTCTATCAGCAGCAGAATGGATGAACAAATTGTGGTATATTCATACGCCCGCAATCGTTCACAGCAATCAAAAGGGCCGATCTGCTGATATGTGCCACAGCATGGCTTTATGTGCAGTGAAAGGAGCCAGATACCAAACACTGAATACTCTTATGATTCCATTTATATGAAGTTCTAGAACGAGCCAGCTTTCCTACAGTGATAGCTGCTCAACGGTTGCCTCTGGGTGCTGATGATCCCTTGGAGGGGGCACGTGGACGTTTCTGGGACAATGGATGTGTTCTAGTTCTTGATTTGAGGGGTGGCTACACAGGTAGACACGTATGTGCCCCTATTTGCAGATTGTACACTTGGGTAAAATTTGGGCATTTTACTATAGGAAATTATGCTCACGTTAAAAGGAAGGAGGAAAGGAGATATAGAGGACCTCCACTTCCGCATTTCTTGGGTTGATTGCTGCCATTTCTAAAATGCCCCCTCAGGAGAAGTTTACCTTGGCCCTTGGAAATGGCAGGGCGGACAGGTAGAGAGATAGGCATTTGGGTCACTTGGCTGGGTAGCTCTGGGCAAGTAGCCCAATGAGAAACAGTCACTCAGCCAAGAAGGGGATATAGTCAGGCCAAGGGAGGAAGCCTTTTGGCACAGTGAAAAATGCGCCTTCCTACCATTTAGCGATAGGAAGATTTCACACCATCCTGTCTCTTGATTCTTATATCCTTTTTAGGATTTGTTTCAGCATGTTTTTTCCCCCTTCTAATGTGAAGAATATGGCCTATTTCTGGCATCTGTCCCTCCCGTCCAATTTTTCATTGTGTTTTGAATAATTTAGCTAAAGACTTCGTTAGTTTTTTTTTTTAAACTGCTTATGTTTCCAACTAATGAATTGTCCAAATCCTCATCACACGACTTCCATTTCACTCATTAGAACCCTAATTGTCAAGCAGCTGAAATGATTCTTATTGTTTATTCTAATTGCTATTAGGAAGAAGTGCCAGAATTATATGTGATTTATTAGTCACATAAAAATAATGAGGGACAAATAAAATTATTTTCCCTGAAGTTATTTTCAAGGTACAAGAAAGGGCATGTTTAAGCAAGGCCACTCGGAGGATCTCTAGAAAGAAGAGAGGCCTGTCTCTGGGTATTTCGACTTGCATGTTTTATCCACAGAACTGCTTCCATCCCACTCCCTCCAGGCACTTTGGACACTGTTGCCGCCATCAAAATCCAGTCTTGAAAGTATCTGGTGTTCATCATTATGCCTCCATGCCAATGGGACCCACACTTGGTACTCCTCCCCAGTGTCAGGGATGGGGAGATGGGGTTACGGTGTTTCGGGGCCAAGGACCAGGAGCCTGGAGCTCATGACCAAGGACTTCCGATGGGTAGTGTTGTGCAGAGGGTGCACTGAACAAGATACCTAAGGCAAGTGGGGGCCAAGCCCAAAGCCATAGGCTTTAGAGCAGGGTTTAGGGAGAGTGCCTTGTTCTTGTGCCTAACACCTACCCCCAGAGGGATCATCTTTTTATAATTCGGACAAGTAACTGTTGAGGCTAGCAATGGCCCTAGATTTGGTTTCTGGAAGATTTTATTGCTATTATGGTCAACACACATATTTTGTGTGCCTATTATGAAGAATGCAAAGACGAAGTAGATGTCCCTCTCATCTCCTGCAAAGAATTTATAGCCAACGGGTACACTGTAATGCCTGGAAGCTGAGCCCTTCCTACCCACCCTCTTCACTTAGCCCATTCCTGTTCCGTGTTTCCTCTGAGAGGCCACATTTGATTTTCCTATTTCAAGTTGGGAGTCGCTCTAGTGCATCCCAGAATGCTAGTGCTTAGGCCAAGTCTCCCCATAATTATAACAAATGGTGCCAGAATTTACATATATTCCTATGTATACTGCACGTTTTAAAAAAAAAATCATCAACCAAAACCCAGTAAGGTCATGGCCTCAGTTCCCTCATCTATAAAATGGGAATAACATAGGTCCCCACCTTCACACGTGGGTCCAAAGATTAAACAGAAAACACCCCCCTTCACTTGTCTAATGCCTCTGTGGTATTTGACGTTGCTCAGAAATTGAAGGCATGACTTCCTTTCATGCTCATTAGGAACAGAGGGAGAGAGACAGAGAACCAGTGTATACCCAGAGAGAAGGGATTTGTCTTCCCCCACGTCTTCTGTCCCCCACCTCTATTTTCAAGTAAATACCTGTTGTTTTCAAAAGTTGAAAAATTTAATGTCATTTTAAAAACCAAGCCAGTTTTGTGATGTTAGCCAAACAAAAATCCCTCCTTAAAAAAAAAAAAAAAAAAAAAAAAAAATCCCTCCTTCTGCCCTTCCTGCCTGGAAGCCTGGGGCTCTGTTGCATGTAAGCTGCTTGCAAAGGTTGAAGGGCAGTGAGGGAAAGCAAAGCCGTTCATAGCAAATCCTTCAAAGTGTTTATTGATTATCAGCAAATCCGAGTTTATACATCCTGTTTGCTTTGTGCACTTTATTTTTATCTGAATGGTGTTTTGTTTGTTTGTTTGTTTAAGGTTCTAAGTGGATATTTTTGCCACACAAGGGTTAAAAAACGATCTGGCCTTCAGTGATGGTCTGGACACCACTTGACCCAGCAACGCAAAGGCACGAAGAAGGTAAAGGCCACACTCCCAAAGCTTCCCCGGAGGACACAGGCCGGTTCACTGGGGAACACAGGCTCCATTGGGTAGGGAATGCGCTGGACAAGAAAGGACAAAGACAAGCAGCTCTTCAGGGAAAGGCAGAATTCTTGGAGCACTCAGATCAGAGATCACAAGCGTTGAGCTCCTCCTTGCTCACCCCACAGCCTCCCCCAGACCCCCAGAGAACCATAAGGTGGAGCTGGTCCTGGAGTTCCAATGGGCAGAGCACCAGCCTCAGGCATCACTCCAGACCTACTGAAGCAGGTGCGCATTTCAGAAGAGCCCCAGGTGATGTGTGGGTACATCATGGCTTGGAAAGCAGGGCTGTAATCAGCTGACCCCAGGTGCGTGCCGGCCCACTGTTGATCAGGCCAGCATGTCTGCACATCAGCCCATTAGACATCATCTTATTCTCTTCTTAGGCTGCCTCCACCCTACAGCAGGTGAGTAGAAGAGATGGTACAGGGCCTCATTTACAACTGAAGGAAATTATTTAGAAGGGTAAGTGAGGAGAACAAAGCCAGCTAGCTTGTTAGTTACAGAGCAAAGCCTAGAACCCTAGCTTTGAGCCCCAAGTCCAGGAATCTCTTTGCCACACTTACCTGCTTCTATGTGCTGGACCCAGAGCGAAGAGCAGTGCAGGGAAACAGGTGTCGCCATGTCACTTATTGATGGGTCAAGCTCATCGTTATATGGGAAGTGGTTTCTATTGACCTAAGTATAACATTTCCTATCCTAACTATCTGATTTCCTTCATCCTCTGTGTCCAGGGCTGTCTGCTCCTTTGGTTGGAGTGAGGCACATTCACTCTTTCATGAACATCTACTGAGAACTCAAAAAGGTAGACCTTGAGATACTATGATGACCACAGCAGAAGTTACTGGTTGTTTGAACATACCCAGTCCCATCTTCTTTCCCAGTACCAGAACCCCAACTTTAGTTGGGGTGGCCTTATACGTAGGGGAAGACTAATTCCCAACTGTCCTTGTAGCTAGGTATCACCATGTAACTAAGGTCTGACTAATGAAACAGAAGCAGACATTGTAAGGAAGGATTATGAGAAAGCTCTTTAAAGGGGATACAACTGGCTGTGCAGACTTCTTTGTCCTTCTCTCCTTCCTCTTTTTCCTGTCTGGATCATGGCTGTAATGGCTAGAGCTCTGGCAGCCATATTGGACCATGAGGTACCCTTAAGGATAAGAGCCAAGGACTAAGGTTGCACAGCAGCACTAAAGGGGAACTCTCTCCAGTGGGCAACTGGAACCCTCATACCAGCTCTGAGGTAGTTTTCTCAGGACTGTGATATGTGGGGAAAATATCCTTTTATCTTATTCTGTTTAGCCTTTGTCACTGTCAGGTGAAATTTCTAATTGATAGAATGCCCCAAACCAAGATACCCTGACTTTACAGAACTTAGGGGCTCATCAGCTGGAACTAATGCAATGTGACAAGTGCGGGACAGGGAACCATGGGAGGCATAAATCCAGAGAACCTGGAAGATGCAGGAAGATTTGTCTGGAGAAGTAAACTCTAAGGTTAGGTCTAAGGATGGGTGGGAATTACTCACAGAGAAGGGAGAGAAGAGCGTTCCAGAAGAGGAAGGAGCATGCACAAAAACCCACAGGCAGGACAGAGAGCAAACCCTTGTCCTATTAATGAATTTGAACTTAATCGCAAGAGTTGTAGTGGCGGCCGAAGGCTTTTAAGTAAAAATGTTCATGTTAGAAAAACTCCCAGACTGCTGTGCCAAGTAAGGGACCGAAGGGGGAGCTTTGAAAGCAGACCAGTTGGAGGCCAGTGCAGGAGTCCAGGTGAGATCCTGAGGCAGCCTGGAGGAGGCAGGGTGCTAGCAGTGGGAGGGAGAGAAAGGATGTATTTTAAGTGACAGGTGGCAGATAGAATTGGCAGGTAGTAGGACAGGCCAAGAGAGGGGCTCAATGTACTGGCTTGAAGTGATTTGGGGACAAGAGAATCAGCTCAGTCTGAGTCATCTTGTGTCCAACACCATTGCAGGAAAAGGTTATTTGATAGCAATAGATTGTGCTCACACCTCACTTGTGGGCATGTCAACAAGGCAGCCCCAACCCAGCTGGCCCTTACTACTGAAACTAGGTAAGAAAGCCTTTATGGGTTGGTTTTTGGTAAGAAAGCCCTTTTTAAAGCACAAATGTAACATGCTACCTCTGAAGTTAGCCGTTGCTGGGTACTGACTTGATGAAATTATTTGCAGGGTTTTGCGTGAAAGTAAAACAGAGCAGGTAGATATTTGTGCAGATAAGGACATGAAAATTATCTCAAGGAGGGAAAAAAAAGGATTCCACAACGGATTCCTAAGAGTCCGAATTCTCTGGTTCTCTTAAAGCAAATGCAGTCAGTCTCAACTCTCGGGGACAGTTTGGGGAAAGGTTCTGAGATTCAGTCCAGGAAATATGCTGAACGTCAAGAAAAAAGGTTCTGGAAGTAAGGATAAACGGTCTCACTGCCAGGAGAGTGGTCTTTCCACTGAATTCCAGGTCCACGTCTGGCTACCAACTGTGTAAATAAGGAGGGGTGTGGGGATGGAAATCTGTCTGCAGTTAAAGTGTCTGCCAGAAGAGGGCAGTCTAGCACGATTCCTGCCCGAGTGAGGGACGCCCGAGGCGGAGACGTATAAATTACCAGAGGCTTCAAAACCCCCACTCGCTCACAATCCCACCCACTGAGCTCTCTCACTGTGGAAATAACGCAGAATCTAGGGTTGGAGATAAATCCTTAAAAATACCGGTTACAGTATAACGTGCAAGAAAGGAAAATGGGAAGAAATCTAAACAGCCAATGTTGAAGCAACCGCCAAGTACCTTTCCATACACATAAAATACTTACCCTCGCTTCTGTCGAAAAGGACAAAGAACAAAATGATCGTGTTTAGTTTCAAATTCGGGACACAAAATACTGTGTATGGGCATCGAATTTATTTAAATAAGCAATGAAAATAAGCCATTATTTCCTTATTTTAATTGCTAAATAGAGCAATTTAAATAAGCAATTAACTTACTATGGGAAATAGGAGAGGACAAGGTAAAGATTACCAACCTTAATAATATAAAATATGAAGATGTAACAATCATCAACCAAGACACACAAGGCAAGAACAAGAAGTGTAATGCAAGGCGGGAATATAAGTGTGAATTAGAAGGGAAAAAGTCCACCAACTAGATAATTTTAAACAAGAAATTACTCATGGATTTTATTTTAAGCAGAATATCAGAGGGGGGGAAATGTGTGTGTCTCGATTCACAACATTAAAAACTTATATAATGAAATAAGTAAAGAGGAATTACTTAAATATCCAACTCCAGAAGTTAAGAAAAACAACAATAAAATATGCCGACATAATAGATGAAAGAGGGTAATAAATGTAAGAGCAGAAAAGAAAAGAAATAACAGAGAGGGACATGAAGCATTTTCTAGAAAAACACAAGATACAAAATTGACCCCAGAAGAGGGAGAAACATAAATAAAGCAATACAGGTGAAAACACCAAGAAGAAACAGAAAAAAAAGGGCTATAACATTTAGGAGTAGAGTTGCATTCCTGCAATAGAAAACTCCGCAATATATTAAAATATATTAATATTCTTATTCAATATTTGATTCTTTTGACTAAGCTATGAAAAAAAAAACTCTTTTAAATTAAAAGGTAAAAAAGCAAGGTGGAGGAGTAGCAGGTGGGGTGGGACTTCCTTTGTGTAAAATTTAAAGATAGAAACATAGTATCATGAGTTTCTACTATTAAGGATCTATTATCATTTGGGGCAGGGTGGTAAAAACGCCTGTGGAGACTTGGGAGCCATATTCCCTGGACTGGTATCCCCGGTCCACCACTTTCTAGCTGTGTGACTGTCAACAGTTTCCCTAGCTTCTCTGTCCTTCAGTTTCCACTCAGTAAAATGGTAACAATCATACCTCGTAACTCACAGATCTGTGGGGGTTAAATGGGTTGATTCACACAAAATGCTTTAGAACAGTGTCTAACAGGTTTATGATAAATGTTCACCAAATGTTAGTTATGGTCATTATTTTACACACCTTGATATATACACTTTTATTTCTCTTCCTAAAAAGAAGTCTTAGAAATCCTCTGGAAATTTCGGTAGTCCTTTGAAAATTAGGAGGGAAAGAGGGATGGGTGAAGGGTGTTCAGGGACAAAGGGAAGAAGGCTTTCACTCAAAGGATGTTTAGCATTTCCTAAACTTAAATTTAGTAATTACTAAATTACTAAATGTAACTTAGCAGGACTAAAGGTGGATGGTGGATTTACCCAATATTGGTTTTCTTTCTCATCCTTCTCTGATTTTAAACAGTATTATAGTTTTAAATGTTATGTTCACTCAAAGCACAACTACGTATGATATACACAAATGAGAAACAATTAGAAGGAAAAAACCACAGAAGACTGATAGCACTTTTGTTAGAGTAAGGAGATTCAGGACTTTTTTTTTTTTCTCCTTCATTTTATTTTATTTATTTATTTATTTTTTACAATATCATTTTTTAAAATTTCTTTTCATCGTAACAGTATTCATTGTTTTTGCACCATACCCAGTGCTCCATGCAATACGTGCCCTCCTTAATACCCCCCACCTGGCTCCCCCAACCTCCCACCCTCCGTCCCTTCAAAACCCTCAGGTTGTTTTTCAGAGTCCATAGTCTCTCATGGTTCACCTCCCCTTCCAATTTCCCTCGACTCCCTTCTCGTCTCCATCTCCCCATGTCCTCCATGTTATTTGTTATGCTCCACAAATAAGTGAAACCATATGATAATTGACTCTCTCTGCTTGACTTATTTCGCTCAGCATAATCTCTTCCAGTCCCACCCATGTTGATACAAAAGTTGGGTATCCATCCTTTCTGATGGAGGCGTAATATTCCATTGTATGTTTGAACCATGTCTTCTTTATCCATTCGTCTGTTGAAGGGCATCTTGGCTCTTTCCACAGTTTGGCAACTGTGGCCATTGCTGCTATGAACATTGGGGTACAGATGGCCCTTCTTTTCACTACACCTGTAACTTTGGGGTAAATACCCAGTAGTGCAATTGCAGGGTCATAGGGAAGTTATATTTTTAATTTCTTGAGGAATCTCCACACTGTTCTCCAAAGTGGCTGCACCAACTTGCATTCCCACCAACAGTGTAAGAGGGTTCCCCTTTCTCCACATCCTCTCCAACACACGTTGTTTCCTGTCTTCTTAATTTTGGCCATTCTACCTGGTGTAAGGTGGTATCTCGATGTGGTTTTAATTTCAATCTCCCTAATGGCTAGTGATGGTGAACATTTTTTCATGTGTCTGATAGCCGTTTGTATGTCCTCATTGGAGAAGTGTCTGTTCATATCTTCTGCCCATTTTTTAATATGATTATCTGTTTTGTGTGTGTTGACTTTGAGAAGTTCTTTATAGATCCTGGATATCAACCTTTTGTCTGTACTGTCATTTGCAAATATCTTCTCCCATTCCGTGGGTTGCCTCTTTGTTTTGTTGACTGTTTCCTTTGCTGTGCAGAAGTTTTTGATCTTGATGAAGTCCCAAAAGTTCATTTTCACTTTTGTTTCCTTTGCCTTTGGAGACATATCTTGAAAGAAGTTGCTGTGGCTGATATCGAAGAGGTTACTGCCTATGTTCTCATCTAGGATTCTGATGGATTCCTGTCTCACATCCATTTCGAGTTTATCTTTGTGTATGGTGTAAGAGAATGGTCGAGTTTCATTCTTCTACATATAGCTGTCCAATTTTCCCAGCACCATTTATTGGAGAGACTGTCTTTTTTCCACTGTCTATTTTTTCCTGCTTTGTGGAAGATTATTTGACCATAGAGTTGAGGGTCCATATCTGGGCTCTCTACTCTGTTCCACTGGTCTATGTGTCTGTTTTTATGCCAGTACTATGCTGTCTTGGTGATCACAGCTTTGTAGTAAAGCTTGAAATCAGGTAACGTGATGCCGCCAGTTTTATTTTTGTTTTTCAACATTTCCTTAGCAATTCGGGGTCTCTTCTGATTCCATACAAATTTCAGAATTATTTGCTCCAGCTCTTTGAAAAATACCAGTGGAATTTTGACCAGAATGGCATTAAAAGTATAGATTGCTCTAGGCAATATAGACATTTTAACAATGGTTATTCTTCCGATCCAAGAGCATGGAATGGTCTTCCATCTTTTTGTGTCTTCTTCAATTTCTTTCATGAGTGTTCTGTAGTTCCTCGAGTACAGATCCTTTACCTCTTTGGTTAGGTTTATTCCCAGGTATCTTATGGTTCTTGGTGCTATAGTAAATGGAATCGATTCTCTAATTTCCCTTTCTGTATTTTCATTGTTAGTGTATAAGAAAGCCACTGATTTCTGTACATTGACTTTGTATCCTGCCACGTTACTGAATTGCTGTATGAGTTCTAGTAGTCTGTGGGTGGAGTCTTTTGGGTTTTCCGTATAAAGAATCATGTCATCTGCGAAGAGAGAGTTTTACTTCTTCATTGCCAATTTGGATACGTTTTATTTCTCTTTGTTGTCTGATTGCTATTGCTAGGACTTCTAATACTATGTTGAACAAGAGTGGTGAGAGTGGGCATCCTTGTCGTGTTCCTGATCTCAACGGGAAGGCTGTGAGTTTTTTCTCATTGAGGATGATATTTGCTGTGGGTCTTTCATAGATAGATTTTATGAAGTTCAGGAATGTTCCCTCTATCCCTATACTTTGAAGCATTTTAATCAGGAACGGATGCTGGATTTTGTCAAATGCTTTTTCTGCATCAATTGAAAGGACCATGTGGTTCTTCTCTCTTTTCTTATTGATTTGTTCTATCCCATTGATTGATTTATGAATGTTGAACCATCCTTGTAACCCAGGGATGAGTCCCACCTGGTCATGGTGGATAATCTTTTTAATGTGCTGTTGGATCCTGTTTGCTAGGATCTTGTTGAGAATCTTAGCATCCATATTCATCAGTGATATTGGTCTGAAATTCTCCTTTTTGGTGTGGTTTTTGCCTGGTTTGGGGATCAGGGTAATGCTGGCTTCATAAAAAGAGTCTGGAAGTTTTCCTTCTGCTTCAATTTTTTGAAGCAGCTTAAGGAGAATAGGTGTTATTTCTTCTTTGAAAGTTTGGTAGAATTCCCCAGGTAATCCGTCAGGTCCTGGGCTCTTGTTTTTTGGGAGGTTTTTTGATCACTGCTTCAATCTCGTTACTAGATATCGGTCTATTCAGGTTGTCAATTTCTTCCTGGTTCAATTTTGGGAGTTTATAGTTTTCCAGGAATGCATCCATTTCATCTAGGTTGCTTAACTTATTGGCATATAACTGTTGATAATAACTTCTGATGATTGTTTCTACTTCCTTGGTGTTAGCTGTGATCGCTCCCTTTTCATTCATAATTTTATTAATTTGAGCTTTCTCTCTCTTTTTTTTTTTTGGATTAGTGTGGCCAATGGTTTATCAATCTTATTGATTCTCTCAAAAAACCAGCTTCTAGTTTCATTGATATGTTCCACTGTATCTCTAGTTTCTACCTCATTGATCTCTGCTCTAATCTTGATTATTTTCCTTCTTATGTGTGGAGTTGGTTTGATTTGTTGTTGAATCTCCAGATTATCCAGAATACACCAGAGACAGCTGGTGTATTCTGGATTTTTCAATTTTTTTGAGGAAAACTTCGATGGCTATGTATTTCCCCCTTAGGACCGCCTTTGCTGTATCCCATAGGTTTTGGACCGAAATGTCTTCATTCTCATTGGTTTCCATGAATTGTTTAAGTTCTTCTTTGATCTCCTGGTTGATCCAAGCATTCTTAAGCAAGGTGGTCTTTAGCTTCCAGGTGTTTGAGCTCCTTCCAAACTTTTCTTTGTGATTGAGCTCCAGTTTCAAAGCATTGTGATCTGAGAATATGCAGGGAATAATCTCAGTCTTTTGGTATCAGTTGAGTCCTGATTTGTGACCCAGTATGTGATCTATTCTGGAGAAGGTTCCATGTGCACTTGAGAAGAATGAGTATTCTGTTGTTTTAGGGTGGAATGTTCTGTATATATCTATGAGGTCCATCTGGTCCAATGTGTCATTCAATGCTCTTGTTTCTTTATTGATTTTCTGCTTCGATGATCTGTCTATTACTGAGAGAGGTGTGTTAAGATCTCCTACTATTAATGTATTCATATCAATATGACTCTTTATCTTGATTAATAGTTTTCTTATGTAATTGGCTGCTCCCATATTGGGGGCGTAGATATTTACAATTGTTAGATCATCTTGGTGGATAGTCCCTTTAAGAATGATGTAGTGTCCTTCTGTATCTCTGACTACAGTCTTTAATTTAAAATCTAACTTATCTGATATGAGAATCGCTACCCCGGCCTTCTTTTGAGGCCCATTGGCATGAAAGATGCTTCTCCATCCCTTCACTTTCAGTTTTTGTTTTAAATTCCTTTTTCTCTTCTGGGTGCTGATACTCCTCTCGATCCTCATGTTGTTAGTGTTCTGTTGTGTTTTGGGGGGGGGGTTGTTTTGTTTGTTTAACTTTGTATCACTGCCTCAGTTTGCCTTCATGTCCCTTACACACAAGCAAAATATTCCTTCAGTGGAGCGAAGAGGTGGCGAATGACCGGCACACTCCACGACCCACCCAGCAGTCTCTGCCTCACCAAGCGGCTCATGTTGGAGACGTCAGTATAGTGGACAGGGAAGCCAAACACTCTTTCCATTTCAGTGCACCATAAGATGTCTTCTTTCTCATTCATGAAGACGGGGAAATGCTGGTCTTTGCCCTGCTTTACGGAGTTCGACCTCATAGTAATGGTCCTCACTTTGCTGAACTTGGCTATTCTGCCATGCTCCAGACACTCCTGCAGCTCCAGCTTATCATTCACAGTGGATGCCAACGGCCTGTTCATACCAGGAAGGTTACCCCAGAAGTAGCGGGCCCTGTGTGCAGCGGACACTTCTTTGGCATCAATCATCACAGGGTTGGACTCAAGAAATCACGAGATGTCCCTCTTGTCACTAACACCCATGGCCACCACAGTCTCAAAGAGCCAGAAGAAGGGGCAGTCATCTCCCTCCTTGGGTAGAGGTGGTAGAACTCAAAGAAGAGCTGGCCAGTGCCCTGGTAGAGTCCTTTCCGGGCAGGGTTGACGATGGAGAAGTCATTGCAAGGGCTGCCCCCAATCACCAGATCGAACGGACCCCACTCCTGGATCTGGGAGGATAAAGGCAAGGGGATGGCATACTTCTGTGTGACGCTGCAGACATCCCCGACGTACATGATCTTCCCCTGGTGGCGCACAATACCCACTGTGATGGAGTCCTCGCACACCTCGGAGGCGATGCAGCGGTCCACCTGAACTCCCAAGTCCTTCAGCACCAGAAGCCCTGTAGCAATTCCGTCAAATAGAGACAGCACCCGGATGGGCTTCCTCTTCTGGGCTGGGACAGGTGGGTACACCTTCGAAGGGTCGAATTCCTGGTCGTGGTTGTTGGCAAAGAACATCTGGAGCGGCGAGGGCCGGTGTCCCGCCGCCGCAGCAGCCCGTAGGTGCCCTTGTGCCCGCATACGTAGCAGTTCCAGGGGTCCTCCTTGATGGCGGCCTGCGCAGCGCCCGGCCCCACCAAGAGGTCCACACACTCCACACAGAAGCACCTGCAGCAGTTGTTGCTCCCACACGTGAGCACCTCGCACCCCCCGGCAGCAGCTGGTGCAGTAGGACTGGTAGCCGTCGTCGTACTGGTACGCGCACTCCAGGAAGCAGTTCTTACAGTTTGGGCACATTCCTCCGACGAAGAGAGGGTGTTCCGGGGTGACGCTGAGGCTCCCACAAGAGATGTACATGTCCTCGATGTTCCGGCACTTCTGCCGCACCTCGTACACCAGCCGCTCTCTTGTGTGTTCGTCAATTATCTCCTTGACCTTCGGCTTCTCCGTTGTGCTCTTTCGGGGCTTTTTGGCGGGTGGGGGTGGTGTCTAGGCAGCTGCCTCGGGCTCGACCCCACATGTCTGTGTAAGCTTCTTTATAGGGCTTCTTCTCTTCTTCGGGTGGCTCCCGGCCCCCGGGGCCAGAGGGCTGGAAGCCTCCGAGAGCCCATTCGATCATCTGTTTGTTCTGCACCTCCACGGCCTTGGCAGTGTCGCTCTCGTCGCTGTCGTGGCAGGCCGGGAACAGCTTCCCCACGCAGCTGCTGGCCACCTGCAGGACTTCGTAGACGGCTTTGCGGTCCACGGGACGCTTGTTGTAGGTGGCCTGGCGGAACGCACTGCAGACGGAGTGCAGCGGCGTCAGCCTCTCGACACACACCACTGAGAACGTGCTGTCTCCAAACCACAGGACCCGGCGCGTGCCTTCCGCTGCTCGGCTCGGGCCCGTCATCCACCAAGACACAATGCGGCCTGGCCACCAGGAGAAGCCCCAAAGTTTCCCCCACACCAGCTCCCCAATGCCAAAGCCCCGGCCGTCCTCGTACTCCGGCTCATCATCCGCGGCTTTGGTGGCGTTCTTGTCCCCCGCGTCCGCCCCTACGGGCTCAGGTGTGGTGGCCACTGGGGGGGAGGCGGGGTCGGTGGGCTGCTGCGCGGCGGGAGAGCCGGCCTCCTCCACCTTCTGAGACTCGCCCGAGCCCTGGTTTTCTTCCAGAGCATTCATTACTGCGTCTCCTTGGCTTTCTTCTCAGCCCCTAAGGCCAGGGGCAGCCCCTCTGTGGTCCGGCTCAGGTGTGAGCCCCGGCCCTGAAGCTCTGTAAGTAGCTGCCCTTCTTCATTTTAAACCGTTCTTTTGTATTTGTTTTCAAAAGCGCTAGACAAAAATGAATATATTTTTGTGATAACCCTTCCCCATTTCCCAGCCTCTCCAGGGTAGTGAGCATCTTTCTAGACATTTTTTCTATGCATTAACATAGATATATAATGACAGAAGTATATAAGTATTCGGTGTTTTTAATAATATAATAATATATTTAATAAGTTATCACTTTTTCATGTTATTCTGCAATTTTTCTTTTTTCAATTAAATATTGGTCTTGAAAAAAAAAAAAACTTTCTGTATCAGTACACAAATATCTACCTCACTTGTTAATAGCAGCATTGATTTCCCTAGCATGTTCATGGCAACTTTTATGTACCTGTTTCCTTAGTGATGGACATATAGTTTGTTCTCTGATTTTCACTCTTCCCATGAACACTACAACACACAGCCTTCTGCACCCCTGTCCTAGCCCATGAATAATTTATTTTTCCCTATTCTGCATACTTTTTAGGATGTTGTTGCATCGCTTTCATAATCTGAAATAATTTTTAAACCAACAAGATTAAGGATAAGAGGAACATTAGCTTGTTTCCCAATGGAAATCCAAAAATTCTACAGTGTAATGCATCCCTTAAAGCAACAGCATCCAAGTGAGTATCAGGACATCTAAAAGTGAATAATAAAGAAAAAAAGGCTACACAAACAAAACAATAATTATTTTCCTCAGGAGCTTGTAGAAAGTACAAACATAAATCTGTAGTTTAGCCAAATGCATAGATGTCCCCTCATTAACTGTCCATTGGGATGATTAGGGACAAAGTACAGGTAATAGAAACATCATGAACACTTGCTTTTTTTGGTGTAGCTGCCGTGACAGGCGATTGGACCTGATGATTCGAGAGCCAGCCAGGTGTGATCAATCTTATGCACTCCCTGCCATTATTACCAGCCAATGGCAAATGTTTGCAAAGATCCTCCCCCCATAATTTATCATCTTGTCTCCTAATAGGGTTTACTGTTTCATGAGGAAAAGACCCATGAATCAATTAGATGTAAGTTTATTATTTTATTTATTTTTTTATAATTTTATTATTTAAGATAAGAAAAGAGAAATAACTATTTTTCTACAACATCCCCCCCCCCACTTTTCTTTCTCTGAGTTTGCATTCAGGCCACCATGACCCCCATGTCATTTATCATACCCAAGACCAGACGAAGTGATAGAAATTTCTAGGGAAAAGAGGTCTTGCTGGAGGAAAATGCTCCTCTAGTGAGCTCTTCTGTGAGGAAAGCCCTGAGACAGGGAGAGACTGAGGTTTGCCCTAGTAAATATCCGAACAGAATGTGCTCCTTTGTTTAATGCAACCCCAAAGTGAGCCTCTATTGAAGAGACAAGAGTTTGACTTAGGGAAAGAAAAGAAAACAATGTGGCCATTCTTGGTTAAAATCATCACAGTTACTGAAGAAAATGAAATGAATATTTTCTACCTAACACTGTGGTTACAGGTTAAATAGGCCAATATCCATATTGGGGAGAAAAAAAAAATACAAGCCGACAGCCTAACACACCTATTTCTGGGCTTTACGTAGGCTCCTTGGGGAAACAGTAAGACTGGGGTGGAAAAAAAGGCAAACTACACCTCAACTGGTTATGAGATGTCTTTATGTAAGTTTTCAGGTGGGTCTGAAAAATAAATCATCTGGCAGATAAATCTTAAAATCACGTTTTAACATGTGACACCTCTATTCCAATCCCAGTATGATGACACAGTTCATGTCAGCCCTCCACATTTCTTTCTGTCTTCCAGGTCCTCCTGGCCCAGGAACCTCACGGCACAACACAGTAAAATCACACTTGTGCTTTCCTTCTGCCCCACATCCTTGCAATCCAACTTTTTTTTTTTTAAGGTTTTATTTATTCATTTGAGAGAGAGAGAGAGCCCAAGCAGGAGGAGCCAGAGAAGGAAAGGGCGCAGCAGACTCCCAGCTGAGCATGAAGCCCGACATGGGGCTCGATCCCAGGACCCTGAGATCATGACCTGAGCTGAAGGCTGATGCTTCACTGGTTGAGCCATCCGGGCGCCCCCCTCATTCTGACTTCTCTGCCTCCCCCTACATATTATTTTTATCAAATCCATCCCCTGTGCCATAAAGAATCAAAAAGCAAAAAATTAGGATGCATGAATATGTATTTAACTCTTTTGAAAGCAACTGTTGAATTAAGGCTTAATTTACAGCTTCATGGCACACTTGAGGAATTTTCTTAAATTTCTCAAATTTTTTACATTTCTTAAAATGCTGGTGATTGTTCTTCCTGTTCCAAAGGCCTTGCTAGGAAGAGTTCTTCTGGACCATAGTCTAACCTTGCACACCTTGCACAAGCACTGAGCGAGTTCTCAGCCATCCGGAGGGCAGCTTGAAACCTGTTCCAACCTGCTTCCTTTTGTCAGTTTCTACAATAGGCTATAAAACTCAACACCACTGCCTCCCACCCCTGCTATGCTTAGGAATTGCCATGAGAGTCAGTTCTGACCCAAGAGATAAGGAAGTGTGCTGGTCTCTGCAGAACCCTACTCTTGCCTGCCCAGAACATAGAGATGAAGGTTGGCTGAGATGCCGCCATCTTGCAACCAAGAAGAAAACGCCCAGAGAAGTCTGGAGATGTAGACTCGTTGTTGAGTTGCCAAACCAGTGGCTTCAGCTGCCTACTTCCAGGCTTCTTATGATATAAAGGAAACAAGTTCCCTATTTCAGTTTCTTTAAGCCAGATTTCTGTCAATCACAGTCAAACAGAATCCCTAGACTAGATGTTGTAGATAACAATGATGAGACCCTAGCTTCCAAGAGTTTATAATATCTTGAGAGGCAGGTATCAAACCACTTAACTGAAATATGGAGCAGAATATGAAAAGCACTAAATTGAAATTAACAGAAGTCCACAATGTGGAAACAGAAAGAGAAAAGTTAGGTTACCAGTGGGACCCGGGAGACCCTCAAAGAAAAAATGGACAAGACATGGGAGTTGGACTTTGCCAAATGAGGAGGATTTTTTTCCAGGCCAAGGAAGGCTAGACACCCCCACCTACCCCAAACACACACATACCCCAAGGACCCAGCATGAAGAAAGGAATGGTGGTTTGAGACAACCTGGTTAATTTAAGAGCAGTTCTAGGTAGTTGGAGAACTGGACTGTGTTGGATGACAATGGTGTTGTCTGATCTCTGTTTTTCACACATTATAAAACAGTTCTCATGGACCTAGCTTCTCCTCAACCATTTCTCACTTTTTTTTTTCCTTTCTCTAATCAGCAGTAGTCTCCATAACATCTTTATTCACTATACGAAGCTAGGTATAAATCATTGACTATTACTCTGCAAAGAAAAAGAGAAAAAAAAAACTTAATTGTTTCCAACAATTGCTAATATGAGAATTTAACAACTCCTTTTATATGAGTGGTTCTCACCCAAAAGTGATCCCCCCAACCCTGGAAGACATTTGGAAATTTCTGGAGACATCTGTGGTTGTCATGCTGGGGGATTGGGGTCCTCCTGGGTTGTAGTGGGTAGAAGTCAGGGATGCTGCTTACCATCCTACCATGCCCAGGACAGCCCCCCCCCCAACATAGAATTATCCATTCAAAAGTCCCAATAATGCTAAGGCTATTTTTATGTTATTTGATGGTGACAGGCAGGGGTGCCTACGAGGGGCTTCATATCACCAAATGAGTTCATTGGAGGGAAGTGGGTAGGCAGCAGCATCATCCTAAGAAAAGATTGGGATGAGCCAATTGTGTTTTCTAATTAATACTGAACCAAACTACATTGATTAAAACAGCATAATGACATCATTCAATGCTTTTAGACTCCCTTGTACATGAAAACCCACCTAACAAGATTCCTGGTAATAGGGGAGCCTGGGTGGCTCAACTGGTTGAGTGTCTGACTCTTGATTTCAGCTCAGGCCATGATCTCAGAGTCGTGAGTTTGAGCCCCACATTGGGCTCCAAACTGAGTGTGGAGTCAGATTCTCAGAGGAATCTCAGCCTTAAGACTCTTCTCTCCCTCCCTCTCCCTCTGCACTCCTCTCCTTCCCCCTCCCCTACACGCACATGTGCTCTCTTTCACTCTCACTAAATAAATAAATAAATAAATAAATAAATAAATAAATAAAGTCTTGGTAAGACTTTTCTTTGTGGTTTAAGCAACCACAAAGAAACAGAAACCCATCACTCAGGGTTCAAAATTTATTTGAAATTAACAATTTTTTTTAAATTTGAAATAAACAATTTATCAAGTTTTCGGGGACAAGGTGATAGAAGGTGGATCTGGTTTATTAGCTTTTCAGAACTGTGAAGCCCTTGCATGCAACAAAAATGACAAATTCTTAAAATAGTCATGAAGACCATATTTACTATTTACTATTTCATTCAGAAGGAACTCCATGCCAAAAATACTAGCGTCTTAACAAAAGTAGTCTTCTCAGGAAAACTTTCTTTAAAATCATATTGAACTACAATGGATTCAGCCTTTGTTAAGAAACGTGCTTAGATCACAGATGGGATATGGAGAACTGTGCTAAATCACAGATGGTATATTTTTTCCTATATTTCACAAAACAGGCAATTTCTACCACTTTTTTTTTCCTTTTACATTTTGCTCTTGGTAATCCTGTAGATTGAACAACAACAACCAAAAAAAAAAAAAAAAAAAAAAAACCAGAACTAAAAAGAAACGTGGAAACATTTACTTTTAGTGCTGTTTATAATCTTACTCTTTAGTGGATGGAAACATCACTGAATATTCTGTGTAATTTACTTAAAAAAAAAAACTTAGAGTGTAATTCATTTTAGGTGAGCAATTTGTTTTATGAGCCGTGTATGTTTATTTGGGGTTGCGCTGTTTTTTTATTGAATGCAATAAAGACACTTCTTATCAATTGATTTGTTGTATCAGCAATGGGCTTCTTTCCAGACTGAAATATGGCAGCTTTTCCAAGGACATTATCCAGCATATAATTTCACCACAGATATGAATCCGGGTTCATTAGGGCCCACTTGTACTGCCTGTTATGACCTAATTTCTAGGATTCCTGCTTGATGGTGGCATTATCTTTCCCTGCACACAATGTATAACATTGTCAAATGGGTTCTCTCTCTTTGATGGTTCATCACATACCCAACTTTGAATTGTGCCAACTTTTATACCAGCTGATAAAATCAGAAGTTCAAAAGTTCACTTCTGATCCCTTGAGACGTGGAAACTTCAAGTACTATGAAGTTTACACCTTTTATAAATAATTCATTGCAGGGGTGAAACGGAAAGTCTCAGGTTAGTATTTTGATGGTGTTGAAAACACACTGTTGGGAGGGGATTCCTAACCCGAATGTGGGTTTGTACTTTTCAGCTGTGTACCATGCAAGGCTGTGCCTTCTATTAGCCTGGGTATGATGAATACTGCCTTTGGGACTCAGTGCCCTTACCAAGGTGCCCAGATCACGGGGCGTCTTTCAAGGCCTGATATTAGTGCTGTCATGTTGCAATGGGATGACACCTATTTGTGCATTTCCAGAGTGAGGAAATCACACGTTGAGAACTAAATCATGGCTGATGTGGATTTCTCAAAAGTGCACATCACAACATCCTGGGGAACATTTCGTTTGCGCACATCACAATGTCCTGGGGAACATTTTGTTTGCACTTCGGTAATGCCATGCATGAGGCAGAGCAGAAGTGATATACAGCCGCAGAAAGTGGGAACGGTGAGATTTAACAGCTGTGCAAACGGTCTCAAGAACGTAAAATGAGGAGGCTGTGTCTTTAGAAAAGTATTTCTTTTAAATCCCCAAATATCACATCTGGTTGCATCAAGTTGTCATTATGACACAGTATTTAAGATGATTTAATGGGTTATTGCAGGATAAGAATCTTGGAGTTTATTTAACTACTGTGCATTAAGAGAATGTAGCTGTTTAAACGATGTTCTGACAAAGCAGATAAAAAGCTGTTCTTGATGTCGAATGACTTTATTATATACTTTTTGTTTTTTACTGTAGTCAGTATAAATATAGATATTCAAACCTAAACAGAATATATAAAAGATAAGGGAGAAAGTGGAGTTCTGTGACAGAAATTTAAAGCATGCAGCATGTACCAAATGCAGAGAACTATTCACCATTGAAAATTGATGAGGTGTGAGCCACCTGGGTGGCTCAGTGGGTTAAGCCTCTGCCTTCGGCTCAGGTCATGATCTCAGGGTCCTGGGATCAAGCCCCGCATCAGGCTCCCTGCTCAGCAGGAAGCCTGCTTCCCCCTCTATCTCTGCCTGAGGCTCTGCCTACTTGTGACCTCTCTCTGTGTGTCAAATAAATAAATTAAATCTTTAAAAAAATTTAAAAAAAAAAGAAAATTGATGAGGCTTGTTGGCTATATGTACAGATATGGGAATGTCACAATACAAAGGTGTCAGGGATCTAATGTCCCTTTTTCACAAATCCCCTGACGGGGCTCCTGCCAGCTAACAGGTCAGCCCCCAACTTGGTGGCGAGATCTCTCGGATTTGGAAAGGCTCCTCCTGGCTTTGTCCCCGCCTCACAGCCTCACACCCTCCACCCCTACATCGGCATGAACCTCTCCCCACTTTCCTTCAGAGGTACATGTCATTATTATTATTTTTTATTTTTATTTTTAAAACTTTATTTCAGGAAGAGAGAGCGCACGAGGTGGAGAGTGGAGGAGGTAGGGTTATGGGGAGAGGGAGAAGGATAAACCTCAAGCAGACGTTGCACTGAGCATGGAGCCTGATGTGAGGCTCGATCCCATCACCCTAAGATCATGGCCTGAGCCGGAACCAAGAGTCAGATGCTTCACCAACTTAGCCAGCCGGGCGTGCCCCAGGACACATCATTTTAAATAGAAAACCCAGGCTCTAGGGGCATAGGATAATCTCAGACAACTTATGTAGGGCCCAGATCAAAATCCAACATCCCAATTTCCCAATCCGTAGCTCTGTTACCTCATCACATTCCTGCTGCCACTTACGGCAACGGTCCCAGCAGACATCGACTGGACATGTTTTTCCAACTTGGAAAAGTACACAAAAGTCTTTCTGTTGGCCTGACTACCCCTACAGTAAGTGTGTTTTGCCTTACAATGTGAATGTGCTAAGAACTCCCAAGGAGGGGGGTTAAATAGACTGTTATGGGGAAGGGCAGACTCTCAGCAGATTTCAGTGACTATTTAACAGTGTCTTAAACAAAAGAGAAGTTTAGTCTGGGGCTGGTCCAGAGAACCTGCTCGGTAATGTCCTCAAGGACACAAGCTCTCCTGTTGACTGCTTTGTCATCACTCCTCGGGGCACGTCCTCATGCCAGCAGCAGAATGCGGGAAGACACGAAGGGATGGCAAAGCAAAGAGCTGGCACCAGCCGCCTCCTGAGAACAGTTCCCAGAAACTGCCACTCAACATTGCAGCTTCCATCCACTTGGCCAAAACTCATGCTCCATGGCCACATCCTGCTGCAAAGAAAGGAACACAATATCCCATTTTGATTTTGAGGAACCCTGGGCCTGGGCAAAATCCTACCATCAGGAAGGAAGACAATGGAATACCATAGTTGCTGTTGGCAGTGAAATGTGTGTTTGTCTGTGGACTTGTAATATTAACAAGACTCTTCCCTACTCATTGTTTCTTTATGGGTCACCGACTCTAGCATTAAAAATAGCACATATATTTTCTCTCTTGAACCCACTCTGATTAATAGCTTAACCCAGTTAAGGACTGCTTGATTAATCATCAATCCTGGTTAATGACATCTTGAGAAAGAGTCTAAAACAAAGAGTTCTGCAATCCATTGGTGATGCCTGCAATGCATACAGAAAGAGAGAGTGGGGATAGAGATGCTCCTTTTCTATTCTGTCTGAACACTCTCACTTGGCATTCACTTTCAGATCGATAAAATGGTTCTAGAAGTCCAGCAGTCCATAACTAATGCTCCTAACACTTCTATGTTACATCACCCAAAGCAATCTATGCATACAGGCATGATTCCCCTATAGTTTTCTTATGACATTAAAAAAAAGTATATTTATGACCCTTAATTTGGAGATGAATAGAGTAAGTGCTGAGTAGAACAGTGGGCTTCCACTAAGGCCACCTAATAATAAATGGAAGATCTAGAATTTGAATTTAGTTCTTTTAGAAACAAGATGTTTTTTCTCACAATACTATTCCAAAAAATGATAGAGAGAGAAAGAAGGAGAGGGAGGGAAGGAAAATTGTTCTCCTGATAGACTCTCTTGGATCAGAGTGATTGTATGTTATCTACTGGTGACTTGCTTTTCAAATTTTGGAATCTTTCCTGCTAATAAATTCTTTGTGGTACCCAATAAACCCAAATGAAACATTCATGCAACAAAGCTGAAATTTAAACAGGAAGTTGTCTAAAAGGAAACCTACTAGGAAATGGGCTACAGATATGAATAAAAAATTAGTTTCTGTCTATAGTAAACTTACAAATATGTTGATAAATAAATGAACTACAGTATGCTGAGAATTACAATGACAAGGATCCATGGTGGGACATAGGAGGGAATGGCCACCATGCCAGGTGTGAGTGGGCAAGGAGGGTGTCAGAGCGGCCTCACTCAGGAAGAGACGGATGGGACCTGAAGGGTAGGTGGGAGATCACCACGCATACTCCAGGGGTGGTCAGCCAAACTGGGAGGAGCAAATGCCAGGACTGGGCACCAGAACAGCATGGCAAGTTCAAAGAAAAATGGGGCAGGGTATGTGCATAATAGAGGCAAACAAGAAGCAGGGTATACATTGGAGTATATAGCATGAGGTAGGGGACAGCAGAGGAGGTAGATAAGAAGATGGTTGTGAGAAGCATTCAGGTACTTGGAGCAGACTGGGCCTTATGGAGTTTAGTCTGTAAGCACTGGGAAACGACCAGAAGGTTTTCAGCAGGGGTGCAAAACAATCACATTGGCCTTAGAAAAAGACCACTGTGGAAACTGGGCTGGAGTTACCCAAGTCACAGGCAGGACAACCAGGCAAGAAATGAGCAGAGCCTAACTTGAGAGTTCTTCCTCTCAGACCCACACTCTTTGAAGGATTTATGGAAACTCTCCAATTGTTTGCCCCAAATGTCAGAATGAGCGTGTCTCTGAGGAAAAGCTCTGTACCTTTCCCCAGGTTCTAAAAAAAAAAAAAAAAAAACCCAGAAACCCAGAACAAGAAGGACAATAACATCCTAAATTTGAAAACTGTCTGGCCTACACTCAGGTCACAAAAGTGGAATAAAAAATAAAGAGACAGATAAACATAAGAGTTAAATAGGAGTCACATATAAAACAAATAGAGTTTGAGATGCAGTATTTGCATCTAATTTTTTTTTAAGATTTTATTTATTTACTTGACAGACAGAGATCACAAGTAGGCAGAGAGGCAGAGAGAGGGGGCAGGGGAAGCAGGCTCGCTGCTGAGCAGAGAGCCCGATGTGGGGCTCGATCCCAGGACCCTGAAATCATAACCTGAGCCGAAGGCAGAGGCTTTAACCCACTGAGCCACCCAGGCACCCCAGCATCTAATTTTAAAAAAAAACAAATGAGCAAAGGCCTTAACTATAGGCCAACTATATTTGGGTCATATTTGATACACACAACATTGAGAAACTCATGCATATATCAGAACCTTGCCATAGATTTTCCAGGATGGACCAGATCGCCTCACTATCCCACCTTCTTGTATCTTCTTTAACTTCCAAGTGCTCTCTTACTTGTTGGACCATGTATCCCAAAGTTTGGTTTGGAAAGGAAATACCCTGTAAGTTCAAGACTCTGAGAAGTTGGCCAAAGAAAACATTAGTAGCCTCTTCTGGAAGAGGAGAGAGCTGAGAAGCACCAAATTTCAAAACTCTAGCTACAGAAACTTCTAGAACTAGAAAATCTGACAGTTACCAGGCAACAAGGTAAATAACGAAATAAAAATCTAGATCATTTGTTTTTAACTTTTATGGGGGTTAGAGACCCATAACCCCCACAACTTTGAGAAGTTGCAGAACCTTACATACTTTCTCCCAACACAATTCACACAGGCATCTTCTTACAAAATTGTGCATGCTATTTTGAGAAGTTCTCAAAACCTCTCTAGTCCAAGAACCTCCATGTGACCCTTAACACCAGCCTAAGAGCTCCTGGTCTCAAAAATTCTCCTTTTCCTCAACAAACATTCTGTTATCATAGTTTTTCATCTAAATTAGTCTCACTAATGTTTACAGTGTCTGGCTTTCATTGATCCATTCACTCTGCAATTAATTTCACCTTTGCTGCATGCACGCAACCTCGGTCAGCTGTAAAACCACAAAATCTAAAAGGAGACTGATTCTCATTTCCACTAAATGAAACTATCGTCCACATGGCATATGAAATCCCAAATGGACTTATAAATGAGAATAGGAAATACTATTCTATGCTTAAGCTTCATAAAAATGCCTTCCCCTCTCAGCAACGGTATCTGTTCTTACCACCAGGTATTTGAATCCTGGTCTACTATACAGATATTATATACATGTACACACATATAATATCTTAGATAGTTATTCTCTATCTCTATCTATCTATATATCCTTTAACATTCTCTCCACTTTGAAGCAAATTATAGACATTTTCAAAGTAAATCCAAGCCCAGCAATGGTCTTGATTTCTTAACGGATTAAGGAAAAGAATAATTTGAAGGGAAAAAATTACAGCAAATTCTATATTGTTTCTTCTTTTTCCCACAGTGCAGTTACTGAAAACCTTTGATTAGATCCCTAAAGAAGACCACACACTCAATAACTTGAATCAAAAGGTTAATGGTGTTGTTACAACTATTATCCCATTATCCTCTTGTTTTTTATGGCTATATTACCTTCACCTTTCCATGAACCCACTTTACCAGCTGTTTCCCTCTGTCATAAAGTTTGCTGAACATTATCGTAGGAATAGGAGAAACGCCATGTTTTATCAATCAAGCCTTAGGGAATTGGAGGCTTCTTATAACCACAACTGTAGAGTTTATTGCAAGTTTCTGTTTTGATTTGTAAATTGTCCTTAAGTAAAATACATACCTGATGCCAAGGTATAGAGTGTAAAAATGCAATACGGTACAATACAGAAACCTGCATCATAAAGTTTGATAGGCTGACAAATGAGAAAGGTAAAGACAACTGACAAACGCACGAACGCTTGCTTCCTCCGTGCGCCAGCACCCGCGGCATCTTTCAACCTGCCAATGCCTGAATTCCCCAGCCCTTCACCCCACGCCGCCCCGGCACCCCAGAGAACACATGAAACACAGGACCAATGATTTTACCTCACACAGAACTACATAGGAAGTCTCAACACAGTTCCAAATTTGATACGATGAAGATATTGTTTAATCAGGATGCAATAATATTCAAACTTTACTGCAAAAGCCCTAAAATACCACCATACAGTAGGGACTAAAAAACACATTTCTAAATTGTAAAACATTATTAAATATGTATAACTAAATGATAGTAAATATCAAACTTGAAGGATACAACTAAATGAGTTCTTTGAGGATATTTTGTAGCCTTAGGAAGCACTTTATTTTATTTTATTTTAACTTTTTTAGTGGGGGAGGGGGAGAGAGAGAATCTTAAGCAGGCTCCATGCCCAGAGCAGAGGGGGAGACACAGGGCTTGATCTCAGGACCCTGAGATCATGACCTGAGCTGAAATCAAGAGTCAAAGGCTAAACTGTCTGAGCCACTCCAGTGCCCCCTTAATAAGCAGTTTAAAAGATTGAAAATAAGTGAATGAAATATCCAACCAAAGCAGACATTAAAAGAGAAAGAAAACAAATCCAAATGGAAAGGAACTAAGCATAAGAGTAAAGTTGCTTTTTTTTTTTTTAACAAAATAATGAAGAAAAACAACAAAATCAAGATCTAGTTCCTTGAAAAAGTATTATTTGCAAATCTCTAGTAAGACTTGATCAAGAGGAAACAAAGCCACAAGTTAGCATAATCAGAAATGGAAAAGAAACATAGCTATGGATAAATAGTTTTGTTTTACTTTTTTTTTAGATTTTTGGGGTTTTTTTATGTAATCCCTACCACTGATGTGGGTTTGAACTCATGACCCCAAGTTCAAGTGTTGCTTACTCCACCGACTGAGCCAACTGGGTGCCCCCATGGCTATAGATTAGTTGTAATTTAACACTATAAACAATTTTGTACCAATCCATTTGAAAATAATGTTGAAATGCCAAATTCCCTCCAAATATTTTAATCACCAAAATGACTCAAAAACAAATAAATTGTGAACAAGCCAGCAGCCATTAAGTAAGCTGGATCAGCAGTCTAAAAACTCTCTCTCCTCAATCAACTTCACAAGATAATTTTAACTACCTGGAGCCCAAAACTCTCTATTTTTTTTAACCAACATTTTTCAGAATAAAGAAATAGAGAAAGCTCTCCAACTCATTTTTTGATCTTATTATAGCCCTATCCTGAAACCAGTCAAGGGCAGTGTAGAAAGATAATTAAAGGCCCAAATCACTTATAAGCATACATGTAACAATAACAAAATAGCGTCAAGTCAAATCAACAGTGTATAAAACTAACAGGTGGGGCACCTGGGTGGCTCAATGAGTTAAAGCCTCTGCCTTCGGCTCAGGTCATGATCTCAGGGTCCTGGGATCGAGCCCCGCATCAGGCTCTCTGCTCAGCAGGGAGCCTGCTTCCTCCTCTCCCTCTGCCTGCCTCTCTGCCTACTTGTGGTCTCTGTCTGTCAAATAAATAAAAAAAATCTTTAAAAAAATCATAACATGTCATTAATGAGTCAGATTTATATTACTAAGGTAAAGATATTTCAAAGTTATAAAACCAATCAACCTAAAGAACAAAATGATATGATCATCTCAACAGATGCAGAAAAGTTGTAAATATAAACATGTATTTATATAAATGCTTTTGGCAAAGTGGCAACAGAGAGAAACCTTCTTCATTCAAAGATGATGTCATTCTTAGTATCAAACTTTCTAATGAATCCCCATAAAGCCAGGAAAGAGCCGAGAATTCTCACTTATTCGTATTATTGAATAACACCATACTAGAAATCCTAACCCATAAAATATATGAAAAGGAAGCAAAAGGCTTAAGGTAAGTCTACAGGAACACAATGTCCTAATTTATAAATAAGATGATTATATGTATCAGCCCATGGGCTAAATCAAGCCCTACTGTAGTCCTAATCCAGCCACGCCCATGTGTTTCCATGTAGCCTATGACTGCTTTTGACCTACAAGAGCAGAGTTAGTAGTGACTGCACGACCCTCAAAGACAAGAATATTTGCACAGGAAAAGTTTGCACACCCCCGGTCTACACAATAATAAATATGTAGTAGGTCAAACAGAATCAATCAAACAGAATCCACAAACTAGTAGAATGGAAAAAAAAAAAAAAAACAGTTTCCGGACTCCAGATCAATGTACAGAAAATCAGTGGCATCTCTCCATATCAGGATAATCTACTTGAAAGCTGTATTCCAAAGAAAGCAACTACTCACAATAATAAGAAAATAAATAAAAAGCAAACTCTACGGCATATTAAAAAAAATGCACCACACCTTGACCAAAGGGATAAAATATTTTTGAAGGACATGAAATAAAAACTGAATGAAAATGGAATAAATGCTTATTTCTTTGGCAAACTTTCCAATCATGGTAACAGTCAGTAACTGGCCTGCCCTAGATTCTCGAAATCCCTTTGCCTGCCTTCTCGGCAGCTGTTTTGGTTATTTCTGGATTTCCCAACAACATGTGGGGTAGACAAACAATAGATAAGTCGGCTGTGATTGCGTCCCATATGTACCGAACAAATAAAGGATGAAATGAAGTTAAGAGAGTAAGAAAGAAAGGAAAAGCCGTTTTGTGCATTATAAATCCTAAATATCCTAAATATATAAATATATTTATATATTTATATACAAATATAAATATATAAATATCCTAAAATATTTAAATTTACAGGATATTTATAATGTGCTAAATTCTGAAATAAAACCAATATACCTATATGATCCATCACAGCCCTGTGAAGAAGATACCATTATTGTTCTCAATTTATGTATGAGAAAACTGAGCCTGGGGAGAGATCGGTGCCGTTAACAAGTCACACAGCTAGGCATGCAGTGGGGATCCAAACTCAAGCAATATAATTCCAGACCCTATTCTCTTAATCCTACCCTGTGGAGTACTCATTACTCCCTTCATTATTATGGTCGGAGTATTATCCTCACTCTTGGTTCCAGAAGCTTGGGACTATTAAGCAACTTGACCAAATTCATCAGCTTAGCCTTGACATTCAAGTGTGAGAGTTGCCAAAACTCATACCGTACCAACACTGGTCCAAAACTCGAGTGACACCAGCATGGGAGCCGGGGAAGAATAAAAAGCTTTAAATATTAATTATTCAGTGGATATTGTGATTTGGGGTGGAACAGACCTTCAGAAATGTCAATAGACTATACATTATTAATCAACTTATCAAAGTCAAGAATTTAAATATTTAAACATTTCTGCCACTGAAACATAGGTAGCAAACCCCACAGTCACTAGAACTGCGTATAGCACATTAAATTTCTAGTCTCTGCTAACGACGCAGGGCTTCCATTTATCCGGTTCTAACAGTTTTCTTCAGGAAGACAGGCCTGGGAGTCTCCAGAGAGAAGTGACAGGCAGGGAGGCATCCAGACTTACTGACTGCCCATCTCAAAACTGCTTCCTTTACCTGTTACATCGTCTTTTAGTGTCCCTGCATTCCATTCTAGGTAGAGATTTAATTCTTGAGAATAATTCAAAATAGGGGCACCTGGGTGGCTCAGTGGGTTAAAGCCTCTGCCTTCGGCTCAGGTCATGATCCCAGGGTCCTGGGATCGAGCCCCGCATCGGGCTCTCTGCTCAGCAGGGAGCCTGCTTCCCTTCCTCTCTCTCTGCCTGCCTCTCTGCCTACTTGTGATCTCTGTCTGTCAAATAAATAAATACAATCTTTAAAAAAATAATTCAAAATAACCTGAGCCTTTTATTTTCCTTAAAAGACAGTCCATTCTTATTGTAGATTTAGGGGAAGAGAGATAATCTCTGACAATACTAACCCCCAAAGATAACCATAACATAACATCAGGTACATTGTTAAAATTGAAACTACCCCCTGAATACTACCATAAAATCGCCTTAATCAAGAGACTCTCTTCTCCCCCAGCAATGGACCATCAAAGCACATGGGATTTTGCGGGGCAAAGGTTGAGTCTGTGGTGTCCAAGTAGAACTGGACCACCAAATAAAGTAGTTAGCAAGCGAATGACCGTGTGTAAAAGTTCTATTCGACGTCCGATAAGCCAGCCCGAACAGCCAGGTCAGAGTGTCTGAAGCTTCTGGACAGGGAATCAGTGCCAAAGAGAAGGGACTTTCTGCTCCAGCACGTCTCTGGATTAGGACATGATCCCAGGCAGCAGCTGGAATTACTGGGATAGCTTCAAAGTCTCTCAAGAAAGTCACCTATCAAAGGATCAGTCGTGGCTTGAGGGCCCCATCCAAGCAGGAACCTGAACTTCAGAGATACACTCAAAATTTGAGGCAGGAGAATAGTTCTTGGATATACCAGATGACTGGTCTGCTTCAGGTGTCTGATCTAGCCAGCCCTGGTTTTCTGGGCTCAGGGACTGGGTAAGACCAAGGTTGCTGGTTGAATGTCTTTGGTACCCAGAGCTGAATGATACTAAAGCACAAGTAAAGATCCTCTTGTCACATGACAGGTATTAGAATAGGTCACTCTTGCTGTATTTCTAAGCTGTCAAAGCATTTTTACCAGATGGACACTATAGCTTCATCAGACAAATCATACGAGGTGAAGTTTGTCGCAGTTTGTTGGACTTGGTTACAAATGATCAAAGAGGATATCATTGAATATGGCTTAAAAAATGACCCATTTCGGGGCCCCTGGGTGGCTCAGTCATTAAGCATCTGCCTTCTGCTCAGGTCATGATCGCAGGGTTCTGGGATCAAGCACCGCATGGGGCTCCCTGCTCAGTGGGGAGCCTGCTTTCCCCTCTTCCTCTCCCCCTGCTTGTGTTCTCTCCCTTGCTGTGTCTCTCCCTGTCAAATAAATAAAATCTTAAAAAAAAAAAATGACCACTTTGTCCTCCAAAAATCTCACTGAGGTGAAAAAAGTAAAAATAAAAGTAAGAATTATTTGATAGAAACAGTAAAAAAGCTAAGAACTTTTCTACCAGTAGGCCAGAAGCATTGGAAATTATCTACAGGACCAAAAAGAAGTGGGACAGGCCAAGGTGGAGACCAAACTGAGTTGCAACCTACTCCAGATCAACAAGGGTGTGCTGAAGCAGTGAATAATAATTTTTACAAGAAAGCCCCCCAAAATTTCAAGTACCGAGTCAGCCGGCTCAGGGAGCAGGAGGAGGCTGTGGGTTCTTGGTGGGCTCCCGGCATGGGTGTCAAAGCCAAAAGAGAAATGGGGCTGTTCCCAGGCAAATCCAGGCCTCCATCATGGATGTGAATATATATACCCTAAAAGAAGCTAGCCCCCATTTTCTCATCCTAATGGGACCCTGCAAGTAACATTCCCATTTATGGTTAGAAAAAACTCTACAGTAGCTACTAATGTCAACTATTCCAGACACTCATATGTGGATATATACACACACACACACACATATACGTATCTACATATATATAAACATATATACACACACAGATAGATCGCCAAGAATTACCAGAAATAAAAAAAAAAAAATGATGGCATAAAAGTGAGAAGTAACCCCATAAGAGCAAAACAAATGGTCCCCAAAGGAAACGGCATTGACAAAGGGAAGAGAAAATGTGGCCAAATATCTGAATATTCCTTATGACACTGAATGGAATCTGGTATCCATATAAATAAGAGCAGGGTGGTAAAGAGGTACAATTAGAAAGTAAAAAAAAAAATTCTTAGACAAATAAAAATATGATTAGCACAATATAAAACACAGTGGGGCACAGAACAAAATGTACATATGGTCAACTTCCAAATAGTAACTTAAAAGCCCAATTTGAGGGGCAGCTGAGTGGCTCAATCAATTAAGCATCTGACTCTTGATTTCAACTCAGGTCACAATCTCAGGGTCGTGGGATCAAACCCCACATCAGGCTTTGCACTCAACGTGGAGCCTTCTTAGGATTCTCTCTCTCCCTTTCCCTCTGCCCTTCCCCTGTCCATTTGAGCACATTCTAAATCAATCAATCAATCAATGTATCTACCTATCTAAAAATTAAATTAAATTAAAAAATAAAAGCCCCATTTGACAATGTAAGCAAAAGACAAATGAAATGTAAATTATTTGAGAGCAACTTGAGTTTTGTGAACTAAAGTGCCACATAAACACTAAAAAGGAATACTGAAAGTAGTCACACATGACCAGATCTATCTTGCTATTATTTCTGAATTCAGAGGTTAATTCTAAAAACATACTACTTAGAGCTTTTAGGAAGATACAACAATTTTATTAAAAAGGAAAGAGAAACATATGCTACAATGAGGAAATATCTATGTTGTTCTGAAGAAAATATTATGAACATTGAAGGCCTTAACAAGCCATATTATCATTTGCACATGAAGACCAACTAAACATTTCTTTGGTTGTACAAGGATTCAGAAAATATACCTCAAAATTTGTCTTTTCTGAAAAAGAATATTACTCAATTATATATTCCAGCCAATTAAAAGTTATATGTCTATATCCAAAAAAGAGAAAAATCATAGATATAAAAAACACTAGAGAAAAAAGCAATTAGCAAACCCTAGAACTATACCAAAAAAAAGGGGGTGACAATGCGTTGCTAGAGTTTAATACAACTACTCAGAACAGATACTTTTGTAAACAAGAAAATTAAGGACACATTTTATTTCTTTTTAAGATTTTATTTATTTATTTGACAGAGATCACAAGTAGGCAGAGAGAGAGGGGGGAAAGCAGGCTCCCTGCTGAGCAGAGAGCCCAATGCGGGGTTTGATCCCAGGGTCCTGGGATCATGACCTGAGCCGAAGGCAGAGGTTTTAACCCACTGAGCCACCCAGGCACCCCTAAGTACACATTTTAAATTTCAAAAATGGAAAATTAAATTTTAAAAATAAAAATTTAAAAAACATTTTTTAACAATCTGGGGCCAAAATAATGATTTTTAAAATTAGAAATATTATCAAACCTTGGTCTTGGGAAGCAGAGGAGGACAAATAGAATTTTTTAGAAATGCAAATTTTTATTTTCATCAGAGATTATACATACTAATGTGACAGAAAACCATAGGCTCAAAAATACCAAAATTTAGGGGTACCTTTTGGGAAGGAAAACTGACTAAAAAAGAACAAGGAACATTCTAAGAAGCTGATACATAGTGTGCTACCTTTTTGAAAACTCATCATGTTGTATACTTTTGACCTGAGAAAATTTGTATATGCATGTTATACTTTGTGTTTTTAAATTGATCTTAAACTCTAGGAACTAATAAGCAAGTATAGCAAAGTTGTAGGTTATAAGGTTAATACACATAACTCCACCACTTTCCTATATACCAGGATTGAACAAATGGAATTTAAAATGAATAAACAAAATACCATTTTAATAGCACCTCCCTAAAATGAAATGCTTAGGTATAAATCTAACAAAATACATACAAGGGCTGCATTAGGAAAATTACAAAACTCTGATGAACAAAATCAAGGAATACCTAAATAAATGGAAAGACAATCCAGGTTCATGGATAGGAAGATTCAATATTGTCAAGACATTAATTATCCCTAACTCTAATTATAGATTCAACACAAGGCCAATCAAAATCTCAGCAAATTATTTTGTGAATGTTCAAGAACTGATTCTAAAGTTTATATGGAGAAGCAGAAGACCCAGAATGGCCAGTTTAATATTGAAGAACAAAGCTGAAGACCTAACATTATCCAACTTCAAGACTGACTATAAACTTCATGTAATAAGTATGATGTGCCTGGGTGGCTCAATGGGTTAAGCCTCTAACTTCAGCTCAGGTCATGATCTCAGGGTCCTGGGATCAAGCCCTGCATCAGGCTCTCTGCTCAGTGGCCATCTCTCTCTGCCTGCCTACTTGTGATCTCTCTCTCTCTCTCTCAAATAAATAAATAAAATCTTTTTAAAAAATGTTCCGTGAAAAACAGAGCAGAGAATGAGAAGACAAGTCACACACTGGGAGAAATACTTTTATTTCTGATAAAGGATTTTTCAAAATATACAAAGAACTCTTAAAACTCAACAATAGGAACACAAACAACCTGATTGAAAACTGGGCTAAACACCTTGAACAATGAACCAAAGAACAAGTAGAGATGGTAAATGACCATATGTCATTAGGGAAATGAAAACTAAGATGATAAGTTACCTCTACAAACCTATTAAAATGGCCAAAATCCAGAACACTGACAACACCAAATGCTGATGAAGATGTGGAGCGACAGGAACTTTCATTCATTTCTGGTGAAAATCCAAAATGGTACAGCCACTTTGGAAGACAGTTTGATGGTTTCTCACAAACTAAACATGCTCTTATATACCATCCAGCAATCACTCTCCTTAGTATTTGGCCAAAGGAGTGAAAACTGTCCACACAAAAATCTGCACATGGATGCTTATAGCAGCTTTATTCCTAATTGCCCAAACTTGGAAGCAACCAAGATGTCCTCCAGCAAGTGAATGGGTAAATAATCTGTGGCACATCCAGATAATTTAGTATTTTCTAGCACTAAAGTGAAATGAGCTCTCAAGCCACAAAAAGACATGGAGGAAATGTAAATGCATATATCACTAAGTGAAAGAAGCCAATCTGAAAAGATTACATACTGTATGATTTCAACTCTGTATCATCCTGAAAAAGGCAAAACTGTGAAGACAGTAAAAAGATCAGTGGTCAGAGGAGAAAGGAAGATTAGGTGAAACACAAAGGATTTTTAGGGCAGTGAAACTACTCTCTACAATACTGTGATGGTAGATACATGTCATTACACAATTGCCCAAAATCATAGAATATTTGACACCAAGAGTGAACCCCAGTATGAACCATAGACTTCTGGTGGTTATGACATGTTAATATAAGTTCATCCTTTGTGATAAAGGCACAATCCCCAGTGTGGGATATTGATAATGGGGAAGCTATGCATGTGTGGAGGCAGGGTATATGGAAAATCTCTGTACCTTTCTCTTGATTTTGCTGTGAACCTAAAACTACTCTAAAAACTAAAATCTAAAAAAAATTACCTCAATGCCTGGAAACAAGATTAGAAATTCCAAATTATTATGGATAAAAGAAAACAAAGAAAATTTGACCCACCAGGCAAAAGTCAAGAAAAGGACTAAAGCAACAGTATAAATATAGGAATTGTAGGATTATAAAATAAGATAACCAAAAGATAGTAATCACAATAAATGCAAAGGGGTTAACTTCACCTTTTAAAAGTAAACAGTTCTTTCCAATTAAGTAAAACAAAGTAAAATCCGGCTCTATGCAGTTCAAAAACAAAGAGCACTAAAACAAGAAAAGCCGTAACACAGGAATATATGCTGTGGCTGGTAAGATATGCCAGATAAACAGGAACAAAAAGGGAAAAAAATGGCGATATCCATTCCAGACAATTTAGAGGGCATGAAATGGTTTTTGACTCGGGTCTAACCAGGAAAACAGAAACCACTGCAAGGATTTGTCAATAGCAGAAGGTAGGGCAGAGAACTATTTATAGGTGTGGAGTTGCCAAGGTATCAGTAAGAGGAGTGGGTGTGGTAAAGGAGGCAATGTCTCCAAAGCCTGCGGATGCCAGCCTCACTGCCTGGCAGAAGGTAGTCACAAGGAAACGCTGCCAAGACAGGAGGCAGAAAGGAAGAGGGATAAATACCCTGGCTTTTCTGTTCCTCCACGGTTTTATCCCCCTCCAAAGCCTCTCACTGACCAAACCCATCTGAAAGCCAGCCGACAAAGGAGCCTGGGAAGCACAGCCCACACACGTCAACCCCCTCATAAGATAGTGAGGAACGGAGGTGGAGCAAAGAATGGGATGGAGACCAAAGTCCTAGGAACAAGAAAGAATGTTGAAAGGAATGCTTTAAATATAGGTAAAAGGAACAATCTGCCAAGGGCATATACTTATGTTACCTTGTATAAGGAGTAGAAATGGATGAGATGTATCAGTGAAGGACCAGTAGGAAAACAGGATCATGAGAGCTAATTTAAAGAATTTAATATACAAAAAAAAAAAAGATATTAGTTAAGTAAAAGGTTGTTAGCTAAGTAACTCAATGGGGTAAAAAGGGAACTCCAACATATCACAAAGGAGCAATTGAAAGCCACAGCTCAGAGGAGGAGACTTGTGCACCTGGACCCAGACATTTCAGGCAGAGACGCTGGCCAACTGGTGACCTGGAAATGCCATGAAGTTGATTCTGCACGTAAGAGAAAAAAAAAAATGTAAACTTCAGTCAACTTGAACTATCAGTGCAAGAAAAGGTACCAGATACAAAAGCACAGGAACAAAAATAAAGGAGTCCTGTCAGGTGTCCCCCGCCCCCCCCATCCACTCTGCAGGCTCTCTCCTGGACCCATTTGTCTATCATGAAGGCATCTGGCAGAAAAGCAATGTGATTTGCAGAATCCTAGTTTTATATTACAAAGCAAGGGCATCAACAGGTAGATACAGGCACTTAAAATTGAAGAGTTTTCCCATTTGAACACAGTCACAATAACTAGATTACTAGTTATTTATAGAGTAAAGATATTTACTTTATTTCCACTATCATTATAGAGCTCTTCTTTTTAAAGATGTAAGCTACCTTATTTATAATTTACTCTCATTGGAATTGGTCAAATTATATAATTTTTTTCCAGTGGAAGTCACCTTTCATATGGTTTCTGAAAATTGTGCATACCACCTCTAAACCTTTACAAGCATATTTTATTTATTTATCTAACAATAGAATATGTACAAATCTTGCTAATGTGACACCATGACATATAAGGTTTAACATTGAAGTCTCTTGTGACAATTTTTGAACATATCTCCTTAATGCTTGACAATAAAATTAGCTTATTTTGCATTATTTCTAATAATTATGATTCCAATGAGCTTATAGAAAATACCTGTCTTAAATTTACTTCAACTAGGGGCACGTGGATGGCTCAGTAGGTTGGGTTTCTGGCTCTTGGTTTCAGTTTGGGTCATGATCCCAGAGTCATGGGATCGAGCCCTGTGTCAGGCTCCATGCTCAGTACAGAGTCCATTTGAGGGTTATTTCCCTTTCTCTGTCCCTCTCCCTCTACTTCTCCCCCCTCTCCACAAGCTTGCTCTCCCTCTAAAATAGATGGATAAAGTCTTTTTTAAAAAATTTGCTTTAACCAAAACTGTTGGTCTTCTAATGATGGATAGTTCTGACTTTAAAAATGGCATTCAGTCTTATTTCTTCATTTGAAAAATTTGAAATTTGAAATTCTTCATTTGAAAAATATTTATTGAGTTACTGGTGATATATATATATATATATATATATATATATATATGAATGACTGACTAAATTTCCTAAAATTCCTGCTCATGAGAAAGTTGAATTCTGTTTTGGAGACAAGCAGTGAAAAAAAAAATTACATGAAATATACAGTATGTTAGATAACAGTAAGTGCTATGGGAAGAAAATAAAGGCAGGTAAGGGGATATGAACTATTAGGGGTAGGATAGGTAACATTTTAGATGCATGACAAGAGAAGATCTCACTGACAAGCTATAAAGTGAGGACAGTAACCATAAGGATACCTGGGGAAAGAGAACATTCCAGACAAAGGCAATGATATGTGCAAAGGTCCTGGGGTGGAGCATGGCTACCATGAGAGAAAGTTAAATTTTTCTTTTCAACTCAAATCCATGACTTCTTGGATTCACAATGATACTGTTTTATCCCCTTAAGGTGTTAGCTTTGGGAGGATTTTACATTTAAAATACACACAAATGCACACTCACCAAATTTGTTTGATTTTACATGTTATTAATACATTGGTATACTTTTTGGCATTTTATCAGTTCTAGCAACATAGAAGTTATTATGTTATTTTTCTCTTTTAATATAATGCTACAGTTAAAAACAAAACTAATTATTACAACACAGTTTGAATTATAACTGTATTTTAATATTACTGCTAGGAATTTATCTTTAAACTAATAAAGATTATAATTTTCATTTTCAAAAGACATGTTAATTATTCCAAACAGAGATTTTAAAAGAAGTTGATTGTGTTTATACTTTCTGCCATTGTAGGTTTAATATTTTCAATTAAATATTTTAATTGGTTGTTCCTAAGGTACCTTTTCAAAAGACACAAACATTTTCAAGAACTGGAGACCTCCAAACACCATATTAAAATCCAATTAGTTTAAAATGTGTTTGAATAAATTATAGTTTTGAGGACAGCTCTTTTAGAAGACTGAATAAGATTAACTTAAACAATTAAAATTCTGTTACCTATGTAGCTAGTGTGAATGCAAAATTTATTTAATTTAGTATTATTATGAAATACTTCATACATACTAACAAGTAAATAATATAAAGGTAAAAGGTATAAAAATGGTGGTAAAATATTCATAAACCTTCCACAAAAGTTAACAGAACATTAGCAATACTTTCGAAGCCCCCCAACTGATATGTGGTAACTTCTTCCTCTCTATGTCAGCTCCCCTCCCTCTTGTCCATTGTCTCTTAGGGGTGACCACTCTTCCAAAATTTGTATGCATAATTTTCTTGTTTGCCATCAAAGTGAATAAATCCCTGGACAATATATTTCATATTCTATATGCCTCTGAGCTTCATACAAATGCTATGATGCTGTGTTTTTACCTCACCTTGCTTTCATCCTTTAACACTGTGATGCAACTTGTCCATATTGAGAAAAATAAAGGTACCCTCAACTCATCTTCATTGTCACCCAGGATTCTCCAGTGTGAATATACCACAATTCATTCATTTTCCTATCAATGGGCCTTTGCTTGTTTTTAAAACTTTACTATTATAAACTTCGCTTCTATGAATGCTCTTAAACACAAGTCCTTCAAGTATATCCCCAAGCTGTAGATTATACACACCTTCAATTTTTTGAATAAATGACAAATTGTTTCACAAAACACTTACATAAATTTACACTCTCACCAGAAATGAAAGCCCTGTGATTTTTGCAGTTTACTGACTGAAGAGAGTTTCTAATTCATAGAGCGGGGAAACAGGCAGACTTACTGAATTGGGGAGACAATGTTAAGAGTCTGAGGAGACCAAGGTGGCTAGTGTCTATAGAATGGCCTAACAGAAAGAAGAGAACAGGACAGAGACATAATTATGATAATCTACTGAGGCTCTCCCTCGGGAATTCAGCTAAGTACTAATCAGTGCATGTATGTAAAGAAATTAGTTAAGCCTGAGGAAAGAATCACCAGGAAATATTAGCGGTAACAGGGCTCTGATTCACAGAAGACTGGAAATACTGCCTGTTCCCACCAGTCAATTGGAAAACCTTCTGATTCACAAGGCATTGGGAGAATATTCAGAGGGCTTTGTCTCTGTGGTAAGGAATAATTAGCCATAAACTGAGCACCGCTTCAGTCTGTCTAAAGAAATCACAAAGATGTGACAATCAACTTCCTTCCTAATACTTGCATCCCATACTAACATTCAAGAAGATCTGTATATGTAATATCTAATAAAACTTATAATATGGAAAAAATTCAACTGAAACTCACCCATAACTAACATGAATATTTAAATTAGCAGACAAAGACATTAAAACATTTATTATACCTGTATTCCATAGCTCAAAAAGTAACAGAGATACAGAAAATATGAAGATCCAAATCAAAGATCAAGAGGAGAGAACGACAATGTATAAGTTAAAAGATACACTAGATGGCATTAATTACAGATTAGACATTGCAGGGGAAAAGATTAGTGAACATGAAGACATTAAAAAAAAGAAACTACCCAAAAGGAAACAAAGTAAAAAAAAAAAAAAAAAAAAGATTAAAAAATGAACAGAGCCTCAGTGAGACATGGGACAATTTCAGTCAGCCTAATATACCTGTAATTACAGTTTCAGAAGGGTAGTGGGGACAGGTAGAAAAAACAATTTGAGGCACGCTTTGGTGACAGTTAGTTAAGCAACCACTACCTGGTTTCAGCTTAGGTCATGACCTCGGGATCATGAGATCGAGCCCCATTTTGGGCTCTGTGCTCAGCTCAGAGTCTGCTTGAGACTCTCTCCCTACCCCTCTTCTTCACCTGTGCTCTCTCTCTCTGTCTCTCTCTCACATAAATAAATAAATAAACAAATAAATAAATAAAATCATTCAAAATTTTTGAAAAGAATAATGGTTGAAAATTTTACAAATGTGACTAAAGTCTAAACCCACTGATTTAGGAAGCTCAGTGAAGTCTACATCATAGTCAACTCCTCAAAACCACTGATAAAAAGAAAAATCTTAAAACAGAGGAAAACGACATGCGATGTACAAAGGCACAAAGGTAAGGATGACAGCATATTTCTCCTCGGAAACAATACAAGCAGGAAGACAGTGGAGCAACATCTGTAAAGTAGCAAAAGAAAACACTGGCAATTTAAGGGTTCTAATCCAGTAAAACCACCTTTCAAAAACCAAAGTCAAAATAAAAACTTTCTCAGGCTTATGATGGCAAAAGAGTTTATCACCAACAGACCCTTACTACGAAATATACTAAAGAAAATCCTTCTAGCAGGGGGAAAATGATACCATTTGGAAATATAGACCTATACGAAGGAATGAAAACACCATAAACTATGACTACGTGGGTAAGCAGGTGTTTTTCTTTCTTTAAAAAATAATTATTTATTTTTTTTTTAAGGTAGTTTCCATGCCCAACATAGGGTTGAACTCGTGACCCTGAGATCAAGAGTTGCATCCCCTAGTGACTGAGTCAACCCAGTGTCCCTATAATCAACTATTTAAAACAAAAGTGGTAAAGTGGTAACAGTGTAGTGTAGTGTTTATAATATTAACAAAAGTAAAACACATTACAACAATAACACAAAGGCTATAGGGAGATAAATGGAAGCATATTAGCTTAAAAGTTTTTAACTATAAATTAATTGGTACATTATCACTTGAAAAGAGACCACATAAGTAAAAATGTATTTTATAAAACCAGTAAGCTAGCAAAAGGAATAAAAATGGAATCATATTGGATTGGATTATACCTGTCCTTCTATCCTTATTCTCTGCTTTAATTTTACTCTGAAACTTAGGGGTAATATATCAATTTAAATTAAGATATACTTTAAATAACTATACATATAAAAATTTTATAGGAAACTCACAGATAAATAATAACAATAAAAACATCTGACCACAATGAAGAAGAGAAATTAAAATCTTTGATTTAACAATGGAAAACATAATCTAAGTATATGACTAACCTACCTGCATATGTGAGAGAATTTATTTACCATTCCGGAAGTGTGTTGAAATTCCTCTGGCATATTCAAAAGTATTGTTATATAATCACTTAGTTGTCTATGTAGCAGTGTGATTTGGAGTTGAATCATGAATGCCAGAACTGTAATTGTACCCTATTTAGTAACTGTGGACTGAAAGGAAGTGCATAAGCAATAACATTGTTGACAAATAATGCAAATTCTCTTGTAGCTCATCATCAAACTGCTGTTCTCAGAGTTAAAAAATCTTTATTTAAAGTCCCTGGAAAGACAGGCTTAAAAGTTCTTTGCAATCAATGTAGAAAACATTTTGATCTTTGGTACATACGCCTACACCCTGTTTAATGCAACGCTAGAGATCAGACTTAAAAAGAAAATTCATGACAACTGTTTTAAAAGAGTTGATTTTGGAACAATGTAGACTTAGTGAGTAGTGAAATGAATTAACAACATAATATATAGTAATAAACCACTTTAAATTACACTAAGAAAAGTGTCATCTTTTTTAAATCACAGAGACAGCCAATAGGAATACATAGTAGAAATAAGAGATATGTTTTTCGCTATTGCAGCAAAGTTGTAAAATGCCTAGGAATGAACAAAATGAAAAAGCGGAAGACGTACTTGAAGAAAACAATAAGATTTTAAGGAAGGACATCCAAGAAGACCTAAACTAACATTTTAGGATGCCAAGACTTTCTGTTTTAAAGATGCCAATCCCCCACAAATTAATCAATGCTGCTCCCAACAAAAATTCCAACAGAAATTTTTTTGAATTAACAGACTTCATTTTTTAGAGGAGTTTTAGAATTACAGAAAAATTGAATAGAAAGTAGGGAGTTCCCATCTATCCCTTTTCCCCTGCCCTCAGTTTCCCTATGTTACCATCTTGCATGGGTGTGGTATACTTACAGCAAGTAATAAGCCAATCTGGATACACGAATATTAACTGAAATCCACAGTTTACATTGAGATTCGCTTTTTGTATTGTACAGTGTATTTTTGTTTTGGTTTTCAAGAACTCATAATATCATAATATATGATGTCCACCAGTACGTTATCATACAGAATAGTTTCACCACCCTAAAAGTCCTGCGGGCCCCAAAGGAATTTTTAAGACAGGAACTCAATGACCTGATTCTAAAATCATTTAAAAGAAAAAAAATGCATGAAGACCAATAAGGATTTTTTGACAAAAAATAACAATAAGAGAGAATTTACCAAATAGTAAAACATAATACAAACCCATAGAAATTGAAATTGTGGTATAAAAATGCAAAAATATGTATGTAGGTTAAAGGGACATAAGATAAATCCCAAAACTGAGCATATATTTATGGGACTATAGAAAGGCATTTCAAATTAGTGATTAAAAGTGTCAAATAAAAAACAAAATTAGATTCTTATCTCACATAGTATCCAAAAATTTTACCCATGTTTAAATGCCCAAACATAACAATATAATTAATAAAACTACAGAGTATTTCAATAAAATATATGACAATGCCTTGATAACTTTGTGAATAAGAAAGTCCATTAGCTAACTCAGAGGGACTGTTAGATTCCCTAAAATTAGATTGTTAGATTCCCTAAAATTAGAAGGGAATTGAATAATAATTTTTAGAGTAAATCTCTGTATTACTTGAGTCCTGATCAGGAGCATTACTTTTGTAATTAAATAGTATGTAGGAAAAAAGAAAAAAACCATGAAGTTTCTTCTATGACTATCTTCTCTGATCAGAAAAAAAAAAAAACAAACCAAAAACCTATATATTTACAGTTTTTCCAAACAGCAGTGGTATCATAAAAGTCCTTAATTGGTACATATAGTAAAAGAAAATTGTCAGTTCATATTAAAAATTAAATTCACGTTCCTAACAGGAAACCATATAAAACATTAAAATATAATCTTGTGGAAAATAGGGTTAAGAAGGCTTTTTCAAAAGTCTTGCCTTGGCAATCACTTACTAGAAATAATTTCCTTGAGGATGCCTGAGTGGCTCAGTCGGTTATGCGTCTGCCTTCAGCTCAGGTCAGGATCCCAGTGTCCTGGGATTGAGTCCTATATCAGTCCCCCTGCTCAGTGAGGAGTCTGCTTCTCCCTTTACCATTCCCCCCATCCCCACTTGTGATCTCTCTCTGTCTCTCAAATAAATGAATAAAATATTAGAAAAAAGAAAGAATTTCCTTGATTCTTATTTTTCTCGCAAATATATTCCCAACTCAAAAAACGTTATGTCTTTTCATTGCTTCATTGTAGAGTGAAAAGCCCAGTCATTAATTAACCTGTGGACACTGGTTCTTCTCATCACAGCACACAGGATCACGCTGCCCATAGAATTTATTGCCCAAACCAGGGCTCATTTGACAGTGAAAGGAAGCCCTATTAAGAATTCAACTCACACTTTCCTGGCAACACGAGGATGAATGACCAACTACGTGGAAAGCTTTTGACCTTCTGTCCTTTCCCTACCTCCTTATATTCATTTTCTACCAGCGTGTCTTTGGACCTCAGGTTCTAGGAATTCCACACCACTAGTTTCTCTAGTATGCCACACTGCTCCATGTCTTCAAGGTGTTGCATAGTCAAAGCCCTCTGAATAATTCGGTAATTACCACTGAGTAATTCAGAAATTCCTATTGTGCTTTTAAAACCATGCTCAGATGGTTAACTCTTGGGAAGGACCTCCAGTGTCAACCATCCTCTTCCTGTATCAAGAGTCAGTCACTGAGCACCTACGCTGTGGTCTACTTTGAGGGGCTACTCAAGGAAGATATGACCTTTATGTTCTGGGAGCTTCTTATCTGTGATATCTCTGGATGCCGAAATGCTACTACTCCTGTGATTGTTTCACACTCTGACATCTACCTGTGCCATGCCTTTTTAGAACTGTCAAGGTTTGGGGTGGCTCAGTCAGTTAAGCATCTGACTCTTGGTTTTGGCTCTGGTCGTGATCTCACCGTCAGATCGAGCCCTCTGTCGGGATTGAGGCTCAGCATGGAGTCTGCTTGGGATTCTCTCCCTCTCCCACTCCCCCTCCCCACCCCCATTTGTGTGTGCATGCACTCTCTCCTTCTCTCTAAAATAAAAAAATAAAATCTTAAAAAAGGTGGGGGGGAGCACGCCTGGGTGGCTCAGTGGGCTAAGCCTCTGCCTTTGGCTCAGGTCATGATCTAAGGGTCCTGGGATCAAGCCCAGCATTAGGCTGTCCACTCGGCAGGGAGCCTGATTCCCCCTCTCTATCTCCCTGCCTCTCTGCCTACTTGTGATCTCTCTCTCTGTGTCAAATAAATAAATAAAATCTTCAAAAAAAAAAAAAAAAGAACTGTCAGAGTTCTGTAAAGATAAGTATTTTAGCAGATCTCTGTGCCCAGTAGCAACCTGACCATCCTTTAGAAAATTAGCCCTCCCTGGAGGCACCTGGGTGGCTCAGATGGTTAAGCATCTGCCCTCAGCTCAGGTCATGATCTCCCCGTCCTGTGATCAAGCTCCACGGTAGGCTCCCAGCTCAAGGGGGGAGTCTACTTCGTCCTCTCCCTGCCCCTGCTTGTAGTCTCTCTCTCTCTCTCTCTCTCTCTCTCTCTCTTAAATAAATAAATAAAATCTTAAGAAAAAGAAAATTAGCCTTCCCTCACTGCACACAGTCTCAGTAGGTACACTGAGTACTGCTGTAAAACCAATCACGCCAAAACCTAGCGACTGAAAATATGCATTGATGTGGCCCATGAGGTGCAGGTCCGCTGGGAAGTTCTGCGGATGTGGGCTGCGCTGCCTGACGCTGGGGACTTACCTATGCCTCTGCAGTCGGAGGGAGGGGTTCCTGGAGGCTCACTCTTTGGAGTGGTTTTAGGATGGGTCTGAAAATTCTTCCACATTCTTCCTTTCAAAAGGTGAAAACTAATTCCCTTTCCCTTGAATATTGGCCAAACGTGTGACTGATTTCCGATAAGCAGAAGGTGGCAGAGCAGTGAAGGCAGGAGACTTCTGAGGCTAGGTCGTCAGAGGTACTGCCGCTTCCCGCTTACCCTCTTGGAGTTCTTGCTCTGAGGTGGGGAGGGGCAAGGGGGCAGCCATCTTGTTGCCTATGGAGAGAGGCTGTCCTGGGAAGGTCTCCAGCGAACAAGCAACACCAAGTCTCCAGCCAGCGAGGGAGTCACCTTGGAAGTGAATCCTCCAGCCCCATTAGATTACAGGCCCAGCCTGCATCTTACTTGAAAGCTCAGGCCAGAACCTCCCATCTAAGCTGCAGCCGGATTCCTGACTTCAGACGCTGTGGGAGGTAATCAACGTCCATTGTTGCTCTAAGCCACTAGTTTGGGGAGTAATCTGAGGCAAGGTAACAGATGGTGGCTACATGAGCTAAGATGACCTCAGTGGGGACAACTCACTTCCACTCCATGCCTCTCATCATCCATCATCCATCCAGCTAGCCAGGACTCGCTCTCATACCGACAAGCTTCCAAGAAAGTAAGCAGAAGCTTCTGAGCCCCCCGAGCCTCGCTTCAGAAATGGCATGCCACCTGCTCTGGCCTGAAACAAGTCACTGGGCCAGTCCAGGGTCAAGGGTGGGGACACAAACACCTCCCCTTGAGGGAACAAGCTGCAAAGTCACGTTTGTTCAAGGGGCAGGGATACACTTGGCTGGCTCAGTCTGCAAAGCCATTGACTCTTGATCTCAGGGTCATGAGTTCAAGCCCCATGTTGGGCACAGAGCTTACTTAAAAGGGGGGAGCATGGATACTAGGAGGGAGATAATTAATGGGAGGGGGAGAATTGAGACCCCGTTGACAATCGGCCACCACAACAGAATCATCAGTCAAGATGTTTCCCCTCCTTAGTCCCAAAAGTGGGCTCTTGACTTAAGGAAGGAAGGATCAAATGCTCCCCACCCCAGGAATCTCACCTGGCTGACTCAAGAGGAAGAAGGAACGGCTTCAGTGTAACAACGAGCAGTTTGGAAAGGCTGGCTGAGCTTGAGGTCCTGATGTCTAGATTGCTTTCGTTTTTCTTTTTTTTTAAGATTTTATTTATTTACTTGACAGAGAGAGGGGGCGGATCACAAGCTGGCAGAGAGGCAGGCAGAGAGGCAGGCAGAGAGAGAGGGGGGAAGCAGGAGAGCCAGATGCGGGGCTTGATCCCAGGACCTTGATATCATGACCTGAGCCGAAGGCAGAGGCTCAACCCACTAAGCCACCCAGTTGCCCGGATGTCTAGATTTCTTGTGAGCTTGTCTATGACCTCTCCTGTCCTGCGCCTGGTTCCTCAGGTTTTCCTTTTGTAAGCTACCACATGTCTTCCAGTAAGCACCCCTTCTTCCCTACTGGGAACAGCCAGAGCTGGTTTATATTGCTCACCGTCATAGAAGCGAGCCAGGGAGCTGCCGTCGGCGCTCAGCATGTGACCACACGGTCTCCTTAGGAAGAGCTCCTCACACACACGAGGGACCCTTGCAGAAGGGGGAAGTCAGAAGGGTCCGCACATGGAGCCCCGGGAGATCCCTCAGACAAAGACTGGCATGCAGCAAGTACTTCTAAAAACTCTTTCAACATCCTTAAGGACAAAGGCAATGCAACTGCAAAGCAGGAACAGCCAATGCTAGAGAAACCACTTGGGCGTGTTATTTTCCTGCAAAGCCTCAATTGTCTAGCAGCATTTCCATGCAGCGGGGCTGCAGTACGCCGGGGCGCTCAAGTGCCAGGAGAGGCCAAAGTTCTTGGCAACTGGGCCAAATATGCATATTCAGGCTAGGAAGTTGACTGTCTCTGGGCTCCTGCCTTCCACCGACATATGGCGGCTCCGGGCCGCTGTTGTATTAGCTCATCTATTGTACTGGAGTTTTACAATCACTCTGGGCATGAAACACTTCGATTTCCACCGACTGCTGGTCATGTTTCCTTACTAATTCCCTGCACCAATCAGGGACGACAGAAGGTATCAACTCCCTTCTCGGGCATTTAAGCTGTGAGCAGTCATCTATATGCAGAAAGTGTGCCCACAAACTTCAGAGAACTTTGCTTACGCAGAGCCCAGAGCACAAATGCTGCAGGATCAGCTGCAGAAGCAAATGCTGCGGGATCAGATGACGCTGGCAGCTTCTAGAAGAAAGTCATTAGTGTTTTGGGTCTTGCTTGTTTTGTTGTCGTTGTTGTTTTGTTTTGTTTTGTTTTTCATTTTTGTTGCTGTTGTTTTGGTTTTTTGGTTTTTGGTTTTTGGTTCGTTTGTTTTTAGGCTGAAGTTCTAGCAGTTGTCAATCCAGGACGAACTTGGCACTTGTCAGCAGAGACAGTGCGTCATAGTGGTTAGAAGCAGGGCCTTGTAGTCTGAAAACTTTGAGTTCCCATCTCATCCCGCCTCTTACTATCTGAGTGACCTTGAACAAGTTGACCTTTCCTGGGCCTCGGTTTCCCCATTGGGGAAATTGTGCCAAAAAAAAAGAAACCGTCTCCTAGGGTTCTTTGGAGGATTAAATGTAACAACAAATGTGATAGTCTGAGTCCAGAGCTTACACCATAGGGGGGCACTGAATAAATGCTAATTGTGACTGCTTTTTTATTACTACTAGTGCTACTAATAATAGCAATAAGTGAACATGCCAGCAGCTTCCAGGGCTGGAGCAGCAAGCCCCGGGGACATCTGACTCACCAAGTTGAAGCAACAGAGTTAATCCTGGTGCCGGCAGGATTGGCATCCACCCCAGGGGCAGCTGTCTGGGGAAACGGCACAAGGCGTTGCGTCTCAGTGTCTCAGTCCCATCATCCCACGTGGCCAGCATCTCACCTTCACCTTCCATCTGGGCTGGACCAGCAGCATTAGCAGCAGACCTCAGGAGAAGGGAGGCGAGATCACATCCAGGTTTCAGGCCTGGGCTCCAGACCCGGCAGAGAACAAGAGCGGGTGCCTGGATGGGGGCAGACTGATGTCCATGGGACACCAGGGATCTGGTCGTACCGCTTGGGCTAGGGCAGCGATAACTCTCCAAACCAATCCAGACAGCAGAAGGGAGAGAGTTTGCAAGGAGCTGCCAAGATCGGCTCTCCAGGCAAGTAAAGGCAGTGCTGTAACGCGAGCTGTGTCTTGATGGCAGGGACAAGACCATCTTCCTGAGCTAAAGGAAGGCATGAGGTCAGCAGTGGAGAGGAAAGCACAGAGCCCGCTGGAATGACACAGCTGCAGCAACAACAGAGTGTTTTAGGGAGGAAAAGGGCTGACAGCTTGAAACCAGGGGTGTCACGTGCTCTGTCAAATCCCCAGCCCAGTGGCAGACAGAGCCAGAGGGTCCCAACTTCCGAGTCACCCGCAACAGACTCCTTTAGGATCTGGCCACGGACAGTGATTCTCAGAGGGAATGAGAATCTTTAGCAAGATAGCCTTGGGCTTCAAGTGCTCATTTCAGTTTAGGAAGTTCTGCAAAGATTCCCTTATCAAATGGTAGGATTTAGTGTGCGAGTTCAAACCTCTTTTCCATTTTTGCTTTGAAAACAGACTGACGTGGAAAGGTGCTGAAGGCGTGAAGCATGTCCCACATTTCAGGAACTATAACAGTCTCTTATGGATCTGCCAGAGACTTTGGCTCAAGAGAATGTTCCTATGTAGCCAGAAGTAAGAGGGTCCGGGGCCAAGCGGAGATGGAGGTTTTCGGGGAAAGCCAGTTAAGATATATGGGAAATGGAACAGAAATTTGGGGCATGAGCCCAGGAAGAATTAAAAGACTCTCCATCTGAAATTTTCCAAAAAAGAAGGAGAGGGAGAGATTCTCCCTCTGACCTGCTACTATTTTCTTCATTGTTTGAGCATCTTAATTATTCGTTCTTCTTCATTTGTAGTTTTGAGAAGATCGAGCTCACTCAGCCATGCTGAGGTGTATCAAGGAAAGGTGATTTTCTTGGGGTCAGAGTTGTTAGGTGGGAGCTGTCGCAGGCACCAGGAACTGGTGACCAGGGCAGTTAGAGAGTGGGGAACAATGGGAGAACAGTGAAAGTTTGGGGGACAACTCAGTACCCTTCCACCTGTAAGTTTTCTTTCTCCAAAACTGTGTGTCTTTGTGTGGACATGAATTTCATGTTGATGCTGTTTCCCCTCAGCAGTTCCTAAAATATTTGCTATCTGTGGCTTCCTTTGGGAATCCTCTGAAGGGGATGAACCCTTTCCCCCTATTGTCCCATCCCTCAAATATGGAGACCTGCATGTGCTCAAAGCTTGGCCTACAGTTTCAGGGGCTTATGGAACCCCTATGATCTCAGGTTAAGAACTCACACCTGTCATCTTCCATACATTTTTACTTTTTCTTTGAATCTATAACTTTAAACGTTCACAGTACCATTGTCTGAACAAGTAAGGATTACTGGGGTTGCTTCCCATTGGTTGGGACCAATGAGAACGAACTCATCTTTGAGACAATGAATAACCCATACTCCAGATGTGCTATTTTAAACTGGAAGTAACCAGAGAACTCATAATAAACACTAGTGTCCAGGGGTGCCTAGGTGGTTCAGGCAGTTAAGCCTCTGACCTTGGCTCAGGTTATGATCCCAGGGTGCTGGGATCGAACCCCACATCGGGCTCCCTCCTCAGCGGGGAGCCTGCTTGTCCCTCTGACCTCACCCTGCTCCTTCTCTCTCTCTCTCTCTCTCTTTTTCTCTCTCTCTCAAATAAATAAATTCTTTAAAAAAGCAAAAATAAAAAATAAATAAACACTAGTGTCCAAGTTAGAGGCTATGGTTCAGTTGATCTGAGTGGAGCCCAAGCATCTGTATTTTTTTTTTTTTTTAAGATTTTATTTGTTCCAGAGAGAGAGAGAGAGAGAGAGAGAGAGAGAACACAGGGGGAGGAGGAGCAGAGGGAGAGGGACAAGTAAATCCCTCACTGGGTGGGAAGCCCAACAGAGGGACTGATCCCAGAATCAATGACCTGAGCCAATGACCTGATCAGTCAATGACCAATCAATGACCTGATCAGATTATGGCCTAAGCCTAAACCAAAAGTCAGATGCTTAACTGACTGAGCCACCCAGGCTTCCCCACAAGCAGCTGTCTTTCTTAAAGCTCTCTAAGTGATTCTAAAGTGCATGCTGGGTTCAGAACCATTGATCTAGGGGGCTTTTGCCCTGAACTGGATCTGGGCTAAGGAGTGATCCCTACTCTGCTTTCCCCTGTCCCTCTCAAATTCTGTGTACAGGAAGCAGGTGTGCTCAAACCTGGGCAAGATGAGATGAGTGTCTTCTATTCATATCCTTTCCCTTGGGTCCAATCCCATTTCTGTCCTAAACATGAGACCTGAAACACACACACACACACACACACACACACACACACACACTATTAAAACCCAAGTTTAACAAACACCTGCCAATGAACAGTCAATCTTCACCTCTCCATCACTAACAAAGGTCTTCCACAAGCAGGGTGGGGACTTGCCTCTGGCCTCACTCACAGAGCCTTTCACTACCTGGGGGTGTGAAAAATCAGGTCAGAGTCAGTATCTCCAAGCTACTTGCCTGTGAGTCAAGTTCTGGTCCATATGTGCATATCATTTCCATATGCATTTGAAAAGGTGGATTATTCTAGTCAACCCTTGTAAGAAGTAAGTAAAAAGAAGTAAGGTAAGTTACTCCTTTGAAAATCACTGGGCAGCAAATTTAAAGCTTGTGGGTGTTGGCAACAAATGTGATGAGTTATCTGTCAGTCTTAAAGCTCCACTTGGAAACTTCATTACTTCTAATGGCTACTTTACAAAGCACTTTTTTTTTTTTTTTTTTCAAAGATAGATGGATGCATGGTCCTTACATCTTGGTGGCTGGTTAGTATCTGGCTTGTCCTCTACAATGTGCACATCAGCCACTGCTTGGCTGCAGATTCTATAGAAACAGTGGCTTTGCAAATAAGGTTTCCTTCAATGAAATGTTAGTTCTCCCACCCCGACCCACCCTGTCCAATTTTAAGGAACTTCTGACTCCAGTCAGTTAAGCGTCCGACTCTTGATTTTAGCTCATGTCATGATCTCAGGGTCATGAGATCAAGCCCCACATGGGGCTCTGGGCTGGGCATGGAGCATGCTTAAGATTCTCTCTCTTCCTCTCCCTTTGCTCTTCTCCACCTTGAAGGAAAAACAAAAACAAAAACAAAAACAAAAAAACAAAAAAAACTTTCTGACTCCAACTCAAAATTGATGATAATTAATTTTCTTTATTAACAATAATTGAACTACTTCCTCTATGCTAGCCTAAGTGCAATGAATAAATGAACAAATGAAATGGATTATTTCGACTCTGCTAATGAGACTCAGTGTATTGGGCCCAAGCAACTGAGACGTCTTCATTGTTTCCCCAAGTAATCCATGATGGTGTAGCTTGAGGACAAAATCAAGGCTGTAAGTTGGTCTTATTACACCTTTGAAAGCAGTGTCCTGTGATGCTCAAGTTTGTGAGAACAGTTAGACACTAGGATTTGAGCACACAGCTTAGATTATTACCTAGGATTCTTATTCTATATATTTATGGGAAACAACCTATTTGAGAACATGTTTAAAACACACACAAATCCAGTCATTCAAAATTCTAACATTCTTCACAGGACACAAGTGATATTTGAAGCTTCCTCTAAAGATTATAATTAGAAATATGATGTTAATGTGAGCTAATAAAATATATTTCTCAGCATCTCAATGGGAACTTTTTGTCTTCCCACTAGAAAGAAGAATGACAGAAATGACATCACCGATTACCATTACATGAGATACAGCGGTTCACAGAGAACTAACACCTACATATTCTCACTGAATCCCTAAATTGTCACTAGACCAACTTTGAAGTTCATGGTCATGCCATCAGGAAGTGGCAGAGCCAGGACTCAGAAGCAGGCTTGTCAGACTCAAAGCCCATCTCCACTAAGATCTTAGGATCTTCATCTTAAGAACAACAAGGGCCACCATTCACTGGGCACTTATTATATACCAGGCACTTCATGGAATGTTCCATTTAACACAAGGGATACACAGATAGCAAAGAATTCTGAAGCCCAGAGAACTTAGTCCCTTCCTTAATTTTATAGAGTAAGTGATAGTAGTAGAGTTTGAACCAAAGAACAAAACCCCTACCATTTTCTGTGCTCCATTGGCTTCACATGAGCCACTTCTGAACGTCAATCACATAATAAGCCCCAGCGAGCAGCTTGTGGCCATGGAGCCGATGTCAAAGACCAAGGGGTCCACCATCTTGACGTGTGACTTGGGGAGCTGGAAGGCTTCCTGCTTGCCTAATGCTGTGCTTTCTTTAACTTAGGAGGTCCAAAGGACACAGGGAAGTTGACACTTGGAATCTGTGAAAGGATTTATTATTTTTATACCGTTATGCCTTATTTACCCTATTTGCCCGGGATCTACTTGACCCTTGAGAAAACCCAAGAAGGCTTTTTGAGCCCAATAATCTAACAGATGGAGAAAGTCCACTGAATGCGGAGGTTCTGGAGCAAATACAAACAACATCCTTCCTATACACTAACAGGAACCAACTTGAGAATCTCCAGGAGGAAAAAAAAAATCCCATGTATGTCAAGAAAACAAGGAAAATACATAAAATAAACCTCACCAGAAATGTGTGACAGCCGTATGAAGAAAACGATAAAATTTTATTGAAGAACACATACGCTTTTGGATGTGAAAACTTAATATGTGTAAATGCTAATTCTCTACAACATAACTGATAAATCCAAACACTCCCCAACGTTATTCCAATAAAATATCCAGGTTTTTCTATGAAAGCTTGACAAGTTAGTTCTAAATATCTTCAGGAAGATAAAATGTAGAAAAATAGCCAAAATAAAACATGTTAAGGATAGAAATGAGGTGATATTCGCTCCACTAGTTATCAGAACTTACTATGGAAAAACCCGAAGCAAACAAAAATGTTTTGGTGCAGGAACAGACAACAGGACAGTATAAGGGAGAATAATTTAAAAAAAAAAAAAAAGACTGACTGATTTATGTCAATTTGTTATGTGATAAAAATGAATATTCCATACAATGGGAAAGAGAAATAAATAAATTATAATAAATTATGTTGGAGGAATTAGCTATATCTTTGGGGAGAAATGATTAAATACTTTTGTTCACAAGATACTCAAATTTAGGGAGCTTAAAGTTAAAAAAAAATCAACAAAAGGAGAAAACATAGGTAAAGTTTTCATAATCATGGTAAAGGGAGGACCTGTAAAAAAGCAAGAAAAATGAAGTGCCATTTTATATAATAACATGCCCCATGGAAATATACTCAATCTCATTCACATTCCTACAAAAGTACATTTAAACCCCAATAAAATACCCCTTTCCACCCAACTGGTTGGCAAAAATTTTAGGCTATTTTTATCCATGATTGGCAAGATAAAAAAGTGATTCCACGCACTGATGACGAGACTGTAATCTTTTTGGAGGGCAATCTGGCAGGATGTATTTAAATTAAAAAAGACATGTCCTTTGACCCAGCAATCGCACTGTAGGATTTCTAGCTTAGGGGAGACAATTATGCAGAGACTTTATAGAAGGCTATGTGCAAAATTATTGTTAATAGCTCCAAAGCTAAAGGAACGTAAATGCCTATTAGTGGGTTATGATTCTATAAACAATGGTGCAGTCACATCATGAAATCCTATGATATTCATAAAAACCATGAGGCAGACCTTTAAGTCGTGATTAACCAGGCTCCGGCATGCTTTGAAGTGAAGAAAACCCAGGTGCAGAGCCCATAAGTAGAGTATGATTTTATGTGTTTGTGGGTACGTGTGTAAAACAAACATATAAAACTATAAACATGCACGTACGCTTGCAAATGTAAATACTTAGTGGTTAGTATTTATTTAGAAATAGTGGCTATGGCTTCAGACCGGGGATGGATGGTCTAAATGGGACCAAAATAGGAGCATGGGACTCTCCGGCTCTCACATGCTCTCTGAGTTCACTGGGGAAAAGACTTGATTCCAAAAGTGATTTTCTACGGGTTTTACCATCCACGGTGTAATAAAGCTTTATCATTTATATTGATAATTTTATGATTTAAATCAATTAGAATTCCTCATCAGCCCCCAAATAGTTGCAGGAAGGTGTTCTGTGAATCCATACGTGGCCATTTCCATCAGAGCAGACCCTCGTGGGCCAAAAGAATAGTCGTCAAGGACAATTATGTCAGACAGATGATGTTCGGTCATAGATGAGCTCTTCCCATCGATTCTGCATTCAATATGGGTCTAATTATGTTTATTTAAGATCCTTAATTGTTACTTATCTCGTGTGTCTTGGTTTCATGTTTGCCTGTTCAGTTTCAGTAATGGAACTGTAATCTACTATCAATTCATTCGCAGGAAACACTTCCTTGCTGTGCTTTTTCTGGTGCTGTCACAATTCAACCACATTATGTATGCGAGAACCCTGCAGGAAGAAGGTAGGGCCTTTCTGCTCTTCAGAATAAGATAGCTGTAGCCAAAGAGTCCTCTGTTCTTTCATGAACTCCTGTCTCTCTATCACACATGGAGCGGGGAGGGGCAGGGATCAAATTTGTCTGTGGCATTTCCCTTTTTGGGTGTATTTTTGTTCTCTTTGATTTCCCTGCTCAGTCAGTTGTCTATTCCCCCATATGCTTTCTCCCTTCCAACTTTCCTTCAAGTTAAAAAAAAAAAAAAAAAAAAAAGAAGAGAAAAGAAAAGAAAAAAGCTCATTTCAGTTATTTCCTCTGCAGCTGCCACCAATCATTTTTGGAAGAAGGTGGAGATCATTTTAGGCCTGTGGAGAGGCAGGTGCTCCAACACAATGCTAACCATTTCCGGGAGGGTATTGTTAACATAGAAAGGAACACTTCAGCGTCAAGGGTAGTGTGTCCTGTGCTAGGAGGGAACCCCAGCTGGGAGTGGGGGAACCCCAACTGGGAGTGCTGAACATCTCTTCTTTCCTCTCCTTAGAGTAAGTTAGGCATTTTTCCTTCTTCTTTTCTCTTCCATCCTTCCTCCCTTCCTTCCCTTCTCTTTTCCCTTTAACCATGACACTGAAGGGCAACGTTATGAACACAGAATGACTTGGGTCTGACCTTGGTCTTGTCACTTACTGAAAACGGAATGTGAAGCAAGGCACTCCGACCTTCTGAACCTCGGTTCCTTGTCCGTAAACCTGGATCTCCATCCCAAAATGGCCCCTCACAGGAATTTTGGGAGGTTGAACGGGATTACACGTGTTGAGCCCCCAGGCTGGTGCTCAGTGAATGGTCAGTAAGGTCAGATCTTCCTTCCCTCCTCCTGACTTCCAATTCAGGTAGCAAATGAGTTTCAAACCTCAGTCAGCCTCCAAATAAAAGTCAAGGTATGAGTGAGCACAGATTCAAGTTACTGCATAAAAATAGTGAGGCAAAAGCAAGAGGAATGTGTGTACCCTCCAAAAAGATAATGGATGTGTGTTGGTGCTTATGCAGCATTTTAATTACCTTTTTAAGATGGGAAGGATTGGGAAAAATAAATTCTAGCGCTGGAAAACATAGAGTCACACAATAAAACACCTCTCTCCCAGGGATTATAACTAAAACTCTGATAATAAAAAGGAGGAGGAGGGGGAAGGATGAAGAAAAGGAGAAGGAATAGGAAATAGCTAAGCTCTGGTGACAGCAAGTGGCTTGGGAAGGGAAGTCAAACTTAAAAAGCAAACTATCATGAATGAGTTTTTTGGAGGGTTGTCGTTCATCTCTTGGCTTGGAACCAACGATGACCCCATTTTGGAAATACACACAACCATAAGCAGCCAAAATATCATAGGGCTCCCCTATCTTTAAGTCACAGAACCAAGATCAAGTATTCCTATAAACAGGAGACTATGGGAAAACAAAATTCCCAGTTGCTATTTTGGAATAATTTTAAACTTACAGAAAGCCTGCAAAGATCGTCTAGCGTTCCCATGCACCCCTCACCCTATTGTTATCATCTTATACTACCACGATCCACTTTTTAAAGTGAAGAAAGTGTTCATTGGTACAGTTATCCCTTATCATGACGTGCACATTATTTTCACCAAACTCCAGACTTCATTTGGATTCACTCGTTCTCGCTCGAATGTCATTTTCTGTCCTGCGATACAATCTTGGGCACCCTATTGCATTTAGTCTTTCGTCTAGGAGTTTCTCGGTCTTTTCTGGTTTTTATGGTCTTGAGAGTTTTGAGGATCAGGTGTTTTGTTGAATGTCCTTGACATTGAGTTTGCCTGATCTTTTGCTTCTGCTTAGATTGGAGTTACGGGTTTGGGTAAAGAATACCAAAGGGAGGGGCACCTCGGTGGTTCAGTGGGTTAAAGCCTCTGCCTTCGGCTCAGGTCATGATCCCAGGGTCCTGGGATTGAGCCCTGCATGGGGCTCTCTGCTCAGCAGGGAGCCTGTTTCCTCGTCTCTCTCTGCCTGCCTCTCTGCCTACTTGTGATCTCTGTCTGTTAGATAAATAAATAAAATCTTAAAAAAAAAAAAAAAGAAAAAAAAAGAATACCAAAGGGAGTGATATGCTGTTTTGGTGACATCCTATCAGAGGAAGATGCTCTCAACATAATGTATCACTGATTATGTCAGTCTGGCTAAAACAGTGTTTTCTGGGTTGGAAACAAATCACTAAATCTGGTGTAAAATCAAAGGGAGAAGAAAGAGAATCTACATCACTTACTGGGAATTCTGCCCTGCCCTAAAAATGGCTCTCCTCCTGGAGCTAAAATGAGGTGTCCTATTGGCATTACCTAAAACGTAAGGAGAAAACGTGTCTTTCTGGGAAATCCCCATCTCTTTCTCTCTTTTCCTTTGCTACTTTGCCTTGAGAGTAATCCCGATTGTACAAAACTACTTAGTAGCATGTGTGGCTTAAACTTTTAGAGAATCAGCAAATTTCTATCCAGGGGATTGGAGAAAGGGGCCCCTGGAAGCCACAGAAAATGGGGCAAATAATGGAGAGGAAAGAAATGGGTAAGAGTATCCCTTAATTCTGTGTATGAACTGACGGAAGTCCCAGGTTCATTCTGAGCTGCTCACATGGAGAAAAGACCCAGAGCCGAAGAGCAAAGGATTTGAGAACTGAGTTGACATTGGAACCACAGCCCACATAAGGTGGGTCTGGAACAGTCTGAAGATACCCAGGTTCATTGCCTGTTAAATGAAAATGGTTGACATTCTCCAGAGGATTTTAATATATCATAATATTCAAAATGTCTAGGATATAATCTAAACTTCCTAAACATAATAAAAACTGGAAAGTGTGACTCATGCTCCAAGGATGAGATAGTCAGACGTCAAGCTCAAGATTACCCAGAAATTAATTTTTTTCAAAGATCTTTAAACAATTATTAAAGCCATGCTCAAGGAGATAAAGATAGACACTCTGTATGAATGGAAGGATAGGTGTTCTTATCAGGGAAATAAACTATTTTTTAAATGAGTATTTTAGAACTGAAAAAAGAAAATATCTGAACGAAAAAACTCACTGGAGGATCTGAATAACACAGTGAAGCAGACAGAGAAAAGAGTCCATGAACTTGCAAACAGACCAATAGAATTTACCCAATTTCTCCAACAGAGAGAGAAAAGAAAAAGAGTGAAAAACTGAGACTCTCAAATTCCTATGAGACAGTATCAAAAAGATCTAATATTCATATTTAAGTCCCCAAAGAAGCAGAGAAAGGGATTGGTGCAGGGAAAAAATCTGAAGACATAATGGCAACAAAAAAACAAACAAACAAACAAAAACATAAAGTTGGTGTAAGACATAAATATACAGCTGTAAGAACTCCACAAAAAATAAACTAAAAAAAAATCCATTATATTCAAATTTATGAAAACTAAAGAGAAAGAAAAAAATATTGAAAGCAAACAGAAAAAAAAAATAACATATATGGGAACAACAATTTGAAGGGCTGCTTGGTTTCTTACCAGAAACCAAAGTTCTCAGAAGACAACGGAACAACATCTGTCAAGTCAAGAGAAAAGAACTTCCAACTCAGGATTCTGTATGCAGCACACATATCCTTGAGTAATGACATCAAAATGAAAACATTCTCAGAAGGAGAAGAACTAAGTGAATTCATTGTCAGCAGGCCTCTTCTAAAACAAATATCAAAGAAAATTCTTCAATCTAGAATGTTCCTGAGGGAACTCAGAACTTCAGAATAAACAAAGAGAAAAACAAAAATGAAAAATACATGGGTAATTATAATAGAGCATTTTTCTCTTCTGTTTTTTACAATATGTATAACTACCGGAAGCAAAAATGTAAAGTGTCTCGTGGAGTTATCAGTATCCGTGGATGTAGTATACATATTCACTATGACATAAAGGGGGAACACTAATTCTTAGAGAAACTGCTTAAAACATACTACAAAGAGATAGAGTCTGAAAGTTGATAGATTTAAATGGGTTAGTCAAAGATATTCAAATAATTAAGAAGAAAGCAAGAAAGGCAGAACAGAGAAACACACACACACATACCACAGAGGCACAAATCAAGCAAATAATAAAATGATACACCTAAAACCAGCCGTATCGAAGACTGCATTGTATGTAACTGGTCTAAACACATCAATTAATGATGGAGACTATCAGATTGGATTTTTTTATTTTTTAATATTCTGTATGCTGCCATCTTAATGCTAGCAGAACTCCAATAGCCATAATAATGTATGCACCATAAAAACAGAATTTTATCTGTGAATGGGGGGGCCACCAGATAAATTAAATCACCAGATAAATAAAATCCACCTAGTCATAGAAGAGGTTTTGTTTTAAATCCTCCTTTTTTAAGGTTTGGCTGAGACAGCTCTTCTCTACAGCACACATGGCCAGGCCCACTGAAGTCAGTTAAACAGCTCTAGATGACCACACCACAGCCATCTGCTAACAGAGCTCTGATTTTGTTTAGCCCCCAGAGAAAAATCACTGGTCTGAGCAAATTGTAAAAATCTCATTTCTTTTTGCCAGTTAATGACCTATGGTGCACAGATGAGTCCGTTTTGGCCAACACCATGTAAGAAGTCTATCGGGGGCATCTAGGCAATGTATTTTCTTTTCAAAAGGAGAGAAGAAAAAAAGAAAAGAAAATTCACTTTTTCTTTTTTTTTTTCTCTTTGTGAGTATGGACTCCCTTGCTTTGTTTTGCAAATTCTGCTTTGGGTTATTTAGAGCTGTGGTAACCACTGCCACTAGGAAGGGAGCTGAGTATGACAGTGGAGGAAGATGAGAGGAGTCCATTGAACCAACTCTGACAGCACCTGCTGTTGGACTTCTGGTTAAGTAAACAAGAAGTATACTTATTGCTTAAGCTAACGTTTGGCCATGCATTCTGCTACCTGTAGTAGCAAAGACAGCCCAATCTTTCTCAGCACAGAATGTCTGCCATATGTGCATTTCTGCCTTTTGGACATGGTTAGAGCCAATACCCTTCCCCCTTTCTCAGCTACCTAATTTGGAAGGGATTGGGGGAGAAGACCGGGAACATCTGCCTAGAAAAGATGAAGATATAGTAGAGTAAGAGGCTGAGTACTAAAGTCAAATAGTATTATATGGGTTGGGATTCTTTCACTCAAGCAAGTCAACATTATTGAGTGCTGATTTTGTCCCAAACTCCATTAGGTACTACAGGTACAACAATGAGAACATGTTCTGTGCTTCAAATGGCAGTGATGAACACTACCCAAATAAGAATAGAAGGTGAGGTGGTGTTATAAAGAAAACTGGACGAGTAATAGCATGTTGGGAACTATTCTGAAGTCCTGAGAAACTAACAGCTGTCTCAGAACTATGCAGAGATTTGTAGACCTTTCCACTTTCTTTCAGAAATGATAAAGACACTTCGAAGTTGTAAAGCTTCAGTAAAGTTTCACGTTAATAATTTGAACTCAAAGGCGGTAACGAAGCAACCTTTCATTTGGGATCTTAAAAAAAAAAAGGAAATACCTACTTCAGGAAAGTTTTTAAATTTCAATATGAGATCAATCCATCTGTGATAACACCTCACTAACTTGGAAATTTAGTAAGGGAAGAACTTAAAAGGGTTAGAAAATGGCCAGATAATGTCAGCTATGCTAGATGGTGGGGGGGGGTGGAGAGTTGAGAAGGAATAGAATATGAAAGAACAAAATGAAAATGAGGATAGGCAAAAGGAGCATGGGCGTAGAGAACAAGTCCTGAAGGCAGCTGTAAATCGTCCTGGACTATGACAAGGAGGTCAGGAAATCCTTTTGGGTGGAGCAGAAACTTGGGGAGCACACACTGTTTTGAAACAACCTGATTCATGACCTTGTTTACAACAGGAAGAATCAGTGTTCTGGGCTATTCGAATACCAGCTTAGAAAACCTGTGAGCCCAGCAGAACTCCGTGGGTGTTGTACCAGGTTGAGAATCAGAGCGTTCATCCTTCCAGTCTGTGGTTCTTTCTCAGGCTGGGAATTGCGAGACCTTAGAAAGGCGGGGCTTGGGAACCTGGAGGTTGGGAGTTGCCAAGTTATCCGTGAAAGCTCCCAGACAGCGGGCCACCCACCCAAAACTCACAGGAGAATTATTGCCGAGTTCCATTTTCCAGGCTATGTATTTCCCCAGAAGTACTGCAGATTAAATCATAAATACGAGCCAGTTGCAGTCACAACCGCACATACCACTGCGAACCCAGAGACCTGCAAACAGGCCCCACGCCGCCAGAAACCCCGCCCCCGTTCGTAACCATGGGAACGGCTGACACTCCGCGAGCCGGAGATTCCCGGTTCCGCCCCCTCCCTAACAAATATTGTTTCCCACTATCTGTCCACATGGGCGCACCGCCTCACTATTGGTCAGTGCCCCAGGACTGTGCCTTGTTCCAGCCAATAAGCGGCCTGTGCACGTGTACGCCTGCGTACCCCGATTGGTCACTGCTTTCTGATCACGCACTGCCTACCTGCGCCATCCGGTGCGTGGGAGAGCCTATGAAATGACTCAGTAGCCATTTACAACCAATCGGCACGAGGCGGGACTCACAGCCGGCCTATGGGAGCGCGCCGGAGGTGGGCTGTCCCGGCCCCTGTCCAGGCCCACCTGGGTTTGTTAAAGCGATAGGTCCCGCGGCGCGCCAGGGCTCCACCGGGCACCGCACAGCGGCCGCAGCGGCCCTCAGAGTGCGGCGGGCGCCCGTGACAGCGGCGCCGCTCAGCTCGCCAGGCCGGCTCCCGGCAGCTGCCGACCTGCCTGGCGCGGCCCCATCTCCCGGCGGGATGGGCGGCGAGGCGGGGTCCGCGGCGGCCGTGGGCTCCGAGGGCCGCGTGAAGAGCTTGGGTCTGGTGTTCGAGGATGAGCGCAAGGGCTGCTACTCGAGCGGCGAGACGGTGGCGGGACACGTGCTGCTGGAGGCGGCCGAGCCGGTGGCCCTGCGCGCGCTGCGCCTGGAGGCCCACGGCCGCGCCACTGCCGCCTGGGGCCCGAGCCCTGGCGCCGCATCCCCGGCCGCCGCCTCGGAGGTGGAGTACTTGAACGTGCGCCTGAGCCTGCGCGAGCCCCCGGCCGGTGAGCGAGGGCCACGACCCCGGGGTCCCCGATGGGTCACGGGAGGCTCCGCAGAGGGGCTGGCAGGAACCGGGAGGGCGCGCGCCGGCGGATGCCCACCGGCTAGGAGGGTGGGGGCGGGATCCGGGGCTGGGGTCCGCCCACTTGGTGGCCGGAGCCTCGGTTTGGGGGCCGGTGACGGGAGGGTAACAATGCCTGTGTCCCCCATTGCAAAGCACTGGGGCGATCCCGCGAGGGGAGTGCGCACGTCTACCTGGCGCCTCATGGCCGGCTCGCTTGGGCCTGCCCAGCGCCAGGCGTCCCAGGACCTTCCAGGACCGCGGCTGGAATGAACCGTTGCCATGGGAACCTGTGATGAGCAGTCAGAAATCTAAGACCCGGGGATCTAGGTCCTGTCCCTTCTGGCCTGAGGGATGGAGAGCGGAATCAGACGATGAGGTTCCCTGCTTGGCGCTCAGTGTTTTATGGGCCTATCCTTCTTCCCATCCTGGAGGTAGACTCTCGTTCTAGGTTCAAGATGAATTAGCAAAACCTCAGTCTTGGGAAGAGGGAAGTAGTTCAAGGAGTTCAGCGGAAGTGTTTCTTGACCATCATACTTGGTTTCTCTCTTCTGGGAGCAGAGTAACTTAAGAGTTCTGCTTCTGCCCTATATTTTGTCTTTTATTCTTTGCTGCTTTTTGTTAACTTGCAATATCCCCCTCCCCTTCCAGCCCCACCAGTGTAGGCCTTTTGAGAGAGTGGGATCCGGGTATTGTAAGTTTGGGGAGGAACAATTACCCACTTCTAGTCCACTCTTGTGAAATCCAGTTAATAATGCAGGTCTTTCCAAGTGCTTATGTGGCAACCCATGACATAGCTGTTTCATCTGTATGTATACTATGTGTATAAATATAAAATTTTATAGAATTGTATATAAAAACTATGCAAAAATTGATCTTCTTAATCATGAAAATACTAGGAACAATGAGTCTCGCTCTTCATGAAGCTGGTGGCAGCTACTTTAAACTATTTTACCTTCCTGCCTAATCAGCTTCAGCTTTTATCTATAGGAGGAGAAAATGGTATAAACAATCTCAGTGTTTTAACCTTTTCTGTGTCTTATACACAGTAAATAGTATGTGCAATTTTGCCTTTTCCTACTTTGAAGACGTAGACTGTTCACAGTTAAATCCTCAAGGTATGTGAGAATCCAGTGATCCCAAGTATTGTAGTGAGGAAAAAGCATATTTGGAACCAAAGTGTTCTTTGGAATTCACCAGTGCAGTGTGTTGGGTGACCCTCTCCTCAGTGTGGTTTCCAGGATCAGCCCACACATGCCTCCCCCAATGGCTGGGACAACACAGATTTTCAAGATGGCTGACTGGAGTCAAGGATCATGGAAGAGAGAAGTAAAGTGGTTTTTGTCCAGGACTTTGGACTCTCTAGATCTCTGTGCCCATAACTACTGAGTAAATAGAAGTGAGATTAATAGCAGTTGGACCTGGGATTAGCAATAAAGAAATTGCTTTGGTAGAATATGGTCTGACATTTAAATACTGTTTAGAATCACAGGCTAGATCTTGCTTTTTCATTCTGATGGAATAGAATGTTCTAGCCTAGACAAGCTGAAAAATTTTAGCTTGTTTTCTCAAAAGATATCATACCAAATATCGGCAAAAGTTGTTTTATTTAAAAAAATCATAGTTTGCTTTAGGGGATCTCCTGAGAAAAAAAAACAACACTCGTAATATCTGTAGCTTGGAAGAAGTTAGCAGCTTTACATAATTGTAGACTCTCAGGGTCATTTGTTTTCCAAAAACGAGCTGAATTTCAGTCACCGAAAGAGATTTTTAGAAATCTAGATTTTTGAAAAATGTGTCTATGAGATCTATTTTCAGGAAACCTCCCTAGATAACTGTTTGGCACTGTTAATCTAATCTACTTGCTATCGTTGTGATTGATTTTCTTCACTTTTTTTATTTTTTAATTATTGAGGAATTATGGTAAAAAGACAAGACCAGACAGAACAGAGAATTGGTTTTACTTGGTCACCCACCAGCAGTATGACCTTGTGGGAGTCCCTGAACCTTCCTGAGCCCAAGTCTCTGACTCTGTAATGATGCTCTAAGCTCCCTGACTCCTGAGTGCCCTGAGTGAGGAGCTCGGGCCGTAAGACCATTGGTGCCTGGAATGCCTCTCTGTGACACTGTAGTCCTCAGTGTATAAAGCAGAAGTACTGAATCATGAGAACAGAGGCGGAAATGGGCACATGATTCAGCTGGTGAAACTTTGAACAAAAAAATAATAGTCATAAGAGAAAGGAAGAAAACGAAGATTTGATTCCAAATCCTATAAGCTAGGTTTATCAACTTTCTCCATTTGTGTTTCTATTTATGTATGGAGGTGATTGAAAATCTTGTTTTAAATGTTCTAGTTCCTGTGTTCATTTGTATTCTCTATGATGAGAGAACTTTCTCTCTCTCAGTAGCCCCAGTAATGCTGTTCTCCACACATGCCCACTGTGCCCAGCCTCATGCTGTTCCCTTCCTCTGAAACCCCCTCCTGCGCCTCTCCGTGCCAGCTTTCAGGTGCAGAGCAGGTACCATCCCCTCCCGGGGCTCCTGCACTCTGTGCTTATTACTCTCTGTGTGTCTGTAGCCTCCTCTCCTCCTGTGGTCTGTCTGAGGATTGACCTTACACGTCTTTGTATCCACCATGCCTGCTGCCTAAGCGCTGTGAGGTTTGAACTCACATGAAACCCACGTTTCTAAACACTGTAAAGGACACGGCTTGTCATGTTCCATAGTCCAAGGATTGTAACTTAGAACTTTAGTCCAGCTCTCATCGGGATTGCCTGGAGCCTTTTACTCTCTAGCACGGCTGTAACAGTGCTGAGTCTCACTGGGAGGGCAGCTCTGGGCACAGCTGAGCCCTGGGGACCGCCTTCATCACTGTGGTTGAACAGGGCCTCATGTCCCTGTCCCTTGTTCACTTTGCCTCCAAGTCCCCTACCTGTGCCGTGTTTCTTATTTGAATGACCTTTCAGTGGTAAATACCTTACTTTTATTCCCCCTAATATATTACATACTGAAAATTGGGGACAGATTCAGAAGACTAAATGGGCCAATAATGCATTCCTCTTTTCTGAAAGTACAAGGTTGAAATGTTAATTGTTTCTAGTAAGTGAAAAAAATATTCCATTTTACCAGCCTTTTAAATGTCTCTCTCTTTTTTGAATGAATGGATACAGTAGGAAGCTCTGTTTTTAGTATCAACTGACCAGGCGAATCTTGAAGAAAGTTCTCATCTCTGTTCCACTCCTTCCTCTGAATCGTGCCACCCTTAATGAGGGGGTTTAGTTCAGAACTTGAATCGATGAGCATTAAGTGAAGGGGAAGTTTCTAAGTATCTCGGCAGAGCTGTCTGAACCACGTGACAGCCTGGAGTTGACTTTGGATCTGAATGATGCCAGTTGTTTGTGTGTTCACGGGAACTCCAGCAGTGCCCCGGCCTCACAGGGTCCGTCTGTACCCTGCAGCTCGGCCTTGACAAGTGGGGCTAAGCCTCTGCGTGAGAGAAACCCCGGCTGGCTGACCCAGGCCCAGACTAGGAGGGAGGAGTCATGGCTATGCTTGGCAGACCCTGCTCTATATGTTGACTTAACCACCAATTAACTAACCACCTATTAATTAGTAGAGCTTAAGTGTAAATGCATGACCCTTACCTCGTAAGTTGTCCTGTTGGTTTGGCTGTTTGGAATTATACTCAGTCTTCACAATATTCTAAGGAAATTTTTCACCTTCTTTTTGCATTTTTGCCTGAGGAATACAGAATCAGATTTTTATGGTACACCCAAAATAAATAGATGCATTTTTTGCTAAATCAGCTTTAAATCCATTTTAATATCGGTATTTCGTATTAGTATAATAGTATACTGTAACATATACTATTAGTGTAATAGCATTGGTGTGTGTTTATAATATAATGTTGGGACACTTGAGCTAGTTTATGAGTGGGCAAACAAATGTGTATGTGTACATACACACATGTTACAGGTATACTGGTGTGTGCATGTATACATATATGTGCATGTATATACATAATGTGTATGTGCATGTGACCTCTGGGTTCTGATACTTGTGTGATTGGTCTCTTTAAAGGTGGAAGCTGTATGTGTATATATATGGTTTGAAATTAATGAAACTGGGTAGAAACTGATTGACATTCTAATTCTCTAAATCTTAGAGATTAATGTACTTTTTGGAGTATCCTGGATACTCCAGGGGAAACCACCCTTTAAAAAATATGACTTAAGTTGTGAAAATTCTTGATCTAATAGGAACCTCAGTTAAAAATGTATTTTCTTTTTTAGGTGAAGGCATCCTCTTACTACAGCCTGGAAAACATGAATTTCCATTTAGCTTTCAACTTCCATCTGAGTAAGTGAAACGATACTACTATTATGATTTTCTTTCTCTGCAATACGCCCGTCCCGAGGGGAGGGTGCGGAGTATCTCTGACGCTCAGTGATGCCCGTTGATCTTGAATAGCCCCTCACAGACTTCCCCTGTTCACATTCTTCTTATTTTTTTTTTAACCCAAACCAACACTTTAAGGGTGTTTTTCCAGTAGTGTTTCACTGAAAGATAAACTTCTCAATTAACCTCTTCGGTGCATTTCAGACCTTTAGTAACCTCATTCACCGGGAAATACGGAAGTATTCAGTACTGTGTGAGGGCAGTTTTGGAACGACCCAAGGTACCCGACCAGAGTGTGAAGCGGGAGCTCCAGGTTGTTAGTCACATCGATGTCAACGCACCAGCGTTACTAGTGAGTCCTCCTCCCCCTCCCCTCCCTTCCTCGCTTCCATCAGTAGTGCTGCGTACACCAAGCCCATGCGGCGCTAGCCCGTCCTGTCAGTTTCTGGTACAGTCTTGTAACCCGTGGGCCTTCGCGATAAATGTGTGATTCTAGGTTGGGCAAATTACAAATTGTGTGTGTTAATACTATTGATTATGTCTCCGTTGTTCGGGGCTGCTTTTGCCAAAAAGTTACACAGGCTTGAAATGCATTAATAAGGCTTAATAACACTAATGCGCACAGAGAGGGCTTACTTTTCCCAGAGCGGCCACATTCACGGGGCGGTGGTATTCTAAACTCTTCAATAATAGCAGGTTGAGGAACAGTAATTATGGAAGAGTATTAATCAAGCTCAGCCTGTTATTGAGGCTCAAGCCATTATGCTATGTATCCTTCCATTTTGCATGTCATTTTCCAACATTAAGTAAGTGCGCGCAGCTGCTATGGAGAGCCTTTCTCTTATCATTTCCTTATGACAGATTTGGCCACATTAAAGCATTGAACTTCTAATCATCACCAGAAATACTGTAGGCTGATAAGAAAGATTAGGCTGTAAGTAACAACAGAATAGGCAAGATGGGAGCTAATGAGCTAGATTCTTTTATCTAAACCCATATTATCAAAATAATATAAAATTATACCTTGTACTTTCATGATAGCTATGAGGACCTAATGGTTCTTCATTTAAATATGAATGAATGATTTTTTTTTTTTTTTTTTTTTACTTCATAGAAAATACTGGGATAATTTGAACTTTCCATCATGATACGGATGCTCCAAAGATGTATCATTAGTGTTGGGGGTTTCTTTTTCTAGCCAGTGTTTTTAAAGAGAAGGGTAAAAAACAAGTTCAAAGGTGTTTCACCCAATTTTCATTTGAAAATGGAATGGACTTCACTGTAATGTTCACTTCTAGAGGGTGGCGGTATATTGGTTACACTCTAGCTGCGTGGTCCCTTGGGGACAGCACCCAGCTGACCAGGCTGAGGCTCCATTTACAGCTGGAAGTTACTATCCACGTAACACCTTGGGTTTTGTTGTTGTTTTGTTTTTGTCTTGTTTTTTTTTTGAAAATTGACAATACTGTCTTGTGCTTTTAGAACTACTTAGAATTGGGGAGGTGACTATTTCTAAGCTATGGGACCATTGTGGCAAATGATTGAGGGAGATTTTATTTTTTTTGCCAAAAAGAGAAACTACTAATCCTTTAATGTTCTTTTTATAAGTAAAAAAAATTGCAGCTTTGGGTTTTATGACGAGCTTTCTTGGTTTGTGCATCTTTTAAATGGAGCATTTTAAATGCTAAAGGTGGGGAGGTCTGTTCAGTAACCTTGTAGGTCCATTATGGTGGGCGTGTTGTGCTGTCCTCACACAGGACCCCAAGCCAGTCTCAATAATGGGCACTTGAAATTTCTGCCTAATCATGCATTTCTGAATTCAGGAAAAAAGGCCATTTGCTGCTTCTTTATTTTAGATGCCAAAACAAATAGAAGATTTTGAATATTGATTTTTATACCATTTCTTCTTTTACCTAACCTACACGTAAAGTCTTTAAAAGAAAAAAACATCTCTGTCATGTTAATAGTTTCTACTGTTATTTTTTATCATTACCTTAAGGGAAGGTATATCATTTCCCAGAATTATAATGATTGTAGGATAAAATAGGATGGTATCAGCTTATTTGAGTCTGACAGTTCATCTTAGTTTTCCTAAAAAGAGAATGATTTTTTTTAATGCTTTATGTTTTAGCAAGTATTTTGCCTAATATGTCACATGAGGATGAAATAGTTGTTTTGTTTCCTAGAAGACCTTTCTTCTCAACTGTTTAAGAAAGAATGATGCAATTTTAAGTTCTGTGATTTTTCTACTGGTTTAATTAAAGTCATGTTATTATTTGAAATTTTCAAGACCCCTGTATTGAAAACTCAAGAGAAAATGGTTGGCTGTTGGGTTTTCACGTCTGGTCCTGTCTCACTGAGTGCCAAAATTGAAAGAAAAGGATACTGTAATGGTAAGCAAAATGTTTGAAAGTCCAAATGAAGAGTCATGCATGTTATTAGCTACTTTTAAGTGATTTTTAAATAGTGTGTTTTGTAATTCATGAGGTACAAACTGTTTTAAAACATGGATAATATGGCTTTCTGTTTTTCATATAAATAACGGATGTGTACGTATTTTTGTTTGGATGAGTGGAGTCTAGTAAAACTCCTGGTATTTCTGACTTCGGTCCTTTCATTTGAGTGACAAAGTCTAAAACTGGGAGAATGGGAAAATGCCAGCACTTTACTTGATGTTGCAAAAGAATGTCAGGAGCAGTGTTGCTCAGAAGAGCGCCATCGCGGCGTGAAACTCCTGTGGGGCGTTCTGACCCCGTGCCCGGGATGTGTGCACAAACACAGGGCGTGAGTGCGTAGAACAGGAACTTCCCGAACAGTCAGATGGATACTGGAACCACCATTTGTGAAGGATCTGATTCCGTCCACCGGGCCTGGCCTCCATTCCAGGATTCTAGCTCACTGGGGCTGGATGTGGTACAGATGGTGGAATGGTGGACACGTAACGGGGGTGGGAAAGTCACTTGCTCTGCCCATTGTTTCATTTATGCCTTCACATTGGTTCCTTAAATGCAACGTCTGTGTTCCTCTGTTAGGCAGATTTTAACTTGCTGGGCATTAATGAGTTTGTTAGTGATATTTTGTATCTACCATAATACTGGGTCATTTATTTTTAGGTCTTTTCTTAATCTTTATAGATGCTAGTCATTTACATATCTTTCGAACTGGCAACGTACTATTGCTACATTAGAGAAGCAAATAATGCAATAAGTAGAAGCCAGTATCTACCAAGACCTGCAGTGAATTCTCAGATCTCTGATGCAGATTCGCAATACAAGTTTTCCATCAAAGTTCTCAATTTGTCGCAGTCACGTGGCGACTTTTGCTTTAATTGGTTAGCGGCTCTCTTCCACCGTGGTAAGAACTCTCTGAAAAGTCTCTGAAGGTGTTTTTGTTCTCTTTTTAGGAGAAGCCATTCCAATCTATGCAGAGATAGAGAATTGTTCCTCTCGGCTGATTGTTCCCAAAGCTGCTATTTTCCAAACCCAGACGTATTTGGCAAGTGGGAGAACAAAGACCGTCCGGCACATGGTTGCCAACGTGCGAGGGAACCACATCGCTTCTGGGGGCACTGACACGTGGAATGGGAAGACTCTGAAGATCCCACCTGTTACTCCGTCCATCCTGGATTGCTGCATTATCCGAGTAGACTATTCCTTAGCTGTAAGTGGAGAGCTCCTTATGATGGAAAATATATCCCCACGAATATGCACATGTCATACCTGGGGAAGTGTCCTTGTAGGTCAGCATTACAGCAGACCCCGGAATGGTGAAGACTGGCCTTTGTTCTTAATCGAAAATTGTCCCCGTAAGGGGGACATTAACTAATGTGCATTAAGGGTCTTTGTTATATTGAAAACACAGACTTCATTTTTTATAATTACTATGTAAGCCGTGCTCACTTACAGTAAAGTATGTTAAGGCTACCGTTCCCCATCACAGAGCAGTCACTGGATTTCCTGGGCTCTTCGTCTGGTTTGTTCTTCATTTTATTTGGTCACGATCATTTACAGTTTTCTTGGGGAAGTGGTGGCAGGCAACAAAGATCTTGCTTCTGTGAAAAAATAAATTGGAGGTCTCACTTAGAATTTTGCCTTTCTCTCTTCTTCTTCTTCTTTTATTTTTTTTGACCTATTAGGTGTATATTCACATTCCTGGTGCTAAAAAATTGATGCTCGAGCTGCCCTTAGTGATTGGCACAATTCCATACCACGGTTTTGGCAGCAGAAACTCTAGCATTGCCAGCCAGTTCAGTGTGGATATGAGCTGGCTGACGCTGACTCTGCCGGAGCAGCCCGAAGGTACGAGGCTTGGAGGTTCTTTCCACGTGGGGTGTTAAACGTAGGGTCCCTGAGGACCGCGTAAGACTACCGGTGCTCAGACGACGGTGACTCCCGCCACCACAGCTTTCCAGACTCTTCTGAGTACTGGACATTACAAAACTGCCTTCCTGGCGGGGACCTGGAGAGCCTAGCTTATCCCAGACACAGAGGTGCTGATGGCAGAGCCTAGAATATAGTCTTCATCTCTCGATTCCCATTTATTAACAGTAAGACAACACAAAATAGAATCAGCATACAGTGCTATGTATTTTCTGTAGCCTCATTTCAGTGATTTTTTTTTTTCTCACCTGCACTATAACCTACACCTCTTAGAAGAATAGAACACAACCTAGGACAACCTAGAGGTCCCCGGATACATCCGTACTGGGGGACACTAATACCAAGAAGCGCTGCAGCTTAGATGTCGGGATGATTTGAAAGTAAATGACCAAAGGGCTCATTCTCCAGAGTATTGTTGAGCCTGTGACCTGCAGACCCAGGAAAGATCATAAACTAATTTTATTGGAAGGTTTTGCCTAAAACAACAGTTTTCAATAGGAATGGTAGTGCCCCCCAGGAGAGGTTTGGAAACAGGGGAGGGTGTTTGTTGTTTGGAGCCCAACTGGCATTTTAGTTAGCAGAAGGTGGAGATGCTATGTGTCTTGGAATGCACAAGACCATTCTGCACAAAGAATTGTTCACACAGAATTTTGTACCACCTTGTATTAATGAAGGTGTTTTTATAATTGCCTAATTTGGGTGTACATATAAATAGTATTATTTGCCCAGTATTAATGTGAATTTGCAGGATGGTAACTGCAAAGTAAATCAATGAACAATTATAGTTTATTATCATATTTTTATCAATAAAGTTCACAGTTTTGAACAAAAAAGAGTAGAATACAGTAACTTAGTAGTGATTTCACAACAGCAGAATTTTCTGTCTTGATGGGCACAAAAACTTGCTCGTTAGAGGTGGGGTGGGGGGGACCATTGTTTGCAAATTTAGCTAAATTTCTTAATTTGGTAGGAGTTCAGAGGAGATTGATGTGATGAATTTTTGCATGGATTTCTGAGACTCTGTTTTTGTCGCAGCGCCACCAAATTATGCAGATGTGGTGTCCGAGGAGGAATTCTCTCGACATGTGCCTCCTTACCCCCAACCCCCTAACTGTGAGGGGGAAGCATGCTGTCCCATGTTCGCCTGTATACAGGAATTCCGGTTTCAGCCTCCGCCTCTTTATTCAGAGGTAAGCAAAATTAAAGAACATGAGACTTTTAGTATGCCCTCGGGAAATAATCCTTTATAAGCATCTGTTGCTGATTCCTAATTAGTAAGGGATACATACTTTAAAAAGTCTTCTAGTGATGATAGACTGGCACTGATCCAATTACCTCCTTTTGTAATATTTTCTTTGTAAATGATAGCATGCCCATAGAGTACTGTGATCGCCTTTAAATTGTGTTCTATGGCCGTGGAGTACAGAGCACTTAAGTGACCCGCTGGGGCTTCTTATTAATAGGCTCAAAGCAGCTTGGCTTCTAACCACCGTATAATTAGAAATAGACACTGAGATCGTTTGTCGGGTGCTGGGGTAGTAAGCCCGGTCCTCTCTCCTTCCGCAGGTTGACCCACATCCACCTGATGTTGAGGAGACCCAGCCTGTTTCCTTCATTCTCTGAACAAGTGTCAGAAATCACTGTGTTCATCATCAGATTCGAGTATCAGTTCCTTCCCCCACCTCGCCTTTTTGGAAAAGAGGGAGAGTAGAGGAGCGCAAGAACAGAAACGAACATCCAGATCGAAGGTGATAGAAATTAAAGAATATGTGAACTTCCCAGCGGGCCAACAGGATCATTGCACAAGCGGATGATACGGTTGTGTGTCCCCTTTAACGCAGCAAAGCAGATGTGAAAAGTCAACATGACAAGAACGTCCCGGAAGTCCTGATGGTGACCGAGTAAGTGAAGGGTGCCTGTGCTCAAGAGAACAGACTGTGCGGAGAGTGGAAACGCTACGCAAGTGTCATTTAAAAAGGTTTCTCCAAGTGGAACAGAAGTTACCGCAAGCTTTAAGGAAATATAGACTCATTGGGAGCCTTGATTTTGAAGGAGGTAGCAGCACAATAGGAAAGGCCCGCTCTAAAGACGCATTGTGACGCTGACACCCAGGGGCTTCGTGGTTTCTTACAGTGTCCCATAGGACTAAAGTCCCTGGGAGAACCTTTTGATGAGGTCCTAATGTGGTGACACAGTTTCACTTTATAAATCAGCTCTACAGTATTATGAAATCGAGAGAAGGGTTCCTTGCAAGGCATGTCAGTTCAGAGGGGAAAGATGAATTTCAGCACGGGAACACGTTTTGTCGAAGGCTAGACTTTTTACCCCCTTTAAGTACTTTGGTAGGATAGGTGTTTGATTTTCTCCATGTCTTATTCACCTAGGATCACAGTAGGAAAAAAAAAAAAAAAAGGGAAAAAAAAAAAAGGTTATGTCCTCAGACTGCCTTGATAACTACACAGGAAAAAAAGTACAAAAAAAACCCCCAAAAACAAAAAAACCCCAAAAGCCTTTCTTAACCTACCTCTAGTGGGGTTATCAGAATCCTTTGAAAAGTCCAGGCCTGATGGGCCTTGTTTGGAGTTTCCGCTAACTGGCAGTGGCAGTCTCCTCTTCCGAATCACTGAATCTGCAGGTGGACCAACGGAAAGATCCATACGGCTAGCATCAGATGGAAGTTAATAGATGTCTACCAAAGGGTATTTAAAAATAAATGCAAAATCAAAAAAGGGTACAAATAACCAAATAACCGTGGTTTTTAAAAAGGACAAACTGAATTCCTGCCAAGAGCCTGACGCCCGCAGACGGCAGTCCCTGTGCTGTGCACTCTTACTCCAATTGTAGTTCTTCGGTAGTTCCAGTTAAACTGTGATTTTTTTTTTCTTTCCTTATCGTTTTGGTGCAATATTTTATTATCATTTAACCTCAGGATATTCCGACCAACAAGATTGTGTTGCTGCTAGAAGTCTGAGCAGTGTTTTTACCGTCCCCCTCTCCCCTTCTGTTTGTGCCCACATGACCCCTTCTCCTTTCATCTGTTGTTGGTTTCGTGAGCTGAGAGCGTTCCTGGACCCTAAGTGGAAAGGAGGGGAGGGATCCCCATGATAAAGATTTTGGACCAGCCGAGTACTTTGGTTTTCTCGATGTCCTATGGGTTCGACCCAGAAACCCTGGTGCTTCCCATGCAGAATGCCATACTTCATTCCCCAGAGCGAGTGATTTTTCTTTCAGTCGGTATATTCAGTCCCAAGTATCAAAGTTCCTCTAGGGTTAAGTTTTGTATTTAGAAGTTAGCTGGCCAATCTGATCAGGGATTTTTCTACATGCATTAGGTAAACGTATACTTCTCCCCCTTCTGGACATACCTCTCTTTGTAATCACGTAAGCATCTTAAGCAGTTTTTTCATCGTAAGCCACTATTTAAATTCACAATGCAGAACTGTTACACCAATAATTGTGGTACTGAAATTGTCACAGAACTTTATTTCCTGGTTTGATTTTTAGTGCCTTTTTTTTTTTAAATTTTGCTTTGTTTTTGTGTATTTTTTAACAGGTATGTGTATTTAAGTGTTATCTAAGCGGTTTTGTTTTTCCTCTAAAAAAAAAAAATCCTCTTCAACTGTTTCTTGACTTCTAAGTTGTGCTTTATATGCCTTGTCAAGACATTGTCCATCTCCGTGATACCAAAATAAAGGGAAAGAAGCAAAGCAGAGTGGTATGAAGGAAGAAAGTTTAGTTATCTGGCCCCATGTAGAAAGCCCTGAGTAATTGGCTTCCAACGATTCAGTGGAATCCTTCACTAGGATTGTTTTATCACCTGTAACAGAGACATCATGAAATGTGCTCACAAAATTAAAGCAAAGCCGGTTTTGTAGCACTTAAAAGAGTAGGTAAAAGGTATGATTTGCCTTATCAAATTGGTATCAGTATATCTGACCTTAAGCAGTAGGTTGAAACTGCATACCTTTTCTCATAATCAAGAAATTATTCTATGAATGTAGAAAACTCTACATTGCAACAGAATTCTTGGGAATGAAGATAAAAATTTAGCTGCTATTTGCTTGTTATTCTGTTGTTTAGTTTGCAAAGAAACTGTGGCCTTAGAATTTTCTTTTTGATGCAAAAGTTTTTGAAATTGAAAATGTGCATCTTTTGGCACACAAAATCCTTCCATGGGCGGAACTTTAATTTTTATGTTTTTGTTTTGCACAATAAGAAACTCAATAGGGGGTTTGTTTTTGATAAGTTAACTATGAAAAGTTTTTTTTATTTTTATTATTAAAAATGTAACAGTTTAACCCACAGGAAAAAAAAATAAAGATTGTATTTTGTACTCTGGTTTGAACCCCATGGGTTCCTTTTGTTAATAAAATGACACTAACGCTGTGAGGTGCTGGTTCTGTGTTTGCTTTGTTTTTGTAAGACTGTGGGTTAAATCCTTACAGGCTTAGGGGAAATGGGTACCGCAAGACAAAGTGTAATTGCTGTTAAATTAAGATCCTTTTGTTGCATATGCGGACTATCAGCGGGTCAGAGGGCCCTGGGGGCTTCCAAGCCTGGTTTTACAGTGGGCTCAGTTTCCCCAAGGAAATCAGTGTTTAGCATTCCATGAAGAAAAGTGGTAGCATGAGTAAGCCTAAACTGTCTTGGTTGTTGAGAGCGCATTACCTTCATTGATTCCCAAATGACAACGGTTACTTTTTAAAGCTTCCGGAGTTTTTGTGTTTTATGGGCCACGTGTTTCCCCAGGATTAATTTAGTGCATCTGATGAGCTGTCCGGGGACCCATACTGGAAGGCACTGACCAAGTCAACCTCCCCTTTCAAATGGATAAAAGCCACACATTTTGTACAAGGACTATGTAATGGTACATCCATCTCAAGAAAACTGCCTAGATCCTCCCTCCTCTGGAAAATTCTCAATTTTAGCTAAGTGATAGAGCCCTTATAATTTACTCTCCAGGTGTTCATACTATGGGAGATAGTCTTAAATAAAGAGATTATAGGTCCGCATTGGCAGTCGACATAAATGGAGACATTTGTCTCATGCAGTAAATATTGAGGCAGAATTTATCAGTTTGCCCTTATTGTTTCTGTAGTTTCTATGCCAAAGTGGTGGGTTCTAAAATTGAGAACTAGGCAGGACATTAGCAAAGAATCTAGGACAAAGCCCTCCTATTACAAATGAGGTTACCAAAAACCTAGAGGTGGAACCTGAAAGTCTGACCTACATGTAAGATCTCTGCTCACTCTAAGATTTCCCGATTCTACTAGTTTAACAGAAGCCACAGAAACAGCAATCACTTTAAGCTACACAATGTAACACTTGCAGAACCGGATACTAAGCATATGCTAAATCAAGAACCTTCTGTGTTTCTGTCTAAAGGGCCTGCCTCCTGAAAGGATACCAGTCTTTGACTAAATTGCTCCCTAAGGAGGTTTAATTAGTAGCTGGGATCTTTTCTTCAGCAGAGGGATTTGTTTCCGAACTTTATATTTTGAAATAATTAGAGACCCACAAGCTGCCATCATAGGACAGAGATCATGCGTCCCCATCACCAAGTCTCCCCCAAAGGGAACATCTTACATAACTATAGTACATGACCCAAATCAGGACCCTGACACTGACACACGACCTACAATTAACTAGAATTCAGGACTTGCTTGGATTTGGCTAGGTTTTGAATGCAGTCATTGTTCTTGCATACGTTTTTGTGGAGAATTCCGTGACATTTTGTCATACCTAGGTTCATACCATCTCCACCACAATCAAGATTAAAAAAAAAAAAAAATCCCATCACCACAAAGAAACTCCCTCCCGCTGCCCCTGTGCCTGAAGCCCCTCCCCTTCCTAATCCCCTGATCTCTTCTCTATCTCTGTAATTTTGTCATTATTGAGAATGCTAGATACATGGAACTGTTCTGTACCTTTTCCAGTGGCATCTTCACTCAGGAGAGGACCTTTAAGATCCATGCAAGTTGTAACAACAGTTTGTTATGTTTCAGCTGAGACATTTTGAAAGCAACAAATCAGCTGTTACTGGCTTCAAAACTTCATTTTGCAATTTGCAAAGAAAATGTCTAACGTGCACATGATATATACCCTTGTAAATATTTTGGTTTTGATCTTGAGAACTACCTTTTATGGACAAAAATACTAACTGCAAGTAACACAAATTTTTAGGGGTTCATTTTTAGCTTGCCAAGGAATTGAAGTATTTTACCTTTTAAAAAAAAAAAAATTTTATGTATTTGTCCGAGAGAGAGAGAAAGCACAAGCACGGGGAGGGAGAAGGCAGCTCCTGCTGCGTAGGGAACCCAGTGTGGGACTTGATCCAGGACCCTGGGACCACAACCAGAGCCAAAGTCAGATTCTTAACGGACTGAGCCACCCAGGTGTCCTGAGTATTTTTCCTTTAGATAGAAAACTATTACATTATACTTGAGCAGATACACCTGTGATGAAAGTACAAGCCAAGGAGAAACTACCTTGGGCTATTTATCCTATCAGCACCTGATAAATTTTCATATAAATTACACAGGAAAGAAATTATATTTGCCCTGCATGTTTGTGTTTTTTTTAATTAAATCTTATAGGGTTTTTTCTTTCTTTTTTTTTTCCTGTCTCTGCTTTAATTCCCTTCTTTCTAGTCCTGCTGATTAATATCTGAGATGAAAAGCCCCCTTGGAAGCTGAGAAAAAATTAACTGTAAAATGCATACTTTCTTCTTAATGATACAATATAAAACACAGACTCGCTTGCTAAGACAATTAGATTTTTGTAGACAAGAGAACTCTCCTAGAAGCCATTACACACTAACCTAAGGAGCTTTTCCCTAGAAGAAGACATGAATCTGTCAGTGAGGGAAGGAAGCAGCAAAACACACAGTGAGAGGGGTGAAGGCAGATAAAAGGTGACCAGTGCCAGTTTCCAGAAGGTCACCGGAACTGAATTCACATGGAGCCGTTGCTGTGCTCACGGATGGCAGATTTCATCCCTGCCCACATTTTCAAAAAACCAACATGTCTCACGTGGACAGGAGGAGACATGCTTAAGGCAGCATCTGCCAGTGGAAACAAGTAAACCTGCAGGCACTTCCCTCATACTTGGCAATCGTCCTCCCCCCAACATGCGTGCACGCGCACACATGTGTGTACACATGCATGCACACAGACACCCTTATCTCTCACCCTTTTGTCTACGCTATTTACTTTCAGACCTGAGTCTATTTAATCAAGAAAGGATGTCAGTTCTGTTACAAAAGATAGAAGCAGACAATGGGTTCCTGCATCCACAGGAATTTGCTGGAAGAGAAGCCATTTTCTGCCAACTTCTTCCACCAACTGTCTTCCCCCAAACAGTCAACAGTACAACACTAGTGGGAGTATCAGGGAAATAATTAGTTATTATCTTTATTATATAGAGAGTTTTGGGGGGTTTTTGGTTTGTTTGTTTTTTGGAGAGAGTACATACATGAGCGGGGGATGGGGGTGCACAGCAGAGGGAAAGGGAGAGAGAGAAGCTCAAGCAGAAACCCCACTGAACACAGAGCCCAATGCGGAGCTGGATTGCAGGACCCTGAGATCATGACCTGAGCCAAAATCAAGAGTTTGATGTTTACCTGACTGAGCCACCCAGGCACCACTTTATATAACATCTTTTTATACATTTATTACATTACATTATATTTTATTTATTTTACTTTTTAGTAACTATTAAATGAGTAAACTGAAGGTAGTAGATGCAGGGAACTTATCTTTCTTCTTTAAAAATAGTTACTGCATGCGGCCATAGTCATAGTCTGTCCCCCGGCTCTGCCCTACCCCATGTCTATTTAATGACTGAAAGACACAACGTCTTTGAAACCAAAGTAACAGTAATGCCACTCATACATGTAGAATTTACTGTGTTCATCACAAATTCACTTTAACTAACATGAAGATGCCAGGTTCTGTTTTTTGTTTTTTAATTTTGTACTTTTAATTTTTTTTTTATTTTGTCTTTTAATCTAAGATGCCAAAATCCATCTGAGCGTCTGTGTGATAAGCACTCACACACTGTAGGATAGCTTAATTTGTATTTGCTATCACTGCAAATACTCAGACTTGCCTGGACCCGTTTACTCAGTTTATTTAAGTCAAGTATAAAGGTTTATGGTCTATAGTTAACAAGCTTACTTCAAATACGGCAGGCAAATAGGCGCACACACACACACAGATACACGAATGCTCTGTTTCTAGACCGGGGACCTTACCCCACAGGCCAGACAGCTCATGAACACTTGTGTTGTTGACCCCTTCGGGGACTCAAGAGAGGGCACATTGTCATTGCCAACTCATCGTACTACTAGAGGAACCACAAAGGACGAGTCTTCATTTTGGGAGCTGATAGAATGACCGGCAGTAAGTAGGTTAAGAGTGACAGAGGCTTTCAACAAAAACAATTCCAGGGTCATACACAACCTGAGTCACTACAGGCTGGGAAGTTAAGAACAAAACCCTCATGGGGAGCCGTAAGAGTTCATGGCAAAACTGAGAAAACTCTGGATGCCGATATGAGTCCATACAAGAAAGTATGCAGAATATTTGCTACCGGACAGCCTCACTGCAAATCAGTTTTCATAGTTCCAAGAGAACTAAGGTTATGGAGAAAGAGCTAAATCACTTAAGCACACTATAACGCTTTTGTCCTGCCTAAATAAGAACAAATTTAAGATGTCTGTGTATGCATATTCACAGGAGGGATAGACTATCAAACAAGTCTCTAGTTCTTTATCTTCCTTGGAAGAGGCTCCTGTCAAAAATTCCTTGTAAACCTCTTAAGAGAACCTACTTCCACAGAGGTGGACTTAAAGGCAAATCCCAGTGTTTGTTATTCCATCCTTAATTCAACACCTGGCTCTTTTCAGGTAAATACAGAATGCTGGGTGCCGGGGAAAACTGTAGCAACGAATACCTACCTTTATCTTATCTGACAGTACAAAAAACCTCGGTAACCCTGTCAGTAGATAACTTATCTTAAACACGCCTGGCCTGCTGCAGATACTAACAGCTGTTCCTCTAAGAGGGTGGTGGGATCACATCCCACGAAAGAGGCGTTTTTAAGAAAATGAATTTCAAGGATGCTTGGGTGGCTCAGTCGGTTAAGGGTGTGCCTTTGGCTTGGGTCATGATCCCAGGGTCTTGGGGTCGAGTCCAAGGTCAGGCTCCCTGCTCAGTGGGGAGCCTGCTTCTCCCTCTGCCTGCTGCTCCCCTTGTTTGTGCTCTCTCTCTCTCTCTCTGGCAGATAAATAAATAAGACCTTAGAAAGTGAACTGCATTGGACTTGAGCCCATCTTAAAACAACAAGCCCCAGAACCATCCTCTGAGCAACAAAATAAGAATCATGCCCGCTGCCCATGGGAGATGTTTTCAACAGCGTCCACGTTGAACGGGGGGCTTCCGATGGTCTCCCATTGGCTTCGGGTCCCAACACAGAAGTCTCAACAAGGAACAGCTGAACTGGGGGAGCCCGACAACCTGCCTGTTAACTTTCTTCTTTCTCCAGCCTTTCTCCGGCTGTAAAATGAGCCTGACTCCTTCCAAGATAAAGGCCCCCCACTGGTTCCAAGGCAGATGCTGCTGTGAGCTACACCAGGGCTCCTTGTACGAGGCTGGTCTGAGCCAGGCACCTGAGCGCCCACCTTGCTCAGCCACGGCTTCTCCCTGGCCGTGTGACCCACACAGAGGACTGGCTGGATGCTGGGACAGAACCCTGTGCCTGACAGCTGCCTTCTTAGCTGAGACCTAGAACCTCAACTCCAACAGCAGGTTCCCCCAGGAAGACGTAGGTGCAAGAAATTCTTTAAACTGAAAACTAAATCAGAAGGGGCTCCTCTCAGCAGAAGATGAGAGTTCCTATACATCAGATAAATTCACTAAGAAGAAATTGTCTGAACCATAAGAGATTCTTAACTCTAGGCAACAAACAGGGTTGCTGGAGGGGAGGTCGGTGGGAGGATGGGGAAACTGGGTGATGAGCAATAAGGAGGGCCCTTGAGGTAATGGACACTGGGCGTTCTATGCAACTGATGAGTCACTAAACTCCACCTCGGAAACTAATCATACACTATCTGTTAATTAATTGAATTTATATTTAAAAAATAATTTAAGAAATAAATGCTTAAAAAAAAAAAGAGGGGGCGCCTGGGTGGCTCAGTGGGTTAAGCCTCTGCCTTCGGCTCAGGTTGTGATCTCAGGGTTCTGGGATCGAGACCCTCATCGAGCTCTCTGCTCACTGGGGAGACTGCTCTCTCTCTCTGCCTCTCTCTCTGCCTACTGGTGATCTCTGTCAAGGAAATAAATAAAATCTTTAAAAAATTAAAAAAAAAAAGGAGGAAATTGTCTGTCGGTGTTCATTTTGTGCTTTGCAAGAAATTTTTTTTTTTTTTTTGTACCTGATTTTTGTCAAGGAACTTTATATGTTAAGACCCAGATAGGGGTGCCTGGGTAGCTCAGTGGGTTAAAGCCTCTGCCTTCAGCTTGGGTCATGGTCTTGGGGTCCTGGGATGGAGTCCTGCATCGGGCTCTCTGTGCAGCGGGGAGCCTGCTTCTTCCTCTCTCTCTGCCTAACTCTCTGCCTACTTGTGATCTCTGTCTGTCAAATAAATAAATAAAAATCTTTGAAAAAAAAGAAAAAAAGACCCACATAATCCCAAAGCTGGAGACTCACTTCCTACCTAGTCAGGGTCTTAATGACTCTCTTCCTATCTAGCTCAGTGATTGACTGCCCTCATCCAGGAGACCCGAATTGTCCTGTGTGCCCACCACATTCCCCATGCCCTGGGACCCCTTTCCAGACAGACTGGCAGAATTGGTCTCCTTACCCTTCCCTCCCCTCCAATCAAGGACAGGCCTGCTCCTTTCCTCACGCCCTAAACACATTGGCTGTGAGCCTTCACTGAGTCACTGTGTCTTATGTCTGAGGCTCTAGCACCAAAATCCTCCTTCCATCACCCAAAAGCTCCTGTGAGAAGTGTTCCCCTAAAGTGAACAAAGATGCAAGCATGGGGCCTGGGATGCGCAGGGTGCTTTGGTCACTGGGATTTGGACTGGAACCCACAGTCTCCACCTCCACCCATCTCAGTGGCCTCTCCTTCCTCATTCTGCCATGGAGAGTCAGCCTGCCAACAGCTGCAGTGCTGCTGGGCCCAGGGACGGGTTCTGGATCACAGATCACATCTCTGCCCACAATTTCCTCCCAGGCTTTGAGCTCTGTGCACACATACACATGGTCTGAGGCCACATGGTGCCCTGTCCGTCTGCTAGCTTCCTCTGCCAACTCTCTGTCTTTGTGTGTGTGTCTCTCTCTCTTCCCCTTTCTCACCTTCAAAGAAATGAGGACCTGATTTCCCAAGAGCTATGGGGTCCCTTTCTTCCTTTTGCAGTTCCCTCAGCAATGACCTGGGTCCAGCTTGATCTTGGCCCCCTCACTATGTGATTACCACATGGGGTAAGTCCTGGGACAAGACAGTATGGGCATGCACACCAGGAGCAACCGCAGAGCACAGTGAAACAACTTTGCTCAAAGGACATCTGGAGCTCCTCTCTTGAACTTGCCCTTAGAGCCTGTGGCATAGTCTTCTCCATCTGTTCACTGGTGAAGAGTCTTTATCCTCTGAGATTGGCATCAGTGCTTTGAGACCATCCAGAAGCCATGGAAAAACAAGCTGGAGAGTAAAAAACGAATGTCAGGCTGTGGTGGCAATGAGCAAATCGACCAAAGCTGAGGTGAGGGACAGCATTGAGCAGGATGTCCTCGTGGGGTTGGACCAAATTTTCAAATGGCTGACATGTAATACTTTCGTCATACCCCACCTCACCTGTGTGTCCCCAGGTGCCATCAGTCTGTGGCTGTAAATTGGGTCCCATTAAAAATAATAACCCCATTCTATGTCACTCACTCTGACTCTAACTTGCTCTTCAAAAATCTTCTTACAAAATTCCTCTTCTACTCCCAAGCACATTCTAGAAGTTTCCATGAATAAGCCCATCCCCACTAGCCCCTGACATCATCTCTAAATCCCTAAAGGCTTCAAGGACCCACAGGAGGTTGATTTTTGTCAAGTGGAGAATGATTCTTATTATTTTGTATTCTTTTTTTTTTCCCCCCCGAAACCCCCCAGACATGGCTTCTTGGGCTCCCACCGATTGCCAAGTTTTAGCGAAACTACTGTTTTTGTTTGTTATTTGCAGATTTCCCACTCCCAAAGACCCAGTTAAGCAACCCTGGGACTGTGTTGCTGGCAAAGTCCAGAATCTCCACTCCCTTCTGAGGACTAAAGCTCTGAGATGGGACCAGACCTGCCTTCCCCAGCAGCCTCTTACCTCGGGATGAGTCTTTCCCGCCCCAGAGGTTCCCTAATTGTTTCCCACGTATCTGCATCCATCAAAGAGCCCTGGGTCAGAGTTGAGCTGGGGCCCCTCCATTTGGACTGAGATGGGTGGAATCACAGAAAAGCAGGGCATGCCAGAGTGTGACAGCAGGAGAGACCTCATGGCCAGCTCCCAGACAGGCCACCTGCCCCAGACAACCAATGACTCCTTTGAATGAGAGACTGGGCAGAGCGGTCTATGCCAGGTGTCCGTGAACATGCCTACGTGAGACACCTGGACCCAATACGTAGACAGGGAACAGAGGACTGATGCATCTTTCACGAGCCCGTGTGTCACTACCTATGAGGGCAAGTCGGGGGGTCAAAGGAGTGCACAGGATCATGAAGGAAGAGGGCACCGATGTGCCCACTGGCTTGCTTTGTACCTATCTCGGTTCTCATGGCCTACCTGGCAGTTGTTGGGGCTCAGTCGAGAAGCAACCAGTCCCCAGTTTGGACAGAACTGTGTTAAGTGTGTGACACTCCTAATAAATCTGGCCGGTGTCTCTTTTTCCTGCCTCCTTTTCACATATTTGGTTGGGGTTGAGGGGCTCCATCTGACACATGAGTTTCTCCTATAAAAGCCCTCCATTTGTGTTCAGCACAGACTCAGAAGCCCAGGGAATTTTTATATTTATTACAGAGAGAGGCAAGCATCCATTCTGCCTGTTTCCATTAACACAGACTGGCAATTAATGTGTTTGGTTCAAAAGCCTTCAAACATTTGTACATCCATTTGCACGTTTAAATGGCTCTGTGGAATAGTCAAGCAGGTGGTTAACTATATGTATATTAAATTCATAGAGAAACTGGTAATTTTCAATTATAATTGTCAGTTCACAGTTTACATGATAAGAATTTTTTGAATAGACCCATTAGCTGATTTAGTTAGCCAGGGTTTTTATAAATCATGGTTTATTTGCTTATTCTACTTATAAAGGAGGAATTTTCAGTGTTCTCACATGAATCAATAAATATTTACTTTGGTCTTTATTCTGCCCAAACGCCAAGTTTGACAATGGATGAAATATCATTGAGTTTTCTTAAACAGCTGTTTGAATGCGGCTGCTTTATTAGTTGTTTTGTTTAGTATTATGACTCAGATAATGGTTTAAAAGTTTTATTCATTTGCTATTAATTTGTTTTTTATAAATAAAGTCAAAATAGGACTGAATCGCAGTTCCCTGTCATTTTACAACATATTGTACTTTCCTGGTAATATGTTTTGACAATAGGAACTTGCAAGCCAATGAAAAGCTGTCCCATTTTTCTAAATGATATCCTTTAAAGCAAAACTCTGAAATATATAGCACTGACTTGTGCATAATAAAATTTGATGATTTTATCACCATGGATAATATTTCCCTTTCCTAGGCAATGGAAATAATTTAAAAGCCTCTCATTTCGCTTTTACAGCACAAAAGGCAACGGCAGATACCGGTTCCGTGTCGAGAAGCTGAATGCCTTCTGGATGCCTCCTTCAAAAGCATGATCAGGCAGGAGCTTCTCAGCCCCGAAGGCATGGAAAGGGGGACGGTGGAGGATTTTCTGGTGAACCCCAATGACTCTTCCTAATTCTCCATAACTGTAGTTGGGTGCAACACCATCCTTTCCTGCCGAGCTCATCCGTTCTCCCCTGTCCCAGCCATCTGGGCATGAACTCCTCAAGCAATGTAAGAAAACAGGAGGCTCTCCACTTGTTTTCCAGGGGTCCAAACAGGTATTTGTTTGCACTAAACAGAAGGCCGTATGACTGCACATGGCCAGTCTTCACGATGTTGACTGATACCTTCAAGATGGGACACTCAGAGGCAAAACTCAGAGAAGACTCTGAGTTACTCGGCTAGGAATGGACAGATCCCTCATGAACGAACACAAGAAAAAGAAGTATTTTATCTCTGAAAAACACTACAAACTTCGCATTTTAATAATAGTAAGCCTATAATAAGCTGCCACATGTTTTCAAACAAACGTAAACGTACCAGCTCTTTCAGAAGGAAACTTCTAATGGCTCTCTCCTGCTAGCCCATGCATGAAGCATTCCTTGTGGGCAACATACAGCTTGACTCTGACTGAGGGTCAGTTGTCTGCTCCATTTACAAAGGTTTGTGAAGCAATCGGAAGGCATTCTCTCTTCACTTGCCTGCCCTGAGGTTATTAAGTAGGACATTGTAAAGTGTGAGGCTCTTCTTGAAATATATGTTTACAATTAACCGAAGAACATTTCCTAAAAAAAGAGAAAGAAGGAGTCTGTCTTCAACAGAGGAAAACAGATCCAGTCAGAGAATTATCTAAGAGAGATCCAACAGAATCAGAGACTGGGGCTTTCACTCCTGGATCCTCAAATATACAACCTTTGGCAAGTCACGCAACTTCTCTGGGCCTCAGTCTCCTTATCTGAACAATAATAATAATAATACAGTCTCAGTGGTTGTTTAGAGAAATACTGGGGTAACATCTGCAAAGATAGATTCCGTAAAATATGGCGCCATAATGGGTGGTCCATAAACCTTCAATGAATGTGAAACAGTTATGTCAATCATTTGCTTCAATAATGATTCTAGGAAATTCTAGGAAATTGAAATTGAATATCCAGTTCCTTCTTCTTCTCTTCCCTGAACACCCACCTAATACACTACCCAGTAATCCCCCAACTAACCCTCTGTTCTTCTCCCATAGAAGTTCTAGGGGGTCTAGTGTAGCCACCACATAGGATCCTGGTGGCCAACTCCCACCGAGCACCCACAGGACTACCACTCAAGAGAAAAGTAGGATCGGGGGAAGGACCTTGGGGAGAGCTGTTTTTCGTGTTTCTATAAATGACTTCAGCACTCAGCCTTGAAGGTCAAGGCATTATCGGCAGATGATATGCTATCAGTATTGAGTAGAAAATGAGAAAAAAAAAATAGCGCAAAGGGTCACCTTACATGCAATAGTATATCTGTAGGAAAGATTGAAGCTTTTTAAATACGTTCTTAACAATGTACCTAGATTTTTTAGATTATTAGAAGTATGATTTTGTGTAGATTAGAAAGTCTCCACCCCATTCTTTTTGAGCTTATTGCTGGAAACTTCGGGAAATAAACATCTGGGCATAGGTCATTCCTTTGAGTAGGTTGGTGCTTGGCAAACATGAATTTCCATTTGGTGATTCACTATGTCAGTTGTAAAAATTTTATGTTATTTTTTTCATTTTGAAAACTACAAAGGATTTCTAGTTTAGGAAAAAAGAAGAAAGTATAAACACTCTTAATCACCACCCAGTTTTCACCACCCGCATTTTGCTGTATTTACTTTAGATGTTTCTACATACAGACTTCTAACCTATTAGATAAAATCAAAGATCCTTTTTCCAGTTTTTGATGGCTTCCCCCCTCACTCCTTCCTACAGAATACCATAGTACCAATGTGTATGACTCTATCTCACTCATGTTTCATGGTCTTACTCTGTCTCCCCCTCAGAAACAATATGGTGTGTGTGTGTGTGTGTGTGTGTGTGTGTGTGTGTGCTGATGCTACACATTAATGAGGTCGTCCTATTCTATACTTCTTTATCTTCCTTATCATTCTTTGTCATGTTTTCAGGATTTATCTGTGTTAACACATGTAGATCAATTTCACTGTATTTCATTGTAGAGATGAATGTGTGTTTGTACTTCATTGTAGGAATTCCTCATGGTGTATTTGAAATGCACATCTTCTAAGACTCCTTGTTTCCTACATCCTCACCAATACTTACTATTTGTCCAGTTTTCATTTTATAAAGTGACTCCCCATTATTTTAGTGTTCATTTCCATAGCTACTAGGGAGGTCCAACAACTCTTCATATGTTTATTGGTCATTTGGGCTTTATCTTCTGTGAAATTTGTTATTCCTACTCTTTGCCCATTTTTATTAACTATGTCTTTTTTTCTTACTGATGTGACCCAACTTAAAAAATTTGGGTAGAAATTACAGGCACAAGAACAGGGATCAGGACATTTAACTAGATATCTCATGAGCAAATATCAACCCATTCTTTGCACTGATCTAATTTCAGCCTAAAGACAATTCTGCAAAGGGATTATCATCATTATCTTTTCAAACATGAGGAACCCAAGGTTCAGAGAACTTAGGAAATTGTGTATGGTTCTCAAAACTAGTTCTGAATAAAGCCCTAGATTCACAATCTGCAAAGCCTTTACTCTTTCCGTCATCACTACACCCCCTCCTCAAAGGCTTATGTGTCCAACCGAGACAGAAATGCATGCAATGGTAACAGGCCAGTTGGCAGAGCCCAAGTCTCGCCTGGCCTGGGAGGGAAGCTAAACCTGGAAAGGCATAGGCCAGCCAGAGGTTGAGATGTTAGAGTTATTCTAAGTAGAGTGGCCCACAGAGAGCTCAGCCCTCTGAAAACAAAGGCAGGCCATTTGTGGGAGCAGTAGTGCCTGAGAGGGTTTTAATAGCTGTCCTTGCAAAGACCTAAGCAGAAAAACAGGAACAACTGCTCTTTGGCTCGAGAAAATGGAAGTTTAGCAAGAGGAAAGTGCAAAGCTCAGAAACACCATTGTGCAGATGAGAAAGCCAGCAGAACTGACCTTTTCAATAAATATCCGTTCAATGAGTGTATACATGAAAGTGGAAAAGAAGAAAAATAGATTCGCAACATGGGTAAGCTGCCCATGGTAGCTCACTGTAGCAGAGAAGAAAAACAGATAAGGCTACTACTGTTCCTTTCAGGACTCCTTTCTTTGTCATGCCTGTTTACCTTTCCACGTCTGCAACATGGAAAGGGGTCAAAGGGACCTTACCTTCGTTTTGCTTCTATTACACCCTTGGGCCTCTTCCCATATATCCTCAGCCCATTAAATAGACCTACCCTTGATCTCCTGTCAGGGGGCTTCCAAGAGGACATGAGATATACAGGACAGATGACTGAAACAAACTGACCCATTCTATAGGGAAGGACACCCAGGCCTAGAGACAGCCAGGAATATGCTCACAGTCACCGAGCACACCACCCTCTCTAGCCATTCTCTACTGCCAATAACAGACTTTACCTTTAGTTTTTCTGAAGTTGAAAGAGATCGACCTTTCATATATTGAGAAAAAGAAGCAAATAGGCACCAGTGTCTCTCAGATCTTAGGCACGAATTCCTTCTAAAAGTTTCCCCATTAGAATATGGAACCAAGAAGTGACCATGGGGTCATGTAGGGTAGAGAATTCGTTTGATTTACATAGAGGAAACATACAATAATCCTTCAGAACTATTCAAGAACGAGGAGGTGACAAAGACTTTTGAGTCCATTGTCTCAGCTGGCCCCCACACGGTGTCCTTGAAACACCCTTTCCCTTTACGCCTGAAGCTCAGGATACCCACAGAGAGCGAAGGCCTATCCCGAGACAATGGTCTAAAGTTTACACCCCACTTTTGTGGCTTTTTCCAGCTAAGTTCCACTTTTTCCAGCTAAGTTCTTCCCCACATCACACATACGGGAAGACTGATATGCAAAGAGAGGTCAGGACCACTGCCGTACTCATGTTCCCTGAATGCAGTGGCCTTCATTTATTCATTCAATCCATTTGCTTTATTCAGAATCTCTTGTGTGCCAGACTCTGTATGTGAGCAGAGTAGGTGGCAGTCCCTACCGTCATGAAGCTTAATTATTTGTTCTAGGCTTCTCGTCTTTTTTATATAAACAAGGTGCAAGACACTTGAACATAAATCTCTCCTTTTCCATCTTCCCAGGTGACTGAATTGCCACCATGGAAAACACATCCTTCTAGCTCTGAGAGCTCCAAAATATGTTTCACAGACCTGGTTAAAGCCTGGGGTGCGTCAGTACCCAGAGCCCTTTCCCCGCCATATATGCACAGGATTTCTTATCATTCCAATAAGGCCATACTTGCAGGTCAAATCATCCACACAACCAATTACACAGCGGTGTGGGGTTTGTTAACATAAAATGCAAATGTACTTGAAGAAGAACATAATGCTATTATTAGCTCTTAACTGTGCCCACGAGGATTCGAGCTATTTCTCAGACTTGATTACCACAATCCCCTAGGGTGCATGTTAGAAGGAGAGATTCCTGGATACCCCACAAATCTTCTGACTCAGGCCTGCCAAAGGTTGGGGGAGGGGGTCTGTGGCAAGGCCAGGATTTTTTTTTTTTTAAAGATTTACTTATTTACTTGAGAGAGAGTGGGAGAGAGAGAGTTGGGGGAGGGGCAGAGGGAGAGGAAGAGAGAATCTCCAGCGAGTCCTCCACTGAGCGTGGAGTCAGACATGGGGCTTGATCTCACGACCCCGAGATCATGACCTGAGCTGAAGAGACAGAGACTTAACCAACTGAGCCACCCAGGCGCCCCAGTGAGTCTAGGAGTTTTAAGAAACTCTTGCCTTAGACCACTCTTGCCAAGGTAGAAAGGACTCTAGACATTGAACTTGGGCTTTGGAGTTTTGAGGACTACTTGCAAGTAAAACCAAAAGGTGGTCCAAGTGTTTAAGTCAGGAGGGTGAGGGGCCTGGACAGGTCATCTATTCAAAGGAAGACAAGGCGAGAGCTAAGGAATGGGGAACTGGAGAACAGGGTGAGAAAGAGAAAAGGAGAACTCAGAGGAGGATTCAGGGTGCAGAGAGGTCAGGGGATCAGCTCTGGGACCAGCAGTTCAGGTTGGCCCATCACCAGGCTTTTCCAAATATGTACGTTTGTTAGCACAGTGCAAGCCAGTTAGACCAGGCACACCTGAACTCCAGCTGCTCATAAACAGAAGTACTTGCTTAATGCCTACTGCTGGCACCACTAGGAACTGGGTCAGCCCTTGATAATACATGGGCGGCCATCCAGAGCGTGTTAGGAAACCTGAGCCTGTCTGTGGCTTTCTCACGGCAAGTCTGTTCCTGTTTGGGCAACAGTGGTCAGAAGGTGTTCATGGAGGCTTTTGTCCATAATCCTTAAGATTCCTTGCTTGCTTCTTGCACTGATGAGGTTATCAAAAATCCCACTATGGGAGTCTGAGTGGCTCAGCTGGTTAAGTGTCTGATTCTCTGGATTTCAGCTCATGTCATGATCTCAGAATCTTGGGATCTAGCCTCACGTCGGACTCCACGCTCAGCAGGGACTCTGCTTGGGGGTCTCTCTTCCTCTCTCCCTGCCCCTCCCCCTGCTTGTGTTCTCTCTCTAAAATAAAAAAATCTTTTAAAAAAAAATCCCCTTTGTCTCATCCCTGAAATGCCCTTTTAAGTCGAGTAACACTAGATGCTTATCATCCAAGAGCTGTAACTGGTATAAGAATTCCCAAGCTTGACAACCCTGAGAAATTAGCAAAAATGGACCTTGTCTAATTTTAGGAACAAAAGCAGGGAAAATCTCAACTACCCAACTTTTAAAAAAAATGTACTTGTTGCCTGTAGGGCTGCTAAATATAATCTTGGAATATAGAAGGAGAAGGGAAATATGTTCATGGAGCCCCAAATTATTCACCCAATTTATTCACCCAATTTATTCACCATCTTTTACCTTAAATCATCGGCAAATTACAGTAGACACTTCAACAACATGGGTTCAAACTGTGCTTTCAATAAAATGCTACTTTATGATTTTCTTAATAACATTTTCATTTATCTAGCTTACTTTATTGTAAGAATACAATATATGATACATATACATATGTGTATATATGTATATACATACATATATGATACATATAACATATATGTTATATAACATATAACATATTTATATGTTTACATATAACATGTAAAATATGTGTTAATTGACTATGTTATTGATAAGGGTCTGGTCAACAGTAGACTATCAGTAGTTAAGTTTTGGGGGAGTCAAAATGATATACAAAATTTCTACTGCCCCAAACCCCACATTCTTCAAGGGTCAAATGTATGTCCTTACAAAGAATCTCAGTTAACCCTCAGAATGATATGATGAAGTAGAAATGATTGCGCCCAAATTACAGAAGAGAAAATTGAGGTTCAGAGTAGTCACGTGACTAGACTAGACTAGACTGAGCGATGAGACTCTGATCTAAACTCAAGGTTGATATTCTGATTCCAAAGAAAGAGATACACCATGTAATACAACTTGCAAATTTTCCCACAAGACTAATAAGGGTGTACTAATAAGAGGTATCTCCCAACTCGATCATGAAAGTAGGCAACTTCCCTTATTCATTTTTGCCTCCCTAGGGCCAAACACAGAGCTCAGAAAATGTTTGACGAATGAATGAATGGTTTAGCACACGTTCGAACTTTCAATGATTACAGCGTTGGATGATCTCTAAATGCCATTCCTATGTTTTAAGGCTTTTGATTCTCCTACAGAATCTCCACTCGGGGCTTTACTCCCATTTAATCATTTGCCATCAGGGCTGGAATCTAGAGAACTCTCCCTGGATTTTCCCAAATTCCCAGTTCAGCAATATCTGATTTTTCAAAACATCTTACATTGCATCTCAAAGGCATGTCTCTTGAGACATGAACAGACAACTAAATCAGGCCACCAGAATGTCTGAGGACAGTGGCATTGACAGGCAGACAGTGAGATGAGTCACTACGCCATGATGTCTGGGCGCCTTTGTCAAATCACCAGGTCCCAGGCAGGTGGTGGTTATGGACACCTGAGGGTCAGCTACAGGGTTACACCTCAGGTTGTCTCCAGCAAATTCCTTCTCGTGCGATGAGTCCCTGAAGCTGTTTCTGTATGTGAAACCTAGGCAGAGAGAAACATGGTCCCTTTTCCTTCCCCCCCTCCCTCAGTGGCTTACGGAGACCATCCATGGAGGAAAACAAGCTGTTCATAAGAGTAACCCTCCTTTGGGACCTGACAGCTGCAGCCTGACACCTGGGCTTGAACCCTAGTTCTACCAATTTCCAACTTTATCACTTCTGGCCATTGTTGCCATTTTCCTGAGCCCCAGCCTCCATGGGAATAGATAAATAGAAAGGTGAGGGGTGTCTGGGTGGTGCGGTCACTTAAGTGTCTGCCTTCAGCTCAGGTCATGATCTTGAGGTCCTGGGATCCAGCCCTGAGTCAGTTTCCTGCTCAGCAGGGAGTCCACTTCTCTCTTCCCCTCCCCCAGCTCAGGCTTGTGTGCGCGCGTTCTCTCTCTCTCTCTCTCTCTCTCTCTCTAATACATAAATAAATAAATAAATCTTTAAAAAATTAAAAACAATAATGAAGCAGGGGTGGAATCAGAGGGGTAATGAGCCATGAGAGACTACGGATTCTGGGAATCAAACTGAGGGTTTTAGAGGGGAGGGGTGTGGGGGGATGGGTTGGCCCAGTGATGGGCATTAAGGAGGGCATGGATTGCATGGAGCACTGGGTGTTATACGCAAACAACAAATAATGGAACACTACATCAAAAACTAATGATGTACCATATGGTGACATAACATAACATAATAAAAAAATTATTAAAATAATAATAATAATAGGGGGGAGGAGTCAAGATGGCGGAGAAGTAGCAGGCTGAGACGACATCGGGTAGCAGGAGATCAGCTAGATAGCTTATCTAACCATTGTGAACACCTATAAATCCAACGGGAAATCGAAGAGAAGAAGAGCAACAATCCCAGAAACAGAAAATCGATCACTTTCTGAAAGCTCCAACAATTGACTGCTTTCCTCGAGGCGCGACCGCAAGCCAGGGAGGCGGGGCTATTGGGCGCTTTGCTCTGAGAGCGCACTGAGGAGCGGAACCCCAAGCTCTCGGCTCCTCTGGGCCGAGAGATTGGGAGGCCGCCATCTTCATTCCCGTCCTCCGGAACTCTACGGAAAGCGCTCAGGGAACAAAAGCTCCCGAAAGCGAACCCGAGCGGATTACTTAGCCCGGCCCCTGGCAAGGGCGGTGCAATTCCGCCTGCGGCAAAGACACTTGAGAATCACTACAACAGGCCCCTCCCCCAGAAGATCAACAAGAAACCATCCAAAACCAACTTCAGTCACCAAGAACAGCGGAATTCCACAGCAGGAGAAAGCAAATCCTACCTGGACAAAATGACAAGGCGGAAAAACTCACCTCAAAAAAAAGAACAAGAGGCCGTACCGAAGGCTGGAGACCTAATCAATACAGACATAGGTAGCATGACAGATCTAGAGTTCAGAATGACAATTCTCAAGGTTCTAGCCGGGCTCGAAAAAGGCATAGAAGATATTAGAGAAACCCTCTCCGGAGAGATAAAAGCCCTTTCTGGAGAAATAAAAGAACTAAAATCTAACCAAGTTGAAATCAAAAAAGCTATTCATGAGGTGCAATCAAAAATGGAAGCTCTCACTGCCAGGATAAATGAGGCAGAAGAAAGAATTAGTGACATAGAAGACCAAATGACAGAGAATAAAGAAGCTGAGCAAAAGAGAGACAAACAACTACTGGAACACGAGGAGAGGATTCGAGAGATAAGTGACACCATAAGACGACACAACATTAGAATAATTGGGATTCCAGAAGAAGAAGAAAGAGAGAGGGGAGCAGAAGGTATATTGGAGACAATTATTGGAGAGAATTTCCCTAATATGGCAAAGGGAACAAACATCAAAATCCAGGAGATGCTAAGAACGCCCCTCAAAATCAATAAAAATAGGTCCACACCTCGTCACCTGATAGTAAAATTTACAAGTCTTAGCGACAAAGAGAAAATCCTGAAAGCAGCCCGGGAAAAGAAGTCTGTAACATACAAGGGTAAAAACATTAGATTGGCAGCGGACCTATCCACAGAGACCTGGCAGGCCAGAAAGAACTGGCATGATATATTCAGAGCACTAAACGAGAAAAACATGCAGCCAAGAATACTATATCCGGCTAGGCTATCATTGAAAATAGAAGGAGAGATAAAGAGCTTCCAGGACAAACAAAAGCTGAAAGAATTTGCAAACACCAAACCAGCTCTACAGGAAATATTGAAAGGGGTCCTCTAAGCAAAGAGAGACCCTAAAAGTAGTAGATCAGAAAGAAACAGAGACAATATACAGTAACAGTCACCTTACAGGCAATACAATGGCACTAAATTCATATCTCTCAATAGTTACCCTGAATGTTAATGGGCTAAATGCCCCAATCAAAAGACACAGGGTATCAGAATGGATAAAAAAACAAAACCCATCCATATGCTGCCTACAAGAAACTCATTTTAGACCCGAAGACACCTCCAGATTTAAAGTGAGGGGGTGGAAAACAATGTACCATGCTAATGGACATCAGAAGAAAGCTGGGCTGGCAATCCTTATATCAGATCAATTAGATTTTAAGCCAAAGACTATAATAAGAGATGAGGAAGGACACTATATCATACTCAAAGGGTCTGTCCAACAAGAAGATCTAACAATCTTAAATATCTATGCCCCTAACATGGGAGCAGCCAACTATATAAACCAATTAATAACAAAATCAAAGAAATACATCGACAGTAATACAATAATAGCAGGGGACTTTAACACTCCCCTCACTGAAATGGACAGATCATCTAAGCAAAAGATCAACAAGGAAATAAAGGCCTTAAATGACACACTGGACCAGATGGACATCACAGATATATTCAGAACATTCCATCCCAAAGCAACAGAATATACATTCTTCTCTAGTGCACATGGAACATTCTCCAGAATAGACCACATCCTGGGTCATAAATCAGGTCTCAATCGGTACCAAAAGATCGAGATCATTCCCTGCATATTTTCAGACCACAATGCTCTGAAGCTCGAACTCAATCACAAGAGGAAATTTGGAAAGAACGCAAATACATGGAGACTAAACAGCATCCTTCTAAAAAATGAATGGGTCAACCAGGAAATTAAAGAAGAATTGAAAAAATTCATGGAAACAAATGATAATGAAAACACAACAGTTCAAAATCTGTGGGACACAACAAAGGCAGTCCTGAGAGGAAAATATATAGCAGTGCAAGCCTTTCTCAAGAAACAAGAAAGGTCTCAAATACACAACCTAACCCTACACCTAAAGGAGCTGGAGAGAGAACAACAAAGAAAGCCTAAACCCAGCAGGAGAAGAGAAATCATAAAGATCAGAGCAGAAATCAATGAAATAGAAACTAAAAAAACAATAGAACAAATCAACAAAACTAGGAGCTGGTTCTTTGAAAGAATTAATAAGATTGATAAGCCCCTGGCCAGACTTATCAAAAAGAAAAGAGAAAGGACGCAAATAAATAAAATCATGAATGAAAGAGGAGAGATCACAACTAACACCAAAGAAATACAAACAATTATAAGAACATACTACGAGCAACTCTATGGCAACAAATTTGACAACCTGGAAGAAATGGATACATTTTTAGAGATGTATAAACTACCACAACTGAACCAGGAAGAAATAGATAACCTGAACAGACCCATAACCAGTAAGGAGATTGAAACAGTCATCAAAAATCTCCAAACAAACAAAAGTCCAGGACCAGACGGCTTCCCAGGGGAATTCTACCAAACATTTAAAGAAGAATTAATTCCTATTCTCCTGAAACTGTTCCAAAAAATAGAAATGGAAGGAAAACTTCCAAACTCATTCTATGAGGCCAGCATCACCTTGATCCCAAAACCAGACAAGGATCCCACCAAAAAAGAGAATTACAGACCAATATCCTTGATGAACACAGATGCGAAAATTCTCACCAAAATACTGGCCAATAGGATCCAACAGTACATTAAAAGGATTATTCACCACGACCAAGTGGGATTTATTCCAGGGCTGCAAGGTTGGTTCAACATCCGCAAATCCATCAATGTGATACAATACATTAATAAAAGAAAGAGTAAGAACCATATGATACTCTCAATAGATGCTGAAAAAGCGTTTGACAAAGTGCAGCATCCCTTCCTGATTAAAACTCTTCAAAGTGTAGGGATAGAAGGCACATACCTCAACATTATCAAAGCCATCTATGAAAAACCCACCGCAAATATCATTCTCAATGGAGAAAAACTGAAAGCTTTTCCGCTAAGGTCAGGAACACGGCAGGGATGTCCGTTATCACCACTGCTGTTCAATATAGTCCTAGAAGTCCTAGCCTCAGCAATCAGACAACAAAAAGAAATTAAAGGCATCCAAATCGGCAAAGAAGAAGTCAAACTATCACTCTTTGCAGATGATATGATACTATATGTGGAAAACCCAAAAGGCTCCACTCCAAAACTGCTAGAACTTATACAGGAATTCAGTAAAGTGTCAGGATATAAAGTCAATGCACAGAAATCAGTCGCATTTCTTTACACTAACAACAAGACAGAAGAAAGAGAAATTGAGGAGTCAGTCCCATTTACAATCGTACCCAAAACCATAAGATACCTAGGAATAAATCTAACCAAAGAGGCAAAGAATCTATACTCAGAAAACTATAAAGTACTCATGAAAGAAATTGAGGAAGACACAAAGAAATGGAAAAATATTCCATGCTCATGGATTGGAAGAACAAATATTGTGAAAATGTCTATTCTACCTAAAGCAATCTACACATTTAATGCAATCCCTATCAAAATCCCATCCATTTTTTTTAAAGAAATAGAACAAATAATCCTAAAATTTATATGGAACCAGAAAAGACCTCGAATAGCCAAAGGAATATTGAAAAAGAAAGCCAAAGTCGGTGGTATCACAATTCCAGACTTCAAGCTCTATTACAAAGCTGTCATCATCAAGACAGTATGGTACTGGCACAAAAACAGACATATAGACCAATGGAACAGAATAGAGAGCCCAGAAATAGACCCTCAACTCTATGGTCAACTAATCTTCGACAAAGCAGGAAAGAATATCCAATGGAAAAAAGACAGCCTCTTCAACAAATGGTGCTGGGAAAATTGGACAGCCACATGCAGAAAAATGAAATTGGACTATTTCCTTACACCACACACGAAAATAGACTCAAAGTGGATGAAGGACCTCAATGTGCGAAAGGAATCTATCAAAATCCTTGAGGACAATGCAGGCAGCAACCTCTTTGACCTCCACCGCAGCAACTTCTTCCTAGGAACATCGCCAAAGGCAACAGAAGCAAGGGCAAAAATGAACTATTGGGATTTCATCAAGATCAAAAGCTTTTGCACAGCAAAGGAAACAGTTAACAAAACCAAAAGACAACTGACAGAATGGGAGAAGATATTTGCAAACGACATATCAGATAAAGGGCTCGTATCCAAAATCTATAAAGAGCTTATCAAACTCAATACCCAAAGAACAAATAATCCAGTCAAGAAATGGGCAGAGGACATGAACAGACATTTCTGCAAAGAAGACATCCAGATGGCCAACAGACACATGAAAAAATGCTCCACATCACTCGGCATCAGGGAAATACAAATCAAAACCACAATGAGATACCACCTCACACCAGTCAGAATGGCTAAAATTAACAAGTCAAGAAATGACAGATGCTGGCGAGGATGCGGAGAGAGGGGAACCCTCCTACACTGTTGGTGGGAATGCAAGCTGGTGCAACCACTCTGGAAAACAGTGTGGAGGTTCCTCAAAAAACTGAAAATAGAGCTACCCTACGACCCAGCAATTGCACTCCTGGGTATATATCCTAAAGATACAAACGTGGTGCTCCGAAGGGGCACGTGCACCCGAATGTTTATAGCAGCAATGTCCACAATAGCCAAACTGTGGAAAGCGCCTAGATGTCCATCAACAGATGAATGGATAAAGAAGATGTGGTATATATACACAATGGAATACTATGCAGCCATCAAAAGACATGAAATCTTGCCATTTGCGACGACGTGGATGGAACTAGAGGGTATCATGCTTAGCGAAATAAGTCAATCGGAGAAATATAACTATCATATGATCTCTTTGATATGAGGAAGTGGAGATGCAAGGTGGGGGGGTTTGGGGGGAGGTAGGAAAAGAAAAAATGAAAAGATGGGATTGGGAGGGAGACAAACCATAAAAGACTCAATCTCAAGAAACAGACTGAGGGTTGCGGGGGGGAAGGGGGATGGGAGAGGGTGGTGGGGAAATGGACATTGGGGAGGGTATGTGCTATGATGAGTGCTGTGAAATGTGTAAACCAGACGATTCACAGACCTGTACCCCTGGGGATAAAAATACATTATATGTTTATTAAAATAAAAAAAAATTAAAAAAAAATAATAATAATAATAAAAACAGAAAGGTGAGAATGCTACTTTTGCCATCAGGGAGTCATGAAATTTAACAGAAAGACTCTGCCCAGCACCTTATAAGCTTTTGGCAAATGTCAATTATTATTATTGTGGTGCTTTTGGCTCTTAATACCCTTTTATTTTTTAAATTAAATGGAGTATCTGGTGGAGATCTGCTGCTTACCACTTTGACGACATCTGAGTATATGGGAGACACTTTTGTCCTTTACAGGCTCATAGAACCTAGTGGTCTTCAGCCCACTCCCCCAGAGTGTGCCTCTCGCTTTAGACAAGGTGAAGACCCAGAGAGGTGGCACCATCCCGAATCATACTAGTAAGACACCAGGATCAGATATCAGGTTTCCCAAAGCGTCTCCTGTGCTTGCTTTACGATGCCATCTTCTCCTCGCCTGGTTCACACTCCTTCCTTAGTGTCCAAATGAATATCTCTCTAGAACCCCAAAATACTGTTGCTAGCCGTGGAAACTGCCAAAGGAAAAATTCACATGTCTCTTCAGTCCTCACGTTTTAAAAATTCTCTTACTCTTAAAATATAAGAAGGAAACTCTTTTCTTAGATTCAGCATAGATTTCTGGTAAGCAAAGCACACGAAATCAAAAAGGAGAGGTAGTTTCAGTAAGGTCTGGAGCTCCAGAATGTTCACATCTTCTTCCATTGAAAGATCTTGTTTTTAATGAGATTCTCATCCAATATTTAGACCAAAGAGCTTCACGATGTGACGACATTATTGGGGGGATAAAATTCCTCTGTAGAGATCCTTCGTGGAGATGAACATAAGCACTAGAAGTTAAGCATTAGAACTTTTAAACGCCATGCCCCGCTTTCGCAAAGGACAGTGTATTAGAACACTGCTGTCCTGTAGAGAGGACCCTCAGTTACAGATGTCAGGACCTGGAGGTCCTCTGTCCTCATATGAAGGTCATGTCTCCGTGAAGACGGAGCTATGTCTGGCTTTTCACTACAGCATTTCTACAGCCTAAAGGGGTGTCGATCGGATGGTGGCTGGTAAGAACACTTGCTGCTGTCATTGGTGCTCAGGGGCAAGTTGTTGAATAAAGGACATTCATTAGGCTTCTGATTTCTTGATAGAGTTCAATAAGTCAACAAGAACAGTAACAGTGATATTGAGAAACAAGCAGGAAGAGCTTGGTCAGCCAAGATGGGGCTCTGCCCTTTATCTGCCACACTACCCACTTTATTTTCCTGGTCTTCACAGATCTCTGGAGCATCATTGTTTGGGTGTGCTGCTCCTGCCTGTTTCTGGGTATTACACTATTTCTAGGAATTCACACAATAAGCAGGTTTTGGAGGAACACCAACTTATTCCCAGACTTCCCTTTCTCTGGTCATTTCTCAGAATTCAGGTCAGTTTCTATCTGTAAGTCTTCCTGTCACCTGTTCCCAGCTTTTGGCTTTGGTATTCTCCATGGGACACATGGACATTGTCACGGGGCCACCCCCTGGCTTAAATCACTTCTTATCTCATTGTGGAAGGGGACCAGCTCCTCCTTCACAGCAGAAGGGATTGCTGTTGAGTCAGGAGACCTGCAGCAACTTCCCAACAATCTGATCTTTGGGAATAAGTTAAGTTAGGTTTTTTTTTTTTTTTTTAAGATTTTATTTATTTACTTGACAGACAGAGATCACAAGTAGGCAGAGAGGCAGGCAGAGAGACGGGGGGAGGGGGAAGGGAAGCAGGCTCCCTGCTGAGCAGAGAGCCCGATGTGGGGCTTGATTCCGGGACCTGGGATTATGACCTGAGGCGAAGGCAGAGGCTTTAACCCACTGAGCCACCCAGGCGTCCCAAGAAGTTAAGTCTTTAATAAAGAAAACAAAGACACAGCTGAAAGGCGGGAGACAAAATGGTATTTATGTTAGAAATGGATTCCAATATAAAACAAGTCTGTCGGTACCATGGTGTTAACTCAGGGGGTAATAAAATGATCCTGTGACCTAGGGGTGGCAGAGAGAAGCCTCTCGGAGTCAGATCTCAGATGGGATGGAAGACAAGGTGTGGAAGAAAACAGCAGAGGTTTCTAGTTAAAAGGTGACCTTGTTTCCAAGCTTTCAGTAATGGTGTTCTGGTTCAGAATCTCTCATCTCACTGCCCCAACCCTGCCCCAACCCTGCCATTTCTGCCTGGAGGCTGCATTTGTTGGCACAAAGTTATTCCCAGCTTCTGGAGCCCAACTACTCATTCGAAAATATCCCTTTCCTCTGTCCCCCACCTCCTGCTTGTGCATGTGCCCGTGCAAGTGCTCTCTCTCTCTCTCAAATACATAAATATATTTTATTTATTTATTTATTTATTTATAAATATATTTTTAAATGGCATAAGTTCCATTGTTCACATTAAATTCAGAAAAAAAAACAAAAAAAAGTCAACAATCCTACACTCAGATATTTTCATATTTTGTTCATTTAAACTGTGAGGCTAGACATCATTGAGATCCCATTAGGAACTTAGTCATATTTTCAATCATTATGCCTTTGTGAATCACTATGCTGGAATCTAGAAGGTTCTTCCTCAACATAACTTTTATGACAGCCTAACAGTCCAGACTAAGAATTTACAGGAATTAATTTAGCCAGCACCCTACTCTTGGACAGTCAGTGGGTCTCCAATATTCCTATCACACCCCCTTTGCTTCTTTTGCTTCACCTTATGAGCATGGGGTGAAGATAAGGAACAGAGTGGATACACGTGTGTGTGAGATCAGGTGTGTAAAGGCCCCGGGACCAGGCATTCCCCAACAGCCTCACCACACAGAAGGCCCCTCTTGGCCCTGATGGCCACCTGCCAAGAATGGCCTCCACCGAGCATGCTGGGGGTTTGAGTTTCCTTCTCTGAGACCAAGCCCAAAACCATCATCTGAACCAGCCAACTTGGCCATCTATCACTAGAAGGACTGCTGTCAGAACCTGGGAGATGACTGATTTAGTCAATAGCAATGTCCCTTCCTTCCCACCTCTGCCCTTCTCTCAGAGGTAGAGCGAGACAGGCAAGTCTGAAAGGTCCCCGCTGACACCTCCCCTGCCCCCCAACTCAACCCAAGCAGGACTTGCACTTTGCCTGTTGTTTGGGACTATGACTGCTAAAATCCTCTTTACTCCCCCAGTGCTTGGCAGAGTTCTGGGCCCCGAGCAGGCACTCAAAGCACTTATTGCTCTTCATTTGCTAAGATGAAAATGAATTAAGGCGGATTTTTTTTTTTTTTATAAACACCATGGAAAAAACAGTGAGCGTCGTGACCTTCAGTGGTCAAACAATTTCTGCAGGCCATTGATATCATTCACAGTTGTGCAACCCTCTCTTGAAAGTGTCTTCAGAGTCAGATGACAAACTTCACAGCAGAACAAACGTGTTGACTTTCAGCAGAAGCTCCTTTCTGACCACTGCAGCGTTACTCACTTTGATGACCCGATTTGGTGCTGCACGATGACTGGCCTAGAGTCTCAAAGCTCGGGTTGAAGAATTTGCTGGCATGTTCAGCTATGTTGCTGCAGGGCTTTTTGGGAATTCCCAAAATGCTCTGAGCTCTGGCCACACAGCTGAGATCCTGGGGAACTTCCGGGCCAATCTTCTGGGAAGGGGGCCAGGTCCGTGCACCTGGAATCCTTTGGGAGGACTTGTGTTCACCTTTGTTCCAAGACACACACCATTGCCTGGGACTTAAAAGCCAATTTCTGCCATCCCCAAAATAGCCCACCCCCGCTTTCTGCACAGGCTATTCACTCTATGAGTGGGAACAGAAATGAAAAGGCAATCACTCTGTCTCAGGTGGACTAAATAAGACAGCGCCAAGACACCCAGCCTAGGGCCACGCTGGGCAAGGCAGACATGCAGGCTCATTGCTCTAAATGAAACCCCAAGGGAAGCGTCTGAGACACTCCCTAGGAAGGACTGCTCTAACAGGAAGTGGCTTCTTAGTATTTTGTTAGGGCGGAAAATGCCTCTCTAATTTAAAGCTTCCTGACTTTTGATAAAAACCGTCTTTAAGAAAATCACAAGAGAGGAAGAATATAAGCCCCAGCTACTCTAAGTGGTATGTTTGTGATAAGAACTAAGTGTTTTTTTTTTTTCTTTTTCAGTGAAGGCTCCAATGGATGAAAGCCACAGATGGCATTTGCCAGATGAGTCCAACTCATCTTCTTGTTAAAAAAAAAAAAAAAAATCACTTAGTGGCCACAGTCCACAGACAAATCATGCAAACATAGAGCACCGTGTGTGTGAGCACGTCAGCATGGCTGGGCTCCATTCCAAAGGGTCATTCATGTATGAGGCTGTGGATTTAAAAATCCACACTGGGTCCAGCTGCCCCCACCCCCCCACCACCAAAAGCACTTGGAAGAAATGACCTAAACCCATAATATATTGGTCTATTCCAACCAACTCCCCTATTACCCAGCCTAAGAATATACACTGAACTCTGTTTCTGGGACTCCACAAAGTTCCCAAAAGAGGATTCACTTCTGCCCCAAATGTCCATCACTTCTGCTCCCTTGCTTGCCCCTCCTCTTCCAGTGAATACCTCTTACTCAAGACTAAAGAAACTTCAAGATGAGACAGCCACACACTCCTTAGATAAGAGCCACTTGAGAAATTAACCTCGTGCCCAGTTCTCTCTGACCTGTGACAGTCTTCACCTCTTTCCTAAATAAAGGAGCCAATGAAGATGAAAACAGTTCTCTTATTTGTCTAAAAGGCTAGTCAAGAGAGAGTAGCAGCCCCCACCATCATTGTCCTCAAGGAGATGGGTTGGGTTAGGCTGCCAAGAATAAAAGGGGTGTGTTCGTGTGTGTATGTTTGTACATGTGTGATGTACATTTATGTGTGAGAGTCAGGAGGCCACAGCATGGCTTCCATGTTACTTTCCAGGGCATCCATTGGGTTGATAATAGTGCGTGTGTGTGTCGGGGGGGGGTTGCTATTCATACCCAGAAACTATCCAACATCCTCTTCCTAATGAGATCTGCACACCCAGTAACAGCTGTGGGTGCCACCATCTCCTCAATTTCCATCAGCCAGAAAGCATAAAACAGGCACAGTACTCTAGAGGGAATTTAAACCTAGACCCCAGGTCCTGTCCTACTTGACCTCATCATAAGGTCAAAGGCTATGCAAGTTATAGGGAGAGATTTGTTGACAAGGACCTAATCAGAACGTATGACCAGAGCCATGGGAGTTGGAAACCAGTTGAATTCCTCAGACGTTCATTGAATGTCTAAGTATCAGGCCCTGTGTTGGGTGCTGGGTACTGAGAACTAATAAGACAAGGGGCCTACCCAAAGGCATTTCACAGCTTGATCCAGTAGATGGGCAAAAGCACATAATCAGGACATCGGTGCTAACAGAACAAGCCTGGGGTCATGTAGTTGGAGGAGAACTTCCCAGAGCGAGTCACATCTGAGTTCATACCCGAATGATGAGTCAGACCTGGCCCGGGGATGACCACTGAGAGGAGCATTCCGGGAAGAGGCGGGGATATAAATAAAGGTATGAAAACTTGAGATAAGTATACGTAGCTTGGTTTTACGGGAGTGTCGCACATGAGATGAAGAAACACGGAGCCCATGAGGTGGACAAACAGGTCAGAGCAGGGGCAAGCGTGCTCAGATTTGCAATATAGGGTGTTGTTGAGAACTGAACTGTAGCAGGTAGGATTAAAGAGGCAAAGAAGAAAAAGGGGCCAGACAGTGTACTATGGGAATATTCTAGGTGATAAAGCTACTCAGGTCCACCTGGATACAGGCCATTGTCAATGGGGCTTTGGACTGCCATAATTCATACATAAGTTTGGATGTTTCTAGATTAAGGAATCAAGTTGGTAAGGGTGTCTGCTGCCGTGGGGAAGAAACTACCCAGGCAGCATGATGCATGGCACTCGTTAACCTAAAACTGTACAGAATCCAACCACATCTATTCTTCACCCACAAAGGTTGATTCAACTAGTATGTAGGAGAGAATGACGTGTTCACAAGGCCTATTACTAATTAGCCAACAAAGGCATCATCCACAGCCAGGAGATAAGATGTGTCCATGAACCCAGAAGTTTGAGGAGTCCCATGTTTTTAGTAGAGTATTTTTATGGACACTTCATCATATAAGCATGATGGATTATTAATTCAATCTCTAGTAAACCCCCCCCCAACATCCCAGAGGATAGAAGGTGGGGCTGACAATTCCAAGTTTCTATTTATGGTTTGGTATTTCTGGTGACCAGTCCCCATCCTGAAGCTATCCAGGAGCCCATCAAGAGTCATCTCATTAGAACAAAAGATACTCTTATCATCCAGAAAATGCCAAGGGATTGAGAAGCTCTATGCCAAGAACCAGGTGGCAGAGAACAATATATATATTTTCTATTAATTCACAAACCTATAGCATTTCCCCTGTAATATTGACCTTATGTTTTCATCTCTGTTCTTACCACTTCGTCAAAGAAGGCCAATTTTTCCCCCAAAAAACTGATGTGTGTGTATGTGTGTGTGTGTTTGTAAAGCAAACATGTCACAAGGAATAAGTGTTTATAGTCGTATCAACCAATCCATAGGTGCAAGAAAAACTCCATCCCTTGGTCAATTTGGTAGAGAAATGGGGACATCAATACAACAAGGAATCCAAGGCACTTTATCTGAAGAAATCCTCTTTTGTTCTGAGAAAACAAGAAAAACAACCACCATGGTAGTTGTCTATCCAAACCAAAAAGTGACCTGACTTGTCAGTTTGGCTCAATCAAGAGGTGCCCTATACACATGGCGCACAGTCCCGTGCTTAGCAGGAAATGTTTCCTTCATCATGGTTCTTTAGTAACCTCCAACACAAGACCAAGAAACTCTGAATATGCTACTCAACCAGCACCATAGAGAGGACAGCATCCCGGGGATTTTGCTCATGACAGAGGCAGGGAGAGACCTAGTGAGTCACCAAGCACGTTGCCATTTTAAATCCTAAAGAAATTCCCCTGTCATCATGGCAAAGTGGCCATTTCCTGCTTGCAGACCAAAACCCTGCTCTGAGCTCTGCCATTCATTATTTGGGTGTTGGTGTCAGAGACTTGTAAGGAAGTGACAGGTGTTTTTCAATGATGGAATCTTAAACTCAGGGCCTTGCAAAGTTGAAAAAAATCGGTATAGAATTCAAAAACTAATCACTATATTGTACACCCAAGACTAGTATCACACCAGATATTAACTAACTGGAATTTAAATAAAAACTTTTAAAAAAGAAAAATTCGAAAATTCATTCAAATTTTCTCTTTTCTTGAGCAGCTCGTATCTTCTCGCAGTTGTGTGGAATGTTCAAAGAGGCAGAGCATAAGCAGAACCATGAGATCTCACGTCACAGTAATCATAGCTAACATTCTAGGGGCTGTGTGTGTATCAGCCATCATGTAGGGGTTTAAAAGCTATTCACCCATTTTTCCCTCATGAAAGCCCTACAACAATGACACTATCATTCTGCCCATTTTATGGACAAGGAAACTGAATGCTAGAAGAGGTAAGGCCCTTGTTAAGGCGGCATATTTAGGCAGCAATGAAGCAGACATTCAGTTAAGACTGCAGACTATACACCCTGTACCAGGCCTTGGTTTGTCCACTGCCTCTGCCCTTCACCAGGTATCACCTTGGAAAAGTGCTCCATTATCTCTGTTTTTTCAGGGGAGTAACTGGGTAATTACATTTACCTCATTGGTTTTTTGTCAGGACTGGAGGAGTCCATGCATGTAAGGGAAACAGCATGGAGGCTGAGACCCCAATGTTGACCCCCAATATATCAGCTACCACTACTACCATTTCTAGCTATCCTCCCCAGTATGCCCAGTTTAATCACTAAGTAGCGAAATTTCTGCTGCCACACCATTGGGCCTCCAACCCGCACCTGTCCCTGTGAAGTCTGTCCCCTGTGACTTCCTCTACAGGCTTGTATGTGAACCACTGCCTGTTTCCTCTCCCATGGCCAACTTGGCCCAGCTCAGCCATCACATGGGGCTGCTGGAGGTGTCTTAGCATCAGCTGACTTGGGGGGACCGGCCCTTTGAAAAATCTAACCAAGTTTTTGTTTATCCAAAGGCTGTTTTGGGGGGGTTACATTGGCTCAAAACTCAACCTGCAAATTTGATAAACTCTTTTCAGCAGCTGAAGTTGCTCCAAGATGACTCCCATGACCCTCCAATGTAATTTCCTGTTCCCTAGATAGCCTTTAAGTAAATGCATGCCCCCCAAACTCCCCAAGTTTCTTGAGAATCCATCCAGTCATTTTCATATGACCATAACATATTTCATTTGTGTAAGTTTATTATTTGTATAAACATATGATAAGGTGAATAAACATATATTATAGACTCTTTTCACAGAAGTTACTGTTTTTATTTTTATTTTTATTTTTAAAGATCTTATTTATTTGACAGACAGAGATCACAAGTAGGCAGAGAGGCGCCAGGCAGAGAGAGAGAGGGAAGCAGGCTCCTTGCTGAGCAGAGAGCCCGATGTGGGGCTCGATCCCAGGACCCCTAGACAATGACCTGAGCCGAAGGCAGAGGCTTTAACCCACTGAGCCACTCAGGTGCCCCGTTACTGATGTTTTTAAATCAAGAGGCGTATGGAGGACAGATTCAGTAATCATTTTCTACCACTCCATTTTGATGAGACCTGGTAGACTTGACCTGAGGTCTAACACTTGACCACTCTGATCCTCAAGCTATTCTTCTGTTTGGTGGAAATGGCAACTGTAATTCTGCAGACTTACTGAAGGCTTACTATGTGTCTTGTTTCATGGTACTGTTCTAAACCTTGTCAATTTTCTTAGTAGGATTAGTACAGAAGAACAGAGAGCTAGTGACAGAATCCTGCTTAAAAATTCCATAGTGAAAAAAAAAATTCCATAGTGAAATTTATAAAGACCCTACATTAGTTCTTCCAAATCCAACTACTTGAAAATACCTTTTTCTCACCGTAGGCATGGTTTTCTTCTCATATTATTTCACTGTAATTATCTGTACTCCACTCTCTTAAAAGTAGCACTCCCCTTACTGGTTGATTCCAAAGCACTTAGAGAAAAATAAGAAATGAATGTTCTTCCAAGCAGTGAATTTTGGAAAAAAATTAATGGACAATATAAAAATTAAAAAGCATATTTGGCTTGTCTGCCTAAGAGGGAGCAAGTGTCATTTTGAATTAAATTACTCAATTTTCTACAATCCTTTAAAAAATAAAAATTGTAAATGTAGGCAAATTCAGAGAAATAAAACTATCTACATTTCCACTTCCCAGTGTATGTCCTGCCTATATCAAACTGTCTTCCAACTCTTTATAAAAAATTTAAAGAAAAAATATTCTTCCTCCCTCCCTCCCTTCCTTCCTGTCTTTCTTCCTTCCTCCCTCCCTCCTTCCCTTCCTTCCTTCTTTCCCTTCCCTTCACTTCCTTCCCAGAGAGGGGGTGGCTGGACAGAGCAAGAGAGAGAGAGTCTTCAGCAGTCTCCATGTCCAGCATGGAGCCCGATGTAGGGCTTGATCTCACCACCCTGAGATCATGACCTAAGCCAAAATCGAGTCCCACACTAAGCCGACTGAGCCACCCAGGGGCCAGGAAAAAATATTCCTTTTAAATTTAAACTCAAAGTCATCATTAAGAATTCAAACCGTACAGGAAAAATCATATGCAAAGATGAAAATGTAATAAAATTCCTCCTGGAATTGGCCACCATGAATCCTAGGGAAGCCACTCAGCTTCGTGCTGAAGCGCAAGACTCAGGAGCCAGTCTGGCTGCTTTCTGATGACTCCTGGTCCCCTCTGTGTGTTTGTGTGTGGATACACCTATGTCTCGGTTTCCTCATCTGAAATGCCAGGGTGAGAATATATAGGCTAATCTACACTAGAACACCTAGAATTTTGTTTGACATGCACAAAATGTTAGCTATGATTACTCGTTTTTGTCATAATTATTACAACAGGCATCTTTCTATCCGGACTCAGAGCAGGAAGGATCACTAGCTAGTCAGAAATACCATCATGAACATGAACATGGGACCATTCTCTAGATTCCAGATTTGCTAAAATTAACATGTTTAATTTTTTTTTGTGCTCAAGTTGAATTTGGAAGAAAAAGGACTAATTAATGGGAAACTTTTTATTGAAATAAATGCCTCTTTCCCATAAAAAGTGTTAATTCCAAAAAGATAGCTCTAAAGTAAAAAATGGAGGTTAATGGGAAAAAACAAAAGTGGGAGCCATTTAAAAAATAATCTTCATGCCTTAATTTTTAGCCTATTAGCATTTCTGTGAGGATTCTCCTTGTCACTTACAAATTTTTGTTACTTTAGATCATGATGTTCATGTGGATGATGGTCACAATTAGATCTGTACCTATAATTCTTAAAATTATTGATGAGTTTACATTGACTCTGTATTCACTTTATACATTTCTGCATTCTGATCTGTTTTCCTTTTTTAACCTCTTAGCTGGATACCACTCAAACAGGATTTTCCTGCAGTTGTTTTGTTTTTAATTTCCAAAATGACTAGTGTATATTCTTTCAATTCTTGACAGCATCTCCTTATTACCTTTACATTAATAATAGCAACTTGGTGATGCATAACATTTTAGGGTAATTCTTTTATTTTTCTGGCACAGAATATTATTGTAGAAAAATCTGAGGCCAGTTAACTTTCTTTTTTTTTTTTTTTTTGGCCTTGAAAAAAAAACTTTTACTTTTTCACTCCTTGCTTAGGTTCATGAAATAAATCTATTTATAAAGCTCAATAGCTCAATTGGGTTTGGTCTCAGTATTTTGAAAAATATATATAGTTATTGTTTATTTTGGGAAAATTTTCTTGTATTACATGCTATCTTGTTTATATATACTTTTTTTTCCCATTTGTTAGACATGAATCATTTCTATATTAACCTAGCTGAATCACTTCTATATTAATGTATCAGTTTCTTTCCTATTTTAAAAGTTTATTCATTCATTCATTTATATATTTGTTTATTTTTAAAAGAATTTATACTTTAGAGTAGTTTTAGGATCACAGCAAAATTGAGAGGCAGGTACAGAGAATTTCTATATACTCTCCCCCAAACAGGCATATATAGTCTCCCCCATGATCAACATCCCTCCAGAGTGATGTATTTGTTACAGTTAATGAAACTACATTATCACCCAGAGTCCATAGCTTAAATTAGGGGGTTCTACATTCTAGGGGTTTGATCAAATGCATAAAAGCATGTATCCACCATTAGAGTATCATACAGAGTTCTTTCGCTGGCCTGACAGTCTGTGCTCCCTCTATTCATCCTTCCCTCCCTTCTAATTCCTGGCAACCACTGATCATGTGTTTGTTTTTTTGTTTTGTTTTGTTTTGTTTTACTGTCTCTATGGTTTTGCCTTTTCCAGAAAGTCATATAGCTGGAATCACACAGTATGTAGCCTCATCAGATTGGTCTCTTTCACTTAGTAACAAGAATTGAAAGTTCCTCCATGTATTTTCATGGCTTGACACGTCATCTGATTGTTGTGTTGATTAATATTCTATTGCATGGATGTACCACTTTATTTCTCCATTAGCCTGCATAAGGACATCTTGGTTATTTCCAAATGTTGGCAATGACGAATAAAGTCACTGTAAACGTCCTTGTCAAGGTCTTTGTGTGAACATAACTTTTCAAATCCTTTGGGCAAATTACTGGGGATTTCTGGATGCTATGTAAGAGTAAGTTCAAGTTTGTAAGAACCTCCAAACTATCTTCCAGAGTGACGGTACCCTCTTGCATTCCCACCAGCAATGAAGAAGAGCTCCTATGGCTCCAAATCCTTACCAGAATTTGGTGCTGTCCATGACCTGAATTTTGGCCGTTCTAAGAGGGGTTTAGTGGTATCTCACTATAGTTTTGATTTGCAATTTCCTGGTGACATATGATATAGAGCAACATCTTTTCAGTAGTCTCCTACTATAATATTGGACGCATCTATTTCTCCCTGAATTCCTATCATTTTCTCTGACATATTTTGATGGGTGCCCTACATGTTAAGATCACGTCTTCTTGGAGAATTAAGCCCTTTTAGCATTATGCAATGTCTTTTTTTGCATAAAAAAAGATAACTTTCCTTGCTGTGAAGCCTGTTCTGTCTGCAATTAATATTGCTACTGCGGCATTCTTTCTGTTAGTGTTAGCATGGTATAATTCTCTCCATCCATTGACTTCTAATCTATATGCATCTTCATATTTTAAGCAGATTCCTTGTAGGGAATATGGACTTCGGCCTTGTTTTTTGATTCACTCTTACAATCTTGGTTCTTTAATTTGTATGTTGACCATTGAGGTTTAAAGTAATGACTGACAGAGTTGAATCAATATCTACCATATTTTCACTCTTTTCTATTTGTTGTCCTTGTTCTTTGTTCTTATTTTTGTCTTCCACTCCTTTTCTGCCCTTTTAGGGTTTGAATAGATCATTTTTCATGATTCAATTTTCTCTCTCAGCATATTAACTGCACTTTTTTTTTTTTTTACTTTTTAAAATGATTTCTCTGAAGTTTGTAATATACATTACAGCTAATCCAAATCCACTCCAAATAACACTATACTGCTTCATGGGCAGTGTGAGGACCTTATAATACCAAAATGCTACGAATTCTCCCATTCTGTCCCTCAAATCATAGCTGTCATTCAATTCACTTATATGTAAGCATACATAAGCATAATCTTTATTTCACTTTTCTTTCTTTCTTCATTGATGTTTTTCTTTATGTAGATCTGAGCTTTTGACCCCTATTACTTCTTTTAGTATAATAGATTGATTTTTTTAAATAAAAGTTTACTCTTAAATGTACACAGGATCTAAGACAACACTTCATTCTAGCTATAGGCAGCAACAGACAGTATGACACAGAATCCAGAAGTTTAAACAGGCATGGAATTATAGACCAGCATTGCCTTGGCACAAGGAATGCTTTACTTTTTGCCAGATTTCTTAATTCCATCTGCAGCCAGGGGGTCTTTCCCCCATGGTCTTCACTTTTAGCTCCTCAAGTTTCTTCCATTTCTCTTCTGCTTCTGCTTGAATGCCTTATGTTCCTTGTCCTTCTCCCTGGCCTGTTTCTTGGGCTGCTGCAGGAGCTTCTCACCACCCCCATGGCTGGACATGGCACCTGCACTCCTTCCCCAGACCCTGCCACCATAAGCCTGACCTAAATTGCACTGCTTTTCTTTAAAGAACTTCCTTTAACATTTCTTCAAAGCAGGTGTACTGACAATAAATTTCCCTCAATTTTTGTCTGAGGAAGTCTTTCTTTCTCCTTGACTTTTGAAAGAGAATATTGTAGGGACACAGAACTGTGAGTTGGCAGGGGTTTTCCTCTTACCACTTCAAATATTTCATTCCATACTGTTCTTGCTTGCATGGTTTCTGAGAGATCAGATGTAATTCTTACTTTTGTTCCTCTGTAGGTAAGGTGTCTTTTCCCTTTGGCTTCTTTATCTTTGGTTTTTCTAGATTTTTTTTTCTTTATCTTTGATTTTTTGTAGCTTGAATTAGGTATGCTTTGGTATAGTTTGGGTTTTTCTGTTGTTATTTATTTGGGGGTTTTGTGGGGGCATTTATTCTTCTTGGTGTTATTTGAAGTTCTTGGTCTGTAGTTTGGTGTGTCATATTAACTTGGGGGAAATTCTCAGTCTTTGTTGTATCAAATATTTATCCTGCTCCTTTCTTTCTTATTCTCTGATTTTCTCATCACATTTATGTTACACCTTTGCTGTTGTCCCACACATCTTACATATTCTGCTATATATTTTTCTGTCTTTGGGTTTTTGTTGTTGTCCATTGTTTTTGGGTTTTTGTTGTTGGTGATGGTGGTTGGTTCTGTTTTTGGTCTTTTGCCCTTTTTTTTTTTTTTCTTTCCAGTTCTGGAAGTTTCTATTGATAGATCCTCAAGTTCAGAGACACTTTCTTCAGCCACATCCAGACTGTTAATAAACTCATCAAAGAAATTTTTCATCTCTGTTCAGCGCTGGGGTTTTTTAAGATTTTATTTACTTATTTATTTGTCAGAGAGAGAGAGAGCACAAGCAGGGGGAGCGGCAGGCAGATGGAGAATAAGACACCTTTCTAAGCAAGGAGCCCAACACAGGACTCAATCCCAGGACCCTGAGATCATGACCAGAGCCGAAGGCAGATGCTTAACCGAAGGCAGATGCTTAACCGACTAAGCCACCCAGGCACCCATTACAGTCTTTTTGGGGTTTTGTTGTTTTTTTTTTTTTAAATCTCTAGCATTTCTTCTTAAGATTTTCATCTCTCTGTGTACAATGCCCCTCTGTTTCCGTATGCTGTCTGCTTTATCCATCAAATCCCTTAGCATATGAATCATAGTTGTTTTAAATTCCCAGTCTAACAATTCCAACATCCCTGCCATGTGTGGTTCTGATGCTTGCTCTCTCTCTTCAAACTGTGTTTGTACATTTTGCCCTTTGGTATGCCTAGTAACTGTGTCTTGATAGCCAGACACGATGTACCAGGTAAAAGGAACCACTGGGAAGAGGCCTTTAGTAACGTGGTGATCAGGAGTGGGGGTAGGGGAAGTTTTTTGAGTCCTCAGTCTGTTAGTGAGCCTGTACCTATGGACGGTGGACCTCACAAATATTTCTCCGGCCCCCTCCTTAGGTGGCACAAGATGGCTCTAGTGGCCTGGATTTGGGGGGGGGGGTCCATCTCCCCCAGCTCAGGTTAATCTTTGATAAAACCCCAGCATGTTAAGCTCTGATTAACAAGCTCCTCCTGAGAGCAGATCTTTTGAATAAGAACAGATGCTCTGGCATATTTTAAATGGTTCCTTTCTCTCTCCCTGCCAGAAGCATGGGGGGATCCCCCCCCCAATATTCACTGTGAGGGGCACCTGGGTGGCTCAGCCGGTGAGTGTCTGACTTCTGGCTTTGGCTCAGATCACGATCTCAGGGTCCTGGGACTGAGCCCCGTGTCTGGCTTCCCGCTCAGCACAGAATCTGCTGGAGAGTTCTCTCTCTCCCTCGCCCTCCCCCTCTGTTGCTCCCCCTGCTTGTGCTCGCTCTCTCTCTCAAATACATACATACATACAGAAAATATATCTATATCTTTACATCATCTCTATCTATGTATACATTCGTTGTGAGAACCTGGTCAAGCTCCTGGAGGTAAAAGTCACAGAAACATGAAGACGACCCTGTGACAAGGTCCCCCGGGGATTCTGAACTGACTTGTCCACACTGAGCCTCCAGCAATTCATCGAGGACAGCTCTGGTTTCCCAACAGCCCTGGTTCCTGCCGTGGTTTCTCCTCTGGGGAGTTGGGATTCTCCGTATCTGCTGGCTGGTCTCTTCAGTCTTGGGGGCAGCAGTTTGCCCTGTGACCTCACTTCTTTTCTAACAGTTAAGAAGAGCTGTCGATTTTTCAGCTGCCTGTTTTTCCACTTGTTGGGATAGCGCGGCCACTTCCACGCTCCTCACGCGCAGAACCGGAAACAGAAAGCTCCTCACGCGCAGAACCGGAAACGGAAAGCTCCTCAGGCGCAGAACCGGAAACGGAAACTCCTCAGGTGCAGAACTGGAAACCGAAAGCCTCTCCCGGTATTTCATTCTCTTAGCTGTAGGGGTCTGCGTTGTCTGTGATTCTATCAGATCTTTTCTCCGCATTGCTGATTTGATTTTTAGACTCCTCACTGTTGTTTGGTGTTCCTAATTTATTTACTTTTTTTTTTTTTTTTTTTTTTTTTTTTTAGATTTTATTGATTTCTTTGGGAGAGAGAGAGCTGCGAGCAGGGAGGGGCAGAGATGGAAGGATAAAGAATGGGAAGCGGACTCTGCACTGAGCCTGGAGCCTGACATGGGGCCCAGTCCCATCACTGCTGCAAGATCATGACCTGAGCCCAAATCAAGGGTTGGATGCCTAGCTAACTGCGTCACTCAGGGACCCTTAATTTATTCACTTTTAAAATTTCTTTCCATTTTCTTATTCAGGTGTAATGTATATATAGTAAATGTACCCTTTTTAAGGTAGAATTCTGCTTCTGACAAACAGTTAAGGTAACTATCACCACAATCAAGTTATAGAACATCCCATAACCCTTCAAATGTGCCCCTGCTTCTTGGTAGTTAGCTTCACCCTCCTCCACAGGCCCTGGCAACCGCTCATCTCCTTTCCATTTCTATAGTGCTTTTTCCAGAAGGTTATATAAATGGACTCATACAGTATGCAGACTTTGGCTTTTTTTCATTTGGCCTGATATATTTGAGATTCACCTTGCATGTATCAGTCACTTGTTCCTTTTTATTAATGAGTACTACTGAATTTTATGGCTGTTCTACTTGATATATCTAGTCTCCAGTTGAGGGACATCTGGGTTTTTCCAGTCTGGGGCAATTACAAATAAAGCTTCTATAAACATTCATGTGTAGATTTTTTGTGCACGTGGGTTTTCACTTTATTTAGGTAAATCTGTAGCCCATTTAAAATTGAGCTGTTTCCCAGAGTCCATAGTCTCTCATGGTTTATCTCCCCCTCTGATTTTCCCACCCCTTCATTTTTCCCTTCCTTCTACTAATGTCCTCCATGCAATTCCTTATGTTCCACGTATGAGTGAAACCTATGATAATTGTCTTTCTCTGGTTGACTTATTTCACTTATTATAATCCCCTCCAGTTCCATCCACGTCAATGCAAATGGTGGGTATTCCTATGGACTTCAGGGAAACAGACTTCAGAGGGGAGGGGGATGGAAGGATAGGTTAGTCCAGTGATGGGTATTAAGGAGGGCATATATTCCAATAAGCACTAGGTGTTAAACATTAATGCATCATGGAACACTACATCAAAAACTAATGAAAGTACTAACATAACAAAAAAAATTTATTTTCTTACTATTGAGTTTTGAGTAGTCTTTACATATTCTGGATACAAGTCCTTTTCAGATGTGTGATTTGCAAGTGTTTTCTCCTAGTCTGGAGCTTCCTTTTTCATTTCTAAAATCTAATTTATATTTGAGTTCAGTAACAACTGTTTTGACTTGTGCCCTTATATCTGGAAGTTATCTTTCTTAAAAAATTTAACTTTTATCATTTCATCTGGAACAAACCTGAATTTTTATTCTTACTAAATTGCTCTAGATAGCATAAAGCGGTTGCTAAAAATGGTCTTCCATTCCAGTTTTCCTTCGAGTTGGGCATCCTCTTATTTTTACATATCATGGTGTTTTGGGTCTTTTTTTTTTCTTTCTGTTTTAACTGTTTTTTTTCTTTCTTTTTTCTTTTTGTCTTTTATACACTCCCCCCCCCCACAAAGTACTTTTTCACCTGAAAGACCAGATTCATTTGCCTGCCATAATGTATTTTCCGTCTGATTCATGTTTGCCTAGTCCTGATCAGGCATTTGTTTGCTCTGGTGATGTGTGGGCTGCTGTCTTCCCACTGAGCTGTGATTTACCAATGAATGGGTATCTCCTCTTCCACCCACCAGTTTCCTCCACCCTCAGTAAATGTTAGAGAGCAGGGAATGTTCCAGGGATGCTGCTTTTCCTTTTCTTCTTTTTAAAAGAATGCCTCCACTCTGCTCTTCTTCCAAACATCTGAGGAATATTCTTGCCCAGAATTCATGTCATCTGGATGGGGTGGAATTAGGGGTGGTCCCACTCCCATTGGGAATACCTCTAATTCCTTATGTAGTTTCCATGTCCACTTTCTGGCTAAAGAGAGTCTCCTTGTTGCTCATGTTTCTTGTTTCTTCCCCTTTTTTTCCAGCAGCCATTTCTACTTTTCTCTTATGTAAAGGAAATTTAGAGATCCTCTTCTTTGAAGACCTGGGTACACAGTGAGAATGTTCGAGTCTTGGCCAACTCAGCATCATGGGTTCCAAGAGCTTGGAGAGGCTGTTAGGAACAGGACCCCCGACCCCTGAAGTAGAAACTTTCCCTCGTTGGCCATCAAGCTTTGGATTTTAAGGTTCTAGCTCAAATCCTTTATTCAGTTTGTTACTGTTGGTTAAAACTTCATGATTTTTCCTATGACTTTTTCCTTCCTTTTGTTAGACTTCGGGGAGAAAAGTTTGGTGATACCCTTTCAATTCATTCACAACTTCCAGTTTTATTTTATGGTGAGCTTCCTCCTCCAGGAAGTGTTCTCTGATTCCACTGAGTGTCCCTATCTCTCCTCTGTTTTTGCACAAAGCTGGCATTAACTAGTAATATTTTTTTCTAATGGTTAAATTATTAGAATACTTCTGTATCTGCTAGAAATAGCCACTGTGCTAAACCCCCTCAAGAGATTACCGGAATCCTTCCATAGTCATGACCACCCTGGTCTCTCCTCCTGGAAGTCCTCCATCTCACCTGCCATTGAGCCAGCTACTAAGCTTGATGTTTGGACCATCACGGGGCTTCCAGAGCCCTATACCAGCATTGCTGATCACTGATGGACATGCACAGGTTGGTTGTTGCCCAAGCCAACCACATGCTAAACATGCTTAATGTCCCTTCTACCTGGGCTTATCTCTTCCATGGTCATTTTTTACAGAATTCTGAGGTTGCTTCTCTACCTGTCTTTTTGGGGTCTAGAATACAAATTCTTTTTTTTTTAAGATTTTATTTATTCATTTGACAGACAGAGATCACAAGTAGGCAGAGAGGCAGGCAGAGGGAGAGGAAGAGAAGCAAGCTCCCCGCTGAGCAGAGAGCCAGATGAGGGGCTCAATCCTAGGACCCTGAGATTATGACCTGAGCCAAAGGCAGAGGCTTTAACCCACTGAGCCACCCAGGTGCCCCCCTAGAATACAAATTCTTGATGGTAGTACTTCAGGCAGAAAAGTTTTTTTAAATTTCTTTTACATTCCACATTATTGCTCACTTAATCCTTCCCCAAATACTAAGAAGTTGGTATTATCACTCCATTTCAAGGATGGAGAACTCAAGACTCAGTGGGTTTTAGCAACCTGTGCAAGGTTACATTGTTAATTAGGGCAGAAAGAAAGAAAGAAATTAAATCCAGCCACCCTGCAGAAGTTGTCTAGGATAGATATTTCCAGTGGAAATTCTTTACGACTAGCATTTTGGAATAGGAACAACATGATAACTGAGGTGATATTATGCTCTTATAACATGCCTGCACTTTAAGTTCTTTTGAGGGCAAGGACCATATTTTTTTAAATTTAAATGTCCCTTATGGCATAGCAGAATGCATGGTTCCTAGTTGGCCCAGATGAATGATTGTAAAAATAAGGCAAGAAATGGTGAATGAATGTGTTAATTGATCATTTTGTTAAGTACTCTTTCATTGAGTACATTAAGAAGATATAATTGGGGATGTGCAAAAACAGCATAGAATGAGAGGCAGTATATGTAATGTTTAAGAGATGAACTTTGGAGGGCGCCTGGGTGGCTCAGTCAGCTAAGCATCTAGCTCTCAGTTTCAGCTCAGGTCATGATCTCAAGGACCCTGGGATCCAGAGTTTGTTTGGGATCCAGGGATCCAGGATTGTTCGCCATTTTATTGACTTCTAATCACTATTTATCTAGTATGGATATTGATCAGTTGCAACCAACCAGTAGCCCTAACTTTCCCCAGACCACTGCTGTCATTTTACTTTATTCAGTAGATTTTTCAGAGTACAGAACTTTTCAGTATTTTTATGGTCAGCCTCCCACTTTTTTCCCTGGTTTAAAAAAAATGAGATAAATGATGAGTGTGAAGTATTCTTCCAAATTCTATTCCAATAACTGTATAGTCTTGACTTTCATAATCAGACTCTTACTTAACCCATCAATATGTTTGTGTTTCTGTATGTGTATGCATAGTAGATGTCTAACTATATTTTCTCATTTGTTTCAGCTGCATGTGTAAATGTTTTTCTTAGAAACAGCACAGAATTTTCAACTGAAAACATGTTTGGACTTTCTCTAACAAGAGAATTCCTTAGTAGCTAAACACAGAAGTGTTCTTTAAGAAGGCATAACTAATCTGTAATTCTCTATTTCTAATAACTAATAACTAATAACTAATCTGTTTCCTCTATTTCCAACATCTAATACTTATCTCTTTAAAACTTGACATTATTATATCAGCCAGGGCTTAGTACCAAGTTCCAAGGCAGAAGAGATAATGGGATTTGCGACATTCCTCACATTAGGGGGAAGGCTTCTGTTATCTTATCAGTGCATAGGATATTTGCAGTAGCTTGCTGATTAATAACCTTCATCCAGTTAAGAAAGTTCTATTCAATTCCTATAAGCACTCTGAGATAAGAGAGTCCTAACCCCAGTTTCCTGTGAAGCAGACACCTACATTGACCTCTAAAAATGGGAGGTTGGAACAGCTCTCCCATAACTGTTCAATGAATGACCTGTTCCCTGTGTAGGACTTAATCTTCACTGCCTCCTGAATTCTGAGATTGGAATTAGTCTGCTATTCTGCTGGATGGCTTCTCTTCCACCTTCTGGGACTGGTGTGTCCCCAGCTTTTCTGTGAATGATAGCCAATCCTCACCTTTGTAGCTTCAGACTGCCCTACTGCAGGCACATATCTCACATTTCCCAGCGACGCTGCATGTTTATTTTGACTCCTAGGCTGCTCCCACAACAAAGGATGGGACGTGGTATAAGTGTCCCACGTTTTGTTTTGTTTTGTTTTTTAGAGAGGGGAAGAGAGTGAGAGTGTGTGTACAAAAGCAGGGCAGAGGAAGAGGGAGTGGGGCAGGGCAGAGGAAGAGGGAGCGGGAGAGAGGGAATCTCAAGAAGGCTCCATGCCCAGTGCAGAGTAACAGTGGAGCTCCATCCCAAGACCCTAGATCATGACCTGAGCAGAAATGAGGAGTCAGTTGCTTAACCAAATGAGCCACCAAGGAACTCCTTTTTTTTTTTTTTAATCTAACCATGAATCTTAGAGATTTAAGAATATGAGAGCCCCCCTTGTTCTTTTTAATGCCTATATAGTATTCCCTTGCTTAGCTGTTACATAAATTCATAACACCTGTATCCCACTGGTAGACCTTTTTTTTTTTTTTAAAGATTTTGTTTATTTATCTGACAGACAGAGATCACAAGTAGGCAGAGAGGCAGGCAGAGAGAGAGGGGGAAAGCAGGCTCCCCGCTGAGCAGAGAGCCCAATGTGGGGCTCAATCCCAGGACCCTGGGATCATGACCTGAGCTGAAGGCAGAGGCTTTAACCCACTGAGCCACCCAGGTGCCCCCCAACTGGTAGACCATCTTTAGGGTTCCTCCAAACTTTTGTTATTACAAATAATCCTGCCACAAATATCCCTGATAAACATCATTTTACATGTGTGGAGTTCAAGTGAAAAAAAATCAGTAATGGAATTTCCAGGACAAAGGGTATACGCATTTTTTTTTTTTTTGAAAGATATTGCCAGGCTGTCTTCCATACAAGTCATACCTGTCCATGACCTCTCATTTTCCCCTTCGGTTGTTCATCTTTGTCTTATTGTTTATAAATCTCCATATGTTTTGGAAATCAGCTACTTTTCAATCTTTGAATTATATATATGTCCCCGTGTATTTTTAAAGGTTTTGACTATTTTTAGCTATGGGGAATTTCATATTTGTGTGAGGTTGAAATTATCAACATTTCCATCTTGAGAATCTCACTGTTGTGTCCTACTCCAAAAGCTTTTCCACCCCATGTTTACGTTGAAAATTTCCTTCCTCAACTCTTTTAATACTGTTAAAATTTTACTCTTTAGCACTTCATTTTAATACATCTGGAGTTTTTTTTCTAATGTAAGCTACCAAGCATGAATCCAACATTTTTAAAAATTTATTTATTTATTTATTTTAAAGATGGGGAGGGTGGAGAGACAGAGGGAGAGGATCTCAAGCAGATGCCTGCTGAGCGTGGAGCCCGAGGGGCTCGATCTCATGACCCTGAGATCATGACCTGAGCTGAAATCAAGAGTCAGATGCGTAAATGACAGCCACCCAGGCACCCCAAACCCAACATTTTTTTTCAACCTCAGAGGGATACTCAGCTGCCTCTATACACCACTTTATAAGCTTCCAAGCTATTCTAGCCCCTAACTCCTCCTGGAGACTAGGTTCTCTCTATTTAGACCACCACACGTGTTCATTCTGATTAAATGTGGAGCCTGCTAGTTAGCTCAATGCATGCCTGGTCTAGGGTCTCACTCCTATATCATCAATGTGTACTTCCCTCTGGGATGGAGCCTACTGATACTAAACACATGGTCATATTGCCCATTAAAAAGAGGCAACATCAGGGGTGCCTGGGTGGCTCAGTCTGTTGAGCCTCTGACTCTTGATTTTGGCTCAGGTCATGATCTCAGTGTCGTGGGATCAAGCCCCTCAGGCTGTGCACTCATAACAGACTCTACTTGGGTTTTTCTCCCCCTGCCCCTCCCCCCGATCTCTCTCTCTCGCAAATAAATAAATAAATCATTTTTGAAAACGATTTAAAACTTCAAGGAACTCTCTCCTCCCCCACCCCACCCAAGTACTTCACCTGTACAGCCTGACTCCTTGAAAGACGTGGCTGTACTCCATGTCTTCAATTCCTCTTTTCTCTCTGCTCCCTCCCTCACCACTCCATCCATGTCACCAGTCACCTCCACCAGCTAATAGTCTCCAACGGGCAGGTCTTGGTCTCTAGGTTTCTTCATCTATCAAACAGTAGCACAAATCCCTCTTTTGTAAAAGTATGCCTTTACCCGATTCCAGAGCACATTTCCTTCTTAGATCTCCTTCTCTTACCTGCTGTCCCTTCTCCATCTCCTCTCCCACTTTCTCCTTAACTCCCAGGTGAATTACCCACATTCTCAGGCTGAGTCCTCAGACCTCTTTCCTCTTCTTTCTCTACTCAGTCCCTTGGTGATCTGGGCTAGTCTCATGGTCTTAAGCAGCATTTAAATGCTAATGACTTCCAAGGTTGTATCCCCATCCCAGACCTCAACACTCAAGGCCACACACACATACAATCATCTATTAATCATCTATTCAACATCCCCACATTGCTATCTAACAAATATCTCAAATTCACATGTCCAAAAATGAATGTCTCCTTCCAGCTAGCAAACAGGCTCCTTTCATTCTTCCCCACCTAAAGAAATGCCAACTTCACTGTTGCAGTTGTTCAGGAGAAAGCCTGGAAGCCATCCTTGATTTGTCTTTGTCTGATGTCTCACAGCCCATCAACTAGCAAATCTGTTGTCTCTCCCCTCAAAAAAGTGCATGTGCAGTCTTGTGTCCTGGTATATTCTCCCTAGTATCTACATGTCTCATGCTCTCACTTCTCCTGATCTCTGCTCAACATCTCCTGATCACTGACTAGTCTCTAGGAAGGAGCAGCCTCCTGTCCCCAATGCTCCCAATCCCTCTTCTCTCTGGAGCAACTGTTTCCCTCTGCATAATTGCTTGTGTCTGTAATTGTCTGATTCCAGATATTAGAAGTAAGCTCCACAAGAGCAAGATGTTCACCGCTGAATTCCTAATACCTAGAAAAGTGCTTGGCACAGAGGAGGTGCTCATAATATATATCAAATAATTGAAGGAAGGAATTTGGAAGACAGTTTCTCTTCTGCCCTAAGTGTGTCTGGTATATGTCCTGCCTTCTGCAGAACAGCAAGTAGATGTAGAGTTAGAAGGACCTAACTTTCACAGTTCAGTTAAAGGAGCTCTGGGCCAGAGAGGAAGTAAAACTTGCTTCTGGGCCCACAGTTGGCACTAAGCAGGTGCAGGCCCTGGATGGGTCCAATTATCTTGAGTGCCTAAGATTCCCTGCCAAAAGATCGACTTCATCATACCATCACATCTAGTCACCAGAATTTTGTTAGAACATGGGAGAGAAGGGCGCCTGGGTGGCTCAGCAGGTTAAAGCCTCTGCCTTCGGCTCAGGTCATGGTCCCAGGGTCCTGGGATCAAGCCCCGCATCGGGCTCTCTGCTCAGCAGGCTCCCAGGCTCCCTCTGCCTGCCTCTCTTCCTACTTGTGATCTCTCTCTCTCTCTGTCGAATAAATAAATAAAATCTTAAAAAAAAAAAAAAGAACATGGGAGAGAATGTCTGTTTTAAAAGTATACTTGCCAATTCTCCCGAACCTTCATCTCCCTTCTGGTTGCACTGTCTTGTGAATGGTGCCCCCACTTACTTAGGCACCAAAGCCAGCATTTTATATATCTTTCTACCCAACTTTTTAACGTTCTTTAAGTCACCAAACTATATAGAAGCTGCTTCCTGAGCTTACCACAGTTCCATTCACCTGTCCCTTTTCCTGGGATCTTTGTCTAAGAAAGCCTCAGTTCTGCAGGCTACTCAGATAGCTTCCTAACTGGCCTCTCAGCCTCCATTGTTGCTTACATCCCATTGATTCCTTGCCCTGCAATGCAATTATGTTCGAGTCCACCCCGCATCCTCTGACACATACTTTTGCTAAGAAACCATCAAAGGTTCTCCTTCCCCTCAGGTTGGGTTCGGTCTCCTTGAATGAGCACACAAGACCCTCCGTGTGGCCATACCTTTCACTAGGCTCATTTTCTGCTCTTAATAACTTATGTTCCTCAAAACCTATGTGTAATTCCATGCCTTGGCACCTCCTCCCATGTCATTTCCTCTTCCTACAGCAGCCTAGCATTCACCCACCTCTCTCTGATGTTCTTCTCTGCTCTCCCACAGCTCCTGTGTTTCTTTCTCTCAAGGCACCTTCTGTGCTGTTGTGCTGGCTTAAGTGTCTGCCTCCCTGAACTAGACTCTGAGCTTTCTGTGGGAGAAGAAATGGTTCCTTCTGTTCCTGGCCCTGGGACCAACCAAAATGGGCACTAGATAGATTGAAATGGGCCAGTGGCAATGAAATGTTTATAAAACGTAAAATATGTATTCTTCAGGTATTATTAATGCAGTGTGAAGCAACTGTCCAGGGGAAAGGTAGCTGGGAAATGTTGGGGCCTTTGCATTTGTTGCCCTGCTTTGCCTCGTGTGCTTCCAGCCAAAGTCACATTACACATTAAGATTGATCACCTTGTTCATTTTATAACTGCCACTTTACTAAAATATCCCCAGGATGCTGTCTGAACACCAGAAGAGTGGTTATTCAGCTTATTTTTGGGAAGCCAAATAGAGACTCATTTCAATTTCACTGTTGGAATAAATACCCTACCTACTGGGCTTTGATTCCAGCTGGAAATGGACCAGGTATCTATGTATTCTCTCATGTTTGCAAGAGAGGAAATTGCCAGCTTTGCCATTTATCCCTTTAGGTTGGCCAGGGACCAGGAAGTCAAAGTACTGGGGGCAAGTGTACAAAACACACTGAGTACATATCTGGAAAGGGCAAAAACCATGAGACAGATGCTAAGACCATAAGAGCGATCCACAGCATAGAGCCCTGAAAAGTGCCTCTCAATTTGGTTTTCTTCCAACAGAGCAACACATTAAGTTGGGCTCTTAACCCAAGTGAAAGGTTTTAGATTTATTTCATTGGCAGATGGAAATTAAGTTACAGAAACTCAAAAGGCACAGGCTAGGGTGCATTTAATTTCACTTATTTTTAATTACACAAGAAATGCATGAATATATTGTCACTATAAAAATTGAAATAGCACAGATAAAGTTGAAGTCCCTCTTGACCGCTCACCATTATATTCATTTCCCCTCTCCAGGAGTTACTGCTACTATCAATTGGAAGCGTGTCATCAGGCACGCACGTGTGTGAGTGTGCACACACACGGAGATATTAAAATGTGAAGCTATTGGCTGAGGCCCCAAAATAATAGTCTATTCCAAAATGAGTTACAAGATCACTATGGAGGATATCGGTGGTTGTCCATGAACCACAACCAGGGCATAAAAGGATTTTGAGTTGAGATGGTGAGAGAAGGTTTTGGATGAAAGCTGTCTTTTAGCTCCCATGTCCATGAGCATAGAGAGGTGACATCTTGTCCGTGAGAGAGAGGTAACATCTTTGCTCATTTCAAGTGCAGGAAAAGGCTTTAATGGGACGATTCTGAGGGTTTGATATGTGCCCTCAACAAGATTATGTGTAGCCATCTTTTTGTTTTGCTTTTGCATTTTTTTCTTATATAATCTCTTTCCCACTTCTCAAGGTTAGAGATATATTCTACTTTTCTTCTAATACATCTGTGATATTTTAATTGTTTAGACATTTGATTTTGTTTTCATGGTGTCAGACAGTGAACTGACTACTTTTTCCCAAATTAATTTGATTACTTTGGTTGGGATAACAAATTATTTCAACACTATTCATCATGTAATCTTTCATGACACTCTGGTTTGAAAGGCCACCTCTGCCGTATATTAAAGTTGCAAGTACTTGCTGGTTCCTTTCTGGATTGCGTTCTACTTGATTGATCCATTTGTCTGTTCTTAATGAGCATACTTATGGAGATCCAAATGTGCTTCCTTTCCATGTGAGATGTGAGAGAACATCTCACAAAGAAGACTCTACCCATTATTGTAGGTTTTTCAGGCTGTACCAGGTAAAATCAGGGTCATGACGGCGGTAGCACCAGGTATCTGACTCAGTCCCCACCCATTAAGTCAGGCCCTGAACTTGCTCTTCCCTTGACCTCTGTGCACAGAATCCTCAGCATCTCTGGAAAGCACCTCGCCCATGCTCCAGAGAGACTTCCTTGGCTAATAAAGACACCTGCGGCTTTCCACTCCTGCTTGAGCAACCCTAGGGGATGCCTGGTGGTGCTTCCATGAAGCCAACATCCCTCAGCCCCACACTGGGTGCCACACGGTTGCCCCTTCTGAGAATGTTTCCTGACTCACCAGACGACTTCTGGAGGGCTCATGACTTAGCTCTTTCTGGTTTTGTTTCTCACTTAACAGAACTGTTTTTCTTAGAATCAGACATCAGATGATAGGATGCTGATGCAAGACTCTGGGAGGCACAGATTCAATGAGACACTCCTGCAACGCTTGCTCACTGTCCAACAGACAGCCCACCTGGTGGGCTTACACCCCCCATCATGCACCAGTAGCTAGGACTCGGGTGTATGTACAGCTTCGGTCCTCATAGATGAGACATCTTCTTTAGGCCACAGAGTTTACAAGGACAAAAGCATCACCTTACTCATCTCCACAATGGGGTAATGCTATATTCTTTACAGGACTTTTGTGAGAAGCAGTGATGGCCCATTGTAGGAGCTAAATAGATGCCTCTTACCCTTCCTTCCCCACTAAATGAGGCCCACACCTAGATGAAACATCACCTCTTCTCTGAAGCTTTGGCCATGACAGTCACTGGGCTAATCCCCAGTGGTCTCTTCATATTGACTTTCATTGGCTTCTGGCCTTTTATTTATTTATTTATTTAGAGAAAGACATTTATTTTCAGATAATAGATATTTAAGTTACAGTATCCTGGACCTTGGCTTAGCTACATTCATCATCTCCTGAGTGTCTATGGAAACTGAAATCAGGAACCCTCCAGAGGGCTGGCCCTGGATGTATTTCATAGCCTCATTTAATTATAACCATCAAAGTTAATGAGGGTCATAAACTGTTCCATAACACACCAATGGGCAGTATTATTGTAGGTGAACCTGGACATCTCATTACAAAACCAGCATGCCAGAAAAGGCACAACTAAATAAAACCTTTCTTCTTATGAAGAAAAAAAGACAATGAAATACATACTTTGGTAAAATTTTCACGCATGGTAAAATTAACTTTCAGTCAAAAAAAAAAAAAACCAATGGAAGTATTACCTTTATTTTTCTGATAAAATCTTCATTTTCAGTCAGAATCAGATTCAATCAGAATCAAAATTGGCAATTTTATTTGCCATGAAGTATAAGACTATTCAAAGTCAAGTCAGGTAGACAACAGGGCATTATGTGAAAAGGACAAAAAGGTAAACAGAAAGGAGCTCAGAAACAAAATATGAGAAGAAATAATGGTATCAGAAACCTAGTAAACTGGGGCATTAAGGTTCTCCAGAGAAAGAGAACCAACAGGATGGATAGATAGATAGATAGATAGATAGATGACAGATAGATACAGATATAAAGAAATTTATTATAAGGATTTGACTCCTGCAGTTACAGAGGCTGACAAGTCCCAAGATCTGTAGTGATTCCCCAAGACAGAGATCCAGGAGGGTAGATGGAGAAGTTCTAGTCTGAAGGGAAGCCAAGGCCACCCTCCAGCCAGAGGTATTTTCTCTAACTCTGAGGACAATCAGCCCTTTTGTTATATTCAGACTTTCAACTAATTGGATGAGGCCCATACACATTAGGAAGGAAATGTGCTTTACTCAATCTACTGATTTAAAATTTAGTCTCATCCAAAACACTCTCAGAAATACCCATAGTAACGTTTGACCAAACATCTGGATACCCTATGGTCCATGTCAATTTGACACATAAAATTTATCACCACACCCGACCAATACATGTTAAAATTCCCCATACTGGGACTTTTGTATCTCCATCTGTATATTTGCAACATGTATATTTCATAGCATTTAAGATATGCATTCTTCTGACCTGTTCTTAAAGCTCTGTTCTTGGGACTCTTGAAATAACCCCACAGACATTTTTTTTTAAATTGAAGTCAAATTCATATACTATAAAATAAATTATTTTAAAATATAAAATTCAGTGGCATTTCCGATACTTGCAGCGTTGTGCCACAATCACCTCTATTTAGTTCCAAAACATTTTCATCACCTCAGAAGGAAATACTATACCCCTTAAGCAGCCATTCCCCATTTCTCTTTCCTCCCAGCCGCAGGCAGCCATTAATAGTAATTTCTGTCTTTATAAAGTGTCCTATTCTGGCTAATTCATAAAAAGGGAATCGTATAATATATGACCTTTTATGTCTGATATCCTTGCCTTAGCATATTTTCAGTTTCATCCATGCAATAGCACATATCCGTACTTTGTTCCACATTACGGTCAAATAATATTCCATTATTTGTATAATAATATTCCATTATTTGTATAAACCACATTTGGTTTATCCATTCATCCACTGATGGGCATCTGGGTTGTTTCTACAATTGGCTATTATGAATAATGCTACTATGAACATGGGGATATAAATATTGGTGTGAGACCTCACTTTCAATTTTTTCTGGGTCTTACCAGAGAGACCCAAAGAGAAGAGATACTGAGTCACATGGCAATTCCATATTTAACTTTTTGAGAAACTGTTTTCTCCATCCTACATGCTTAGCAGGAAATTCTTCATAAAGCAAAAGCACAGGAAATCAGATCAACATTTAATACACATACACACCCACTCAGAGGCTGCCCCCTGTCATCCCAACACCCAACATTGTGCTTGCTACAGAGGCCTCATCAAAGGTGAAATAATGGGATCTTCTGTTCCACTGACTCTTTCCCTCTTTCCCAAGCACATGGGATACCACACTCAAGCTTTTGATGTTGGAGGCCAAGCAGTGACTTTTCCTGTTACCTTGGGTTTGGCCAAGAACTGACGCCAACATTCTTCATTGCTTCATAACATGGAATGAATGAGAGATGGATGATGTCACCAGAGTCATTTTGAGTAGTAGCTTTCTAGCTCTATAGAAACTCAGAAACCTGCCCAGAGGTGGGGGATGGGGCAGGTGCAGGGGAGCAGAGGTTACTGAGATCACAGGTTCTGGACTGGCATATGACCTTACCCCCAGAGCTGAGCTCCCTGTCCAAGGTACATTCCACATCTGGAGTCAGACAGAGGTAGCTGTGAAGTTGCAGAGAGAGGTGGGTTGGGGAGTCCCTGGGAGCCTGATGAAGGCTCCAATCAGACCCCAGACTTGGCTGACTCAGGGAGCATTGCCATTACAATAAAACTTTGTTTCGGTTAAGATTTTTAAGGGATTTTCTTTCAGCAAATCTATTAGAGACAAAATGAAAATCATACAGTCTTTGGAGAAGAGGATTGGTCATATACCAAATTTTGGTCCTCATTCTTACTCTTTTTTTTTTGAGATTTAAAGACTTTTAAAAGATTTTTTATTTACTTGAGAGAGAGAGAGAAAGAGCATGAGCGGGGGGAGGGGAGAAGCAGAGGAAGGAGGAGAAGCACTGAGCAGGGAACCCCATATGGCATTTAATCCCAGGACTCCGGGATCATGACTTGAGCCGAAGGCAGATGCTCAATCAACCGAGCCACCCAGGCACCCCTTGGTCCTCATTCTCAAGCAGCTGGGCCACAGCTGGACAAAAAGATTGACGGTTTGGATGCAGACCCTTCCATGGGTCAGCAGGTCGCAGCACTTAGGTCCACCCAGTACCCAGAAATCACTAATACATCTCTTCTCCTTATTTCCTCATTTCCTGTTGAGTTGGCTCCTTACTCCATAGACACCTTAAGAAAAGTAGCCCCTCCTTTGAATAAGATTGGAGCTCCTCCATTAAGAAGGACTAAAGAAAGTTCCATCATCTTAGATCATCTTGCGACAATATAATAAAGAATCTTGCCTTTAGTTCCCCAAATATATTTTTGTGTACCAGATGATAAATTTTGCAATATAAATATAAATGGGGAAGAAAGATATCATTCACTCTTTTTTTTACATCAATGTAGGCTCTTACCTTTCTCAAAGAAGAAAATACATACACAGTGGGTTTCTGGATCTCAGAAATCTACCACCAGACAAAAATAATTAGAATGAAATTTTGATGGGTTGGTTATTGAAATCAAGTTCCCTTCCTCTGCCTACAAGGCACTACGTAGACTCACAGTGGAGAAGCTGGTCCTACGGGTATTATGACATCAGCCCATCCATTTCACACAACCCAGCCTCCTTTTATAGGGAATGGTGCAGGTAAATGCCAGTGTTGAGGAGCCAAGAACTCATTGTTCTCTTCTGTTGGGCAAAGCCCAGAAGCACAGCCTAATGATGTGCAAAGTGAAATTTCTTTCTGCCTGAGTCATCTTTCGCCAGTCCAGGAAATAAAAAGAGAGCAGGAGCCTTCTGTGAGGCAAATGTGTCGTGCACAGTGATGAAATCATCCATCAGGGGGTTGTGACTCCGGGTGAAGTAAAGGCAACTGATACCCTTAGGCACACAACCTGTACAAGCAAACACAGTGCAGGGGCCTGAGGCTGTTTGGCACACCCAGGTAAGCGGGTGAGAACACAACAATGGATACTATCTATCTATCTATTTATTTTATTTATTTATTTATTTATTTGAGAGACAGAGAGCTAGCACAAGTGGGGAGGAGAGAGAGAAGCAGACTCCCCACTGAGCTGGGATCATGACCTGAGCAGAAGGCAGATGCTTAACCGACTGAGCCACCCAGGCACCCTGGTCATATACAATTTAATTTATGTTTTAAAACACATTATTTTTCAGATAAGGAATCGAAGGTTTGGGGAGATTACATGACTCAGCCCAGATCTTGCCAATAATAAATGGCAGTCCATCTTTAAGCCCACACCTCTGGGGGCTGTCTCCTGACCAAGATGGCTGAGCAGCTCTTATCAGAAAGGATAAATCTAGCAATCGCTGCCCACAGCTCCAGGCTAACCCCAAAGCCCCCCTTTCACAACCAACCACAAACAGCATGGAGAGGTTGAGCAACTTGCTGGGGTCTGGCCTCCCAAGGTCAGCCCCTGGTTCTCTCCAGCTAAATACCGCTCTTCTTCCAAGACCACTAATTTGAGTTGGATTGCAAAGACTAGGTAGGATTAAAACAAGCAAACTCATGCTCCCCAATCAAGTACCATCAGATGATCCTAAAGACTTAAGAAATAAAGGGAGGAACCACACTTACTGGGTAACAATTGGCAATGACCTGTGAGCACGTCTGCATTTCCTAATATATCGGGGCAGAACACGGTGACTTGTGACACACAGAGAGAATCCTCCTCTGAAGGGCATTTCAGATTTTTCCAGAAGCATTTGATTAACTTTTTTTTTTTTTAAATGTGCTCTAAAGCACGTGGCTCAAATTAATCTCTGAATGTTGAGATCAACCTTCCTTCATATCTGTCAGTGATACTGCATGTAACACAGAACATTAGAATGGTACTTTCTTCTCAGGTCTTGGGAAGACACGTTCTATGCTTCCAGATGGTACACAAGACAGAAAGGGTAGCCATCAGCTTGCCAGTGTTCCTTAAGAGAGAGGTGCCTCTTTCTTTTGATTTTGGAAAAATCTACTGGGAAACATTTCTGACATATAAAACTATGGAGAAAATAATGTAACAAATGCAAGGGTATCCATCGCCCAGCTCCAAAAGTTGAACTTGAAGCAGTCTGTTTTCCCTATCCCATTCCCCTTGGGCATGCCCATCGTATCTTCCACATCTACGCACATCCTTAAACTTTGATCCATTGGTCTGTGTACCTAAGCTATAGAAGTATCATTGTTGCACAACTAAACATTAAATAAAAAACTGTATCGATGGCTTTGTTCACAGTGTATTCTCCTGAAACTCTTTTCAGTCCACAACTTATAAGAATTACCCATGTTGATGTAGAGCACTCCTGTTCATTTATTGTGACCGCTGTATATAGGCTTCTGTTGCACAAGTATGCTTTGATTTAATTCCCCATCCTCTTATGTTGTTTCTGGTGTTTTACTATTGCACAGGAAGCTGATGGGAACTTTCTCACAGAGCATTCTTCTATCATTCTCTGACTGAATGCATTCTTGCATGATCTATGTGTCTCCTCGGGCACCTGTGTGAGGATTTTCTCTAGCATCTATCCCTAGAAACACAATCACTGGGTCACAGAGTAGGCTCATTTTCGTCTTTACTAAAAATGCGTAAATTGCTATCCAAAGTGGTTGTGTCAGTTTTCCTTTCTATCTGAAAAGTATGCCTCCCTGTTTCTCCATAGCTCACCAATATTTAGTAGTTCCAAAGTTTTTCAACCTGAGAAGTGTGAAATGGTCTGTCTTTTAACTGTATACTTCCTGATTAGATTAGTGTTTTTTTATGTCTTTTTGGGATATTCAGGTATCTTCTTCTACAAATCCCCATTTATACCATTCACCTGTTTCCTTATAGAATGATTTGTCTTTTTCTTTCTTTCTTTCTTTTTAAGATTGATTTATTTATTTGTTTTAGAGAGAGAGCACAAGCGGGAGGGGCAGCAGGAGACGGAAAGAGAATTCAAGCATACTCCGCCCTGAGCATGGAGCTCAATACCGGGGCTCGATGTCACAGCCATGAGATCACGACCTGAGCTAAAGCCAAGATTTGGAGGCCTAACCAGCTGTGCCACCCAGGCACCCCGGAATTACTTGTCTTCTTATCATTTATTATATTTTATTTTATAAGATTTTATTTATTTGACAAAGATTACAAGTAGGCAGAGAGGAAGGCGGGGTCGGTGGTGGGGGTGGGGAGGTGAGCAGACTCCCTGTTGAGCAGAGAGCCTGACGCGGGGTTCGATCCCAGGACCCTGAGATCATGACCCGAGCTGAAGGCAGAGGTTTAACCCACTGAGCCACCCAAGCGCCCCTTATCATCCATTTTAAATGTTCTTTATATAACGTGCGTCTGCATATTGCAAATGTCTTTATGTCTTATCCCTATGGTTTTCTCTACCACCCCCCCCCCACTTTATTTCTCTACTGTGTTTGAAACACACATTTTAAACTTCTTAAAATTTTCAGTCAAAAGTTGAATTTACCCATCATCCATCTGTTCTCTTTGTATCTTTCGGAAAAAAAAAATTCCTTCCCTACCAGAGACCACAAAGACATTTTTGTACATGTTTTTACAAAAGAATAGAAGTTTTTATTTTCCTATCTTATGTCTTTATTTTCCTTAGTGTTCATTTTTGTATATGATATGAGCTAAAGGTACATTTTATTTCTTTTCCTTAATAAATTATTAAAAACCACTTGCTAAGGAGACCATTCTTCTGATAGTGATCTGCAAGCCAACCTTCTTATACATCAACTTTCTGCATGAGCATTCATTATTTCTGGAGTAATTGCATTGTTTCAGTGGGTCTGTGTATCTGGCCCTGTGCCAATATCACACAGGCCAAATTACTGTAGTTTCAACATAAATCTTAATTTCTGGTCAAACATGACCTCTCTGCCCTAGTTCTCTTCAAAACTGCCTTCAAAAAGAACTATTATCTGTTGGCCTTTTTTTCTCTTCTATGTTTTAGAATCAGCTTGTCGATTTTCATATAATGTGCTATTTTGATGATAATAATAAGTTATAATATCTTTGGGAGTTTTTTCTTTCAAATTCACACAATTTATTTCTTTTCTTATACTCAGCTAGGATCTATAGAACAATTTTGCATAGAAACAATGATTCTGGGCGCATTTTACTGATATCCATAGGTTTCATTATTAAACACGTGGGGTTTCTTTGTTTGTTTGTTTTTAAGATTTTATTTATTTATTTGACAGAGAGAAAGAGAGATCACAAGTAGGCAGAGAGAGAGGGAGAAGCTGGCTCCCTGCTGAGCAGACAGCCCGATGTGGGGCTCAATCCCAGGACCCTGGGATCATGACCTGAGCCACAGGCAGAAGCTTAACCCACTGAGCCACCCAGGCGCCCCTAAACATGTTTGCTCTAGGTTTTTGCATGTTTCTCTTATCAAATCTACTAAATCCTTTTAAAAATTATGAATAAGTGTTACATTTTATCACAGTCTTTTCTGAATCTGTTAAGATGGTTATTTATTTTTTCCTCTTATAATTAATTAGTGTCATGAATTACAACAAGAGTGTTTCTTTCTCTTTTTTTAAGATTTTATTTATTTATTTGACAGACAGAGATCACAAGTAGGCAGAGAGGCAGGCAGAGAGAGAGGGGAAAGCAGGCTCCCTGCTGAGCAGAGAGCCTGATGCAGGGCTCCATCCCAGGACCCTGGGATCATGACCTAAGCCGAAGGCAGAGGCTTTAACCCACTGAGCCACCCAGGCGTCCCAAGAAGTTGCCCCAACAAGGGAGTTTCTACTGTTGAACCATCTTCATATAGTGAGATGCACACAGCTTGGTCACGTGGACAGTAGCCCAATACCTACCTCTGTTGACTGTGTGTGTGGCAACTGTTGGTTGTGTATCAGATGGCTGTCCCCATCCCACTTCTAGAATCCTGGTATTGTCCATTGGAGGGCCAGGAACTTCAGGAGAACTTTTTAATTAGTCCAAGTCAACCATTATATTTCCATTCCCTTACCACATGGAGGGAAATTTGCTCAAGGGGCAGAGGAAAAGGTTTCTGGAGAAATTTCCTTTGAAATGCAAGACGGAGTCTCTTCTAATGTTTGGACATTGATAGATGTATGGATGGATATGTGGAGTTGCTGCAAACTTTGTGCTTCCTTACATAGCTCTCTCCTTTTTTTTTTTTTTTAAGATTTTATTTATCTGACAGAGAGAGAGATCACAAGTAGGCAGAGAGGCAGGAGGGGGGGGGGGAAGCAGGCTCCCTGCTGAGCAGAGAGCCAGATGTGAGACTCGATCCCAGGACCCTGAGACCATGACCTGAGCCCAAGGCAGAGGCTTTAACCCATTGAGCCACGCAGGTGCTCTCATGCTACCTTTTCACAAAAATCAACAGGCAGAAGATGGCAGAGAAGGAAGACAGAACAAACCTGTCTCCTTGAGGATATTGTTGAGATGCTGAATGAACCTATCCCTAGAACTGCTCCACTTCTGACCTATTCTGTTTTTTGTGAGTTTTTGTTGTTGTTGTTTTGTTTTGTTTTGTTGTTAATAATGGGTACTATGATTATTTAAACCATTTTGAACCATTGATTTACTTAAGACTTTTACAACTATGGACGGCTGACCACATTCCAGACTCTGGCTAAGGACTAAAGATAGAGGTGATTGAGCTCTGTCTTCTAGGAACTCAACAGCTTTGGAATAGAAAGTGGCTTATGGGCAAATAATCAAAATCCCATGTTCCACATTCAAGGGGCAAGGTAGCTCCACAGTGCTAGGAGAGCTCCAGGGGAGGTAGCGTTTTAATTTTATCCTGGAAGAGATAGAGGAGATATCCAAAAAGACAGCTGACCCTTGGAGAATAATCAGGCAGATAATTAATCATGGAGACAGAATAAAGACATTGAAAGAGCAGAAGCTAGGGGTGCATGACCTTAAAATAACTTGGCAATAGAAGCAGATGGGTTCAGCTGCAATGGTCTTGCAGAAAGGAGATGCCGGTTTGAAGGGACGCAAAGTTTCAATTTCCCTTTTAGACAAGGGGAGATGAGGAGGAGGAGCCAGAGGGTGTTACAACACAGCTTTCTGTGCTGGCCAGGTTCTCTGGAGGCTAGGAAAGTCCCTTGCATTCTGGGAGCAATGTGTAACTAAAGTTAGGGCTCTCTGCTAATGCTGAGCTTGAGAAATGAGGTAATAGTGGACATCTCTGGAAAAGGGTCTGGAGCAAGAATGGTCAGGTGTGGCTGGAGGGGTGCTGAAGTGGCAACAGGGAGATGTAATCAGGCACTGGTGGCAAAGGCATGTTTCTCCTCACCCACTCCTTAATGTGAACTAGCAAGAGCTCACACCAGAGACTGAAAGTTAATTATGTGCAATTTTCCCCAATTCCATATCCACAACATCACATCTGGTCGGTTGTGTGAAACTGACCACAGTGAAAGTATTTACACCATGGAAACAAGCAAACGCTTCAAATCCCTATTTGTGTTCGGGGGTCAGTGTTAAACACCTAGCAGCATGCTACTACTGCTTGGACTAGCGTGGGGCACACATTTTCCCAAAAAGTCTGGCCTTCCCCTCACAGATCTGCTACAGTTCCTCTTCCAGAGGGCTGGGCGTGTTCTTGCAGCATGTATATAAATGAAGTTGGAGGGGAGCCTGGGTGGCTCAGTCAGTTAAGCTTCTGCCTTCAGCTCAGGTCATGATCCCAGGTTCCCAGGATTAAGTCCTGCACTGGTGGGGCGTTCCCCTGGGCGCAGGGTGGGGGGGGGGGCGGTTCCTGCTCAGCAGGGAGCCTGCTTCTACCTCTCCCTCTGCCTGCTACTCCCCGTTTGTGCTCTCTCTGAAAAGTCAATAAATAAAATCTTCAAAAAAAAAAAATTGAAGTTGGAAACCAACCATCTCTTCCCAGGCATAGTAGCATAATGTGTTGTATCTGTTGCAAAGATTTGATGGTACCACTGAAGATTCACTAGTCGCCCTTCTGCCCTGCCTCTGAGAATCGTTCATACTTAACACCGGGGAAGTGTCTCTGGTGATTAGATATCAAAGGAACCCCCCTGTGACCAATGTCACAGCATCGCAAGGCTTCCCTATCTTCTTCTACCGCAGCCTTCCCCTAATAATCGTCATTGGTCCTGGGATGTTCCCGCTCAAAAACATGAAGTCAGTCCTCCTTTGGCATTTATACGGGGAGCCTCTTGGGCATCCTTTTCCAGCACAGAGTGATGAACCCCCACCGGAAGCCTAGCATCCAATTTCTTTATCTCTTCTTTCCAATTTCATAATTATTTTTTCTTATTTTAGCCTTTACCTTTAGGATTGTCAAACCACCCTGTTAAAGGTCTTGACCTCCTAGATGACGTGACTTTTGAAATCACATAAAGCGGCTACCAGTTCAGTTCCTTAGAAAGAACTGGGGCTCTCTCCAGTCTCGTTTCTTTATTTTTTTTTTCTTTTTTTTTTTTTTTGAAATGTAATGATGGTAGCTTTTATTTTTATGGTTTTTTAGAATTTAAAAAAACAGCTTTTAAATCCATCTTTCTCTGGGCAAATTCTCCTTTTGACAGCACTTTCCTCAGAGCTCCCTTCATGGCTTCATTCCGTAAACTGTGTGCCCTCCCCACACGTCAGCAGCATGCATCTGCTTGGTCTCCTTTGTGCTCTCCTATGTCCAGTCTCATTTCTTAAATCCCCGCAAGTTCTCTTTTCCTCGAACCCTAACAAAAGAGATGGGCTGGGGCCGGCCATCCTTCGGGGATCACCAGAATAAGAAACTCCAAACCACAAATGATCGAATGCAGCCTACCCACTGCAAGTGTCTGGAAGAACATGAGCAGGAGCAAGAATCAAACTCCCACTTTCATTACCACAAATCCTTTACCTCTGAGTTGTTTGTCACAGCACTAACATGAAAACAATTAAAAAGAAACCAACCAAGGGGCACCTGAGTGGCTCAGTCAGTTAAACAGTGGACTCTGGATTCTGGCTCAGGCCATTATCATCATCTCAGGGTCCTGACATGAGCCGCCCTCCAGCTCTTTGCTCAGTGGGGAGTCTGCTTGGGATTCTCTCTCCCTCTCCCTCTGCCCCTTCCACCCACGCGCTCTCTCTAAAACAAACAAACAAAAAACAACAACAACAACAACAAAAAACCACAACCAAGTGTTTAATGAAAGGGGATTGGTTAAACAAGTTCTGAGACATAATTAAATGGGGATGCTATATAACCATTCAAAACCTTGATACAGAAGAATATTGAATAGCAAGAATGTCCACAATGCATTGCTAAATAGATAAAGGAAAGTTAGGATACCCATTCTACACCCTCTCCTCCCCCGCCCCTGGAATATGCACACACAAAATAACATATCGATACTATACAGATGAAGAAGAAAAACGAGACTAATAAAGGCTACATACACATCAAGATGTCCAAGTGTTTACGATCCGCTGTGATTTTTCCTGGCTTTATTTGTATTTGTATTTATTTGTATTTGTATTTGTATTATTTATTTGTATTTGTATTTGTATTTGTATTTATTTGTTGCATTTTTCCAAGCCCATGTCACTTTCCTTTTAATTGCAGAGATGCTTATCTCCCTATTTGCTAGCCTCTCTGGAAAATCCCTTCGGCCTTGACACTTGCACTAAATGACCTGACTGCCCCTAGACGATTGCTCAAGAAGGGCAGTGAACTCATCTCTCAGAAAAATCAAACCACAATCTTCCCGCAGACGTGCTCTTGAGTTTAGAAACTTACATGTGGGCCACTCGATGAGGATTCGGACTATACAGGGTACACGTTCAATCAAGAACAAGCCCAGTTTGTTTATTTAGCCCTTGTGTATTATGAGTCAGGTGCTTTCAAAGCAGGCTTTCCAGCCCCCTTGCAAGACAGCATGGAACCAATTCATTTCGGCTCATCTGAGAGCTGAATTCTCTGTTGACCTGGGCCATGTAGTTCGTGGTTCTGGAAAACCATTACCCCAAACCACATCGTTTACCTTGGAATTACAGAGGAAATAAGTCTTCTGATCCTGTGAGAATGAGGAGTTCCTTTACTAGAATTTTCTAGTTGGAATCTATATCTTTAATCTCAATTTTAATTTCAATTTGTAAGACATTATAAGGGAAGTCTTTCTAGAATCATCTCATGCTTTTCTGGCTTAGTAAGCAGAGTACACAAAATCTTGTGAATGTATTTTGATGAATGCTAACTCTAATTATTTTGCTCTGCTCTAAGCAATGCTAATGTGACAGATAACCTTACGTCACGCAGCCCCAAATGCTGTGCCTTTCAACTTCTCTCTTCAACTCCTCCCCACCCTTCAGAAGACACTTCACACTCCCTACAGAGAGATGGTGTTAATTTCTTGTTGCCTTTACAATTCTCCACTCCTGACACTGTCTTTGATTCTGACCACAAGGATCAACTCATTAGCATTGTTTTAAAAGTATGAGTAAACAAGCTCTGAGTAAAGTCTTGACTTTTGCTGTTGGTTTACTCCTATGGGTTTTCATCTATACAATATTTTCAGCCTGATCTGGTCAGAATATTTTTTTCTTTTTAATTTACTAAGGGTCTTTTGTTGGTTTGCATTTCTGGTTATGCTCTGACTTGTTGAAGTATTGGAGAAATGGCCTCCCAACATGATATCAACCTATCTTCTAAATATTGTTTTTACTGACACTTTGTTCTTGTTATCTTTACTTGTAAGTAAAATGTATGTTCTTCAGTGGGAAAAATTATGTGCTGTATTTGTATATTCTACTATTTTAAAACATAGAGCAAATGCCTGATAAACAATGGTTAACTGGTGATTCACAGAATTCTATGGCTCTTAATAACTGTGGAGGCCAGAGATAAAACCATAAATTAATAAATCAAAGACACAAAGTGCATAACACTAGGATGAAAAATCCAATTACTGGAAGAAACAATAATTACTAAAACAATGGTCTTTTAATATTTTTCTTTGGAAACTCTCTGCAAAGAACTCTGGAAATCTACATATTCAATGGCACATTGCTAATTTGACTTCTAAGATGTGTCATTAAAAGCCTAAAGAGTTACAAAGAATATTTATTTCACTATATTATAAATATTGACTTTACAAAATAAAACTGTATCTTCAAGTGTATCCAATGGAATCTAAGTACCATGGTGATTGACTACTTCTAATAGCCATTTTCAAAATACAAACAAGTTCCAAAAAAAAAAACAAATATCTTTAACAGATGGAAATTTTATCTCACTTTTTCTCCTTGACATGTATTTGTTTTCCACTAACCTGATAGCATTTTATTTCTTCTGGGTTGGTTCATCATTACAGTTATTGAAAGTATATAATTGATAGAACAATATTCCTCATAAAATTTTACTGGAGGGGGGCGCCTGGGTGGCTCAGTGGGTTAAAGCCTCTGCCTTCGGCTCAGGTTCACGATCCTGGGGTCCTGGGATCGAGTCCCGCATCGGACTCTCTGCTCCGTGGGGAGCCTGCTTCCTCCTCTCTCTCTGCCTGCCTCTCTGCCTACTTGTGATCTCTGTCAAATAAATAAACAAAATCTAAAAAAAAAATTAAAAAATAAAATTTTACTGGAGGGGCGCCTGGGTGGCTCAGTGGGTTAAGCCTCTGCCTTCAGCTCGGGTCATGGTCTCAGGGTCCTGGGATCGAGCCCCGCATCGGGCTCTCTGCTCAGCAGGGAGCCTGCTTCCTCCTCTCTCTCTGCCTGCCTCTCTGCCTACTTGTGATCTCTGTCTGTCAAATAAATAAAATCTTTAAAAAAAAATTTTACTGGATATGTATATTTAATGAGATACATGAGGCTTTTTCAATTTGTTCATGTATCCATGGGTGATCATTACATATTCCTACAATAAGATAAGATATGACATCAGTCATATTTCTATTTTTTACTTTGATAAATGTATATACTGAATAAATATCATTTACATAAATGGACAGGAACAAAAGGAATACTATAGTAGCAATGTAGCTTATTTTTAAGAATGCCATCTGGGACAGATGCCAAAGATCTCCTCCTAATCCATCCTCAAAAACTCTTTGAATGATCTATCAGCTCTCCCCCCAGAGAGATCTTCTGTAAGTCTGAAAGCAAGGATGTGTTACCTAGACATTCATTTTCCCAATGCCAGGGTTCAAAGTTCACCTGGCTCCATGCCTCAGAGCACCTCCTTGCACATCCTGAATCCATGCAGTGCTACGGGATTGAAGATGGGTAGAGGGTGGCCTTTCTCCTGTAAGGTGGGAGAAGGCCACTGTGGACAGGGAGGGAGGCGAAACTGCAAGACAGAGACACATTCACCGGCAGATCACTTCGAAGAAAGTACACTAGGAAGCTTGATGCTTTTGAAAACAATTCCCACCCCCATGAAAAGTCTGCACTGAGCCCAGAGGGTGAGTGAGGTTTAGATAACCACAGAGGGCATGGGTGTTATCCAACCTACCTGAGAGGCACAGGTGAAGCGACAGCCCTCACTGAGATGTCCCAGTGGAAAACACTTCAAAAGCAGTGGCAGAAAATAGCCAAGGCTAAACCCTTTGGTTGTCTCATTCTTCTTCTAGATTCTATAATGATAAACAGTAGGAGCATTTAGGGGACAAGACTCTAGATCAATTTAACACTTAATTGCCTATAGAAACTAGGCAGGTAACATACAATAGAGATGCTTCTATGACATAAGCTTATGACATAAGCTGTATGTCATGGTGCATGGTGGGGACTGCTGTGCACTGAGGAATTCAGTCCCCTGCAAAGGGGTTAGCAACAGCGCAATGGAGAACCTACAGTGCAGGCCTTCCAATTCCTCAGAGGAAGTTCAAAGTCCAGATTTGAAAGCCAAGCTCCTCAACGGGCAAGACAACGTGGGTTATATCTGCTCTATGGGCCACCAACTTGCCACCTCTGCTTTGATAACTAAATTTTCACTACGGATCAAGCCAGAATGCCAGGAAGCACCAAAAGCTGAATGATTCTTCCCTCTAAGGGTGGATGCCTGGAACAAAGTTAGATGGCCAGTCAAGAGTTGTCAGTGAGGTGGGGGAAGAAGTGGTTCCTTTGATAGAAGCACACCTTTCCAGGCCCCCCTTGCACTCCCTTCCAGCACAGAGAGTCTCTACTCCAAAGAGTAGAGTCCAAAGGATAAGGTGAACATCTCCATGAGGCCTTATCCCCAAGTGTCTATTTCCTGCCCTGGATTCTGTGTTCCTACTTGTTTTGGCCAGTAAAAGGAATGGAGGCAATTTTGCCCACTTCCGTAGGAGACTGTTGGAAGCATTTCCTGTACAAACATTTCTAAAGATCTGCTTGTTTCTTTCTGTTATCTGCCCCTGCTTTGGATGGTCTCGTGTGTTTATTTTACCCTGATGTGCTCTGTGTATTTTGTAAGCCTCCCCGAAGCCTTTTTGGAATGAGGTAGGGTATGAATAAATAGGAGTATTGTTTCTGGAACCTCCCCTTCCCTCCGCCCCTCTGCCTACCTGAGTTTACGCTCTGCTGCAGCTTTAGGCCCTGGGCCTATGGGGATGCCACTTAGTAACTTACTGCTCCCCAGTATCCTGAAGGTAATGGGGCTTCCAAAGGGGGCAGAACAAACCACCGGAGAGTTGTTTAAGCGCTAAGAAAATCTGGCTCCATACATTATTCCAAATCTATATTTATGTTCATGGCTTATGAAGCACCTCGGGGCCCTTTGGGATATGAAAAGCTGCGTGAATCTAAGAAAATATTATTAAACAGATTTATTTTGGGTTGCTAAAGAGTGTGAGGCCCTCTGGAGAACCACTGGAGGAGAATGAATTATTTTCTGCAATCTCCACCACTTGTCTTTTTAAGAGTCTCTCATTGAACCCCTGGTGCCACCTTAATCGTTCCAGCCTGTCCTGTTGCTATAGTTACAACAATTAATTATATGCTTAACTAGCCTTACTAGTACATTGCAGCCATTCAATTAAAATCTGATTTCATTCTGTGCTTCCGGGGTTATCTTCCCGGCCTCCGGCTCTGAAAACTGTCCCTAACACGGACTGAAAGAGTCCCAGAAGTTGCCCGGTCCGTTCCCCAGTGGAATCTTTGGCTTGAACTTGATAGGAGAGGACACTGCTGCCCTGGTACAGACCTTGGTACAGGAGCCAAAACATTTGGGAGATTTGAACCCAACAGCTGCGCAAATCGTAAAACTAATACCCAATGGGTATAAGGCTGTTTTTTTTCCCCTTCTTAATATGAATAATGTATTTAAAGTGGAATGAAGATCCACGGGATTCTTAAATTCATGGCTGTGCCCAGCCACTGGTGTGATATCCAGACACTCCTGCAGGCACGAGCAGCCGAGCTGGGTGGGGGGATCCAGCTCTCCCTGGCCACCACCGTTGCAGACCAGGGGACTGAAGAAGCCGTTGGACCATCTGAAGCTCCAAGGGGCGCTGAGACTGTCCATCTCCAGGTACCCGATGGAAATGTGTTGGCTGGAAATTCTGGATTATTCCCTCTTCTGCTGATTACCAGTGTCATAGTAACAGCCCAGCACTTCCGTTATTACAAGGAGAGAAACCAGCCTTTAGAGAGGTCTTGTTCAAGTTCACGTCCCTTTCCAGGATGCAGCTGTAGGTAACAACCCATTCCTGTGAAAACTCTGAAGGTTACTGCCTTTTCCTTTCCTTTTCTTTTTTTTTTTAATCATAGAAGTTATTCTTCCAATGTAACTGACACTATGCTTTCCTGATCTATGGGTCTCCATAGTTTTTCCTCTTCCCTCTTTGGCCCCCTAATAATGACAGCTAACACTGTTGTGTTTCTCTGCACCAAATTCTAAGTGATTTTCCTGCCTTGTTTGATTTCGCATGGAAACGGAGGATCTCCGTGCTGAAGCACTTGTCCCAGGACACTGAGCTAATGACAGAGCCACAGTCATACCCAGACCTGCCTGGATCCCAAGTGCGTTCTGAGTCTTTATACTCTGAGCTCCTCCAAAATGCCTTTTCTGCTCTCACCCATTTTCTTCAATGAACTGTCCTTCTGATTTCCTGCCCTGCTTCAGCCCTGAGGAGGTTTCCAATCCAAACCCGGGCCCGATGCTCCTTTACCTGCCTGCCACATACCCCTTTCATGCCCTCCTGTGGCCACTGCAAACGTGTGTGTTCACAACTGACACACCCTCTGACCCGCATTTGTCCATCCTCTAGACCTCTACACCTCTGTGAAGCGACCCACTGTTCGCTGATCACAGAGCCCTAAAACTCAGAACTATCTTTGATTTTTGACTCCCCATCTCCGCAGACTCCCTACAAAATTTAACCAGTCCGTTGGCCTGCTTGCTGCTCACCCCCGTTGGTCATTTCTTCTCCATGACCCAGATGGACCACTTCTGGAGCCAACACTGAGTCCAATAGGTAACCAGCCCCTTGCCATAAGCCACTGTGTGGATTTCACAAGAAATTAAAACGCACGTGGAGTTTCTCTCCAGCTGTCCACACTCAGTGGTTTTATGGTGTCTATCTCCCACCATCACTCCTGTGTGTTCAGGATTTCTGCACCATCGTCTGGAAGGCCAGTGTTGGAAGGGGCCCCTCCTCTATAGTTATCAGATACCAGCTTCCTTCTCTGTACCATTACTGCACCCCGTCCCCATAATCACACATAGCCTTTCTGTGGCCACACTTTGAAAACATGTCCACCAATACCCTTCATAGCTACATCCCATTCTTGTTTTTAAATTTAATTTTATTTTTTCAGTGTTACAAGATTCATTGTTTATGCACCACACCCAGTGGTGCAATACGTGCCCTCCTTAATATCCACATCCCATTCTTAAGACAAAGTTAGCCCATGTTAGGCCTTTAATAAAACTGAATTTCTAAATTTGAACTTGCCAATAGCAAGTTCACAATAGTCCACAATAGCCAAACTGTGGAAGGAGCCCAGATGTCCACTGACAGAGGAATGGATAAAGATGATGTGGTATACACAGACACACACACACACACACACACACACAGGAATATTACTCAGCCATCAGAAAATGAACTCTTGCCATTTGCAATGACATGGATGGAACTAGGGGGTATTATCCTAAGTGAAATAAGTCAGTCAAGAGAAAGACAATTATCACATGATATCGTTGGTATATGGAGTTTAAGAAACAAGGCAGAGGATTATAGGGGAAGAAGTGAAACAAGATGAAACCAGAGAGGGAGACAAACCATAAGAGACTCTTAATTATAGGAAACAAAGTGAGGGTTGCTGGAGGGGAAGGGGTAGGATGATGGAGTGCAGTAATGGTCCAGGGAATAGTGTCTCTGAATCTGTTCAACATAATCCCTTAAGACAACAAGAAGAGCCCATCACCATCCTGGCTTCCCTGGGGGGCTGGCTGGCAGTCCCTGGGAAACGGGGAGAAGGCGCTTGCTTACATAAACTGGATTATGCCAATCCCTCTCGGAGTGTTGTCCTCTGTCACTGCCACCATCACAGAGGAGCTCCAGAATCCCACATTTATTTTGCACTAATTGATGCCCTTCTGTGAGCAGCTTAATCTCACCAACTCTGCTAAAAGAAAATAAAAAGAGGAAAATGTTCCAGAAAGAGCTATTCCTTATTTAATCACTATGGCAACACTGTTATCACAGGGGCTATCTAGGCCAAAATAGTGCAGAAAAGAGAATGGCTGTGGTATACTTGTGCTCTCCCTCACCCTACCCTGGGTCCCCACAGCAGCCTAGGGACATAAATGGGGTCAGAGGCAGATGGGAGAGGTTTTCTAGCCTCTGCCCCAGCTGCTCCTGGGTGCCCAGGAGGCATCTCAGCTCACATGAACTGGGCCCCTGATTTCCTCAGGATGCTTGCTGGGGCAGGTCCTGTGCTGGCCCTTGCTGAGGGTACCAGGACAGATGTGAAGTTATCTCTCAGGGAGCAGATCCAGCTGGTTGGTTCCGTGGCCCATGGTGTTCCCCAGTAGACACTGAGTACAAACTAGGAACTGGCGCCACGCCATGTCCGTCCTCCTCTCTCTCAAGACATGTACCACAAGCCAAGTTCCCCTTTGCTCCTGGTGTTTTAGAAACTGGGTAAATCCCCTCCTTCAGGTTTAGTTCTCTGTACAGACCCAACTCCAAATACAGAGGAATGCTGCCCAGCCAGAATCCCCTTCTCCCTGCCCACCCACCCTGAACTGTGTCCTTGAGTCAGTCAGCCTTACACATCTGCACTCTTGTTTCCCATTTTATGGGTTCTTCCCCAGAAGCTCCCCAGCTCTTCACATAATTGAACCCTCGAGGGGCCAACCCCTCATTCCCCCTGGAACTATCAAATCCCTAGGTGAACGTATTCACGTTACTTATAACTCAGAAACAACAAATGTAACCAAAACCATGAGGTTGGATGATTTGAAGGAACTTGCATTGGCTTTCTCAGCTTTTTATAGGAAGAGCTACAGGCATAGACTTGGCAGAGGGCTTGACCCCTTCACAAAGATGTGGGTCAGAGGCATAAGCTGGATTGGAGAAAAGGTACTGCTATGGACTGAACTGTGTCCGTCCAAAATGCATATGTTGAAGCCTAACCCTCAGTGTGACCGAATTTGGAGTAAAGAAGTAAAGTTAAATGAGGTCATATGTGTGGAGTCCTACTCCAGTAGAATTAGTGCCCTTATAAGAAGAAACCTCAGAGCAGCTCTGTCTCTCTGCTAAGTGAGGACATAGTGAGTGACCAGTCATCCACAAGCCAGGAAAAGAGCTCTCACCAGGAACCAAATGGATTTATGAGCCTCTAGAACTGCGAGAAATAAGTGTTTGGTGTTTGAGTTAGTGTGTGGCATCCCCTGCTACTTCGATAAAAAGATATTTTGCCAAGTACCACAAAGAGAAATAACAGGACAGCTTGGGCAGAATAGCAGAGAAATATATTTAGACTGAAATACCAGATTCATCAAATCTACAAATTAAATGGGGAATAAATGACATCTTTGCAATACTGAGTGTTCCAATCTACAAATATGGATGTATTGGCTTGTTAAGGCTACCATAACGAAGTATCACAGAGTAGAAGGCATAAACAACAGAAATTTATTTTCTCATAGTCCAGAGGCTAAAAGTTCAAGGTCAAGGATTCAGCAGGGTTGGTTTATTCCCAGACATCTTTCCTAGTTTGTAGATGGTAGTGTTCTCTCTGTGTCTTACCATCACCTTTCATCTGCGCCCTGCTGCATTCAAATTTACTCTCTTAAAAGGACATTAGTCATATTGGATTAGGGCCCACCCGAAGGACCTCATTTTAACTTAAACTCCTCTTTACAATCTCTATCTTCAAATAGAGCCACATTCTGAGGTAGAGTGGGGATTAAGACTTCAACATATAAATTTTAGAGGGGACCACAATTCAGCCTGTGACAATGAAATATCCCTCTATTCATGCTTTCTTTATCTCAATAGTGTTTACAGGGGTTAATGTTGAGGTCATGCCCATTTTTTTGTTAGATTTATTCTGAGATATTTGACATTTGGGGCACTTATAATTGGTATCTTTTTAAAAATGTCATTATTTATTTATTTGTTGTTGATATATTGAAATAACATTGATTTTTATACATTAACCTTTATCCAGTGACCTTGTTAAATTTTATCAATGCAATAGGTTATTTGCAAATTCCTTTAGATTTTTCTACTTCACAATCAATGTAATCTGGAAATTATTTGTTCCTTTTTAGTCTTTGTACTTTTCATTTATTTTTCTTGCCTTATTGCAGTGGCGAGGACAACCAGTATAATAATGAATAGGAATGATAATAACAAGTTTTGTGCTATTTCTAATATCTGGGGAGATGCCTAGTATATTATACCAGATACAATTTTTTGTACTTGGATTTTTTGTTCATTATCAGCTTAGGGAGGTTTTTGTTTTGTTTCTATTTCTTGTTCACTGAACCTTATCAGAAATGGGTAATAGATTTTATTGTTGTTGGTTCTGCACCTAATGAAAGCATCATACCATTTTTTCCTATTATTCTGTCATTGTGGTAAAATAAAGATTAGTTTTCTAAGGTTAAATACTACATTCCTGGAATGGACCCAAATTCAAAAGGATGCACTATCTTTTTAGATATTGTTGGGTTCATTTTGCTAAGATGTATTTATAATTTTTGTATTTCTATCCTTGGAACTGGCCTATAATTTTCCCTTCATATAAATGTTTGTGTCATGATTTGGTTTCGAGTTAATACTGGCCTCATAAAAAAAGATGACACGTGTTCTCTGTTTTATTTTGCCATTTTCTGGAGAAGTTTGTACAAATTTCGTGTTATTTATTCTTTAAATGTCTGGAAGAAATGACCAGCATGCCTGGAGATTGCTTTGTGGGGATATTTGTAATTACAAATTCAATTTATTTAATCTACAGAGAACAATTTAGATTTTAGAAATTTTCTCCCTGTTTCCATTTTGGTAAGTTGGATTTTTCTAGAAAATTTCTCAGTTTACCTAAATTTCAAAATTTACTGAAATAAAGTTGTTCACGATATCCTTTCATTATTTTTTGTAACTGTATGTAGGATATGTGGTAATTCCTCTTTTGCATTCCTGCGATTGGCAATATATGTCTTCTCTCTTGCTCTTAATCATACTTAGTAAGAGTATAGTTTTTCAAAGAATTAACTTTCAGATTTGTAATTTTTTGTGTTGTACACTTGTTCCATATTTGACTAATTTCTACTATTGTAATTATTACTTCCTTTCCTCTTTCTTTCTAACTTAATATATTTTTTAAAGATTTTATTTATTATTTGACAGAGAGAGATCACAAGTAGGCAGAGAGGCAAGCAGAGAGAGGGAGAGGGGAGCAGGTTCCCTGCTGAGCAGAGAGTCCGATGTGGGACTCGATCCCAGGACCCCGAGATCATGACCCGAGCGGAAGGCAGTGGCTTAACCCACTGAGCCACCCAGGCGCCCCTCTAACTTAATATTTTTAATTTCCTATTACAGGTTCTATCAAGAAAATCAACAGATGATTAATTTTCAGTTTATCTTCTTTTCTGACATATGAACATATCCCTTTAAGCATGGTTTTAACTACCTCCTGCACATTGTAGTGTATAATATTTTCATTTCATTTAATAAAATAATTTTAAATTTCCATTATGATTTAATTTTGCCCATGGATTACTTAGACATATACTGTTTAATTCCCAGACATTTGGTGGCTTTCTAATAAACTTTATCATTGATTTCTACCTTTATTTCACTGTGTAATTTTAATACATGGAATTCTGTTAAGATTTGATTTATGGCTCAGCATATGGTCAATTTTGATAAATATTCAATGTACTCCTAAAAATAATATGAATTCTGAAATTGGGTGTACAGGTGGTAAATCATGTTCAAATCTTATATTACCTTTTATGATTTGTTTTTGTTTGTTTGTTATAGAGAACATGTTAGAATCAGCCAATATGGTTGTGAATTTATTCCTTTAAATCTGCAATCTTTGCATTGGCTATTTTGATGCTGTACTATTCAGTGCATACAAATTAAAAATTATTAAATCTTTCTGCTGGTTGATCTTAATCGTTATGAAATGTGCTTTTATCTCCAAGAATGCCTTTTGCCTTAAAGTTTGTTTTATCTTATATAATTAAGCCATGTTACTTTTTATTAATGTTTAGACTTTCAGTTGCGTTCTCATGTGAAGGTGTTTATTTGTTCAGATTGAGAGATTTTGTTTTATAATTGATATATTTGTCCATTTACACTTAATATAATTCCTGGTATATTTGGGGCTTTTATTATCTATTACTTGTCATACCAGTTCTACATCCTTTATATGACTTTCTTGCAATTTTTTGAATAAAGCTTTTTAAGATTATTCTCCAGTTCCTTCTGGAAATTACAACTTTGGTAGTTTTAATATTTTTTATTTTCTTCTAATAGTTACACAGTGATTACAACAAATATCTTTGACTCATTAGAGTCTCATAGAGATAGGTACTTAGATCACTTCCCAGGTAATGCCATAACTTTGCCAATTTCAATTCCATTACCTCACTCCCATTTTTGTGCGTTGTTTTATGTATTTGTTCTCATGAATTTAAAATCACTGGCATTCTATATAGTCAATATTCATTTAGACTTACCTGCATAGTTTCCATTTCTCTTTATATCTTCTTACATTTCCATGTTTCCAAGGAGATAACTCTCCTTCTCTCTTAGGAAATGCTTTAGTACTTCTTTTAGTGTGTGCTCAAAGACTACAAATTGTTTAGTTTTGATTTTTCTAAAGGTGTTTTTATTTTTGCTTCATTAAAAAAAATTCTGGGGGTGCCTGGGTGGCTCAGCGGGTCAAGCCTCTGCCTTCGGCTCGGGTCATGACCTCAGGGTCCTGGGATCAAGCCCTGCATGGGGCTCTCTGCTCAGCAGGGAGACTGCTTCCCCCTCTCTCTCTGCCTGCCTCTCTGCCTACTTGTGATCTCTGTCAAACAAATAAATAAATAAAATCTTTAAAAAATAAAAAAATAAAAATTCTGGTTTGAATTCATTTTAATAGTTATATTCAGAAAATCTATTCAGCAACATTTATTTGGGACCTGAAATTTATCCTAAACTTGCTTTGACCATGTAATTGCCCTTTTAGGAAATCAATAGAAATAAGTTAAAGTGAAAATAAAGCAATTGTGTAAAGATACAAATTGCATCATTATTTATAAATGTGAAAAATTGGAAACAAGTGTAAAATCCAACAATAAGGCAACAGTTTAGTAAATTATGGCAAATCCATACAGTATTCTGAAAACATTAAAATCATGCCTATAAAGTACTTTTGTGAGAAAAGAAAAGTTATATTATTATGAAATGTGGGGAAATCAAAATGCAAATTTCAGTAGGTTGTGTGATTTTAGTTAAATAGCAACACTATGTGCATAGTAAAAGCCTATAAGGAAATACACAACTCAATTAACCCTCTTTATCTATGAGTAGAAGGGTTATGGTGGCTATTTTTCTGTAATTGAAATAAATGATTTCCATATGTGACTAGAGTAGACTTAATTCTTCTTTTCTTCTGTTCATTTAAATTTATAAATAAAACAAACAATAAAAATTATAGCTCTGTTAGAGGACATTTAATTTAAGGGGTTAAAATTATTTTAAATGTCTTCCATACACAGAATTTCCCATGAAAGGAAAACATAGAAATATACAAAAGAGACCCATTTACACTGTCATAAATCGTTCCAACTCTCAAATCACTGAGAAAAATCTACCTTGCGCAAGTTGCCATAAACACCTGATCCCCAAACATAAATTTTTGTATTGAAAATGGCATCCCCCACATTTCATCTGGAGTTAAAGGAATAGTATCCACCTTCCTTCATATAGAGTATGAGTCACTTCCTAAATCTCATTAGGGATGGTAATAATGCTTTACCAACAGGAATTAATTCCATGCTAATCATATATGTCAGTGACTTCCACAGCTGCTTCACAGAAGCAAGAGTTTTGCAAATTAGTTGCTTTCTTATTTGGGGGGAAGGTGTGGGATGGGCCAGAAGCAAAGGCATCGTTGGAACTCACATAATGTTTTCAGATTTGTTAATTGGCCTGGCAGTCTCATTTTATCATTTCATCAGAAGATGGTTTGGGGCATAAGCAGTCCTGAGGTCATCATTCTGACTTGACTGATTAGCACTGGGCTTGTCAGGTAATTGGAAAGGTCACAAAACAGTGTCTAGTCTTTCTCCTAAAGCTAAAATTATTGTCAGAAAAAATTCTAAAAGGTATTCTAGGATTATCTTCGTGGTATTAGATCTGAACTTGAATACTTGGTGCCTGCTCCTTTGCTGTGTGGTTTTAGGGAAAGAGCTTATCTCTGTGAATCTAAGTTTCTTTCCATGTGAAAATGGAAAACATGGGAATGGACAAGATAACACACATGAAATATAATGTCCAACACACAGCAAGGATATAGTACATTTTCATTTACTGAAATCTTCCTTCCACACTTAATGGAAAACCTTGCCATATTGAGAGGACCAAGATTCAATGTGTAAACTAAACGGACATTTTTCAACACCCCCCCAGGTAATAATAATTAAGCTGCCTTCAGCCTAGCTGTGGAAAGTGATATAGACATGGGGCATCAAATGGGCATGGGAATAGTAGAAGGAGAGAGGTTGACTCAGTGGGGATTCAGGCAAAGCACAAAAACCTGGAAAGAAAGTCCAATGAAGAGACCATACAACTTAGTTCTATGCATTCACATAATCAACATTTACTGAGCATCTACTATACTATAGGTACAGACTTTGATGCAGAGGATACAGTGGGGAGTAAGATAAGCTCCCCCTTTCTTCAAAGCACTTACACTCTACTGCGGACAACAGGTGTGACAACAGTATCATAAAGGCTGCGGAGTGGGGCGATCTGGTATCTGTGGTGATACAGGGAGATGCCTCGTGTTCCACACTCTAGGATAGAGCAGCCTGCCTGCTTTCCAACAGCAGTGACTCTACTCACATTCTGTAAAGCCACCTTGGAACACAGGAAGGTCTGGCTGGACTGGGAGGCAGCAGAATGGCACTAAACAGGGTAAACATACTGTATATTTTATTCAGTCTTAATTCCAATATTTAGGAAAAGATGCACCTTTCCTCAAAGGGACAGCCAATCATCACAGAAGTGCACAGCTATAATGAATCAGTCCATACTCACTGCTGTAGAGTCATTGAGATGATCAGCTTCTTGTGGCGAGGACCCCTCCCTACAGAACGCTAGCTTGCCCAGATGTCAGACGGTCCTTCCTTGAGCACATCTCCCTGAAAACATGCCCCTTTCTGGAGCTCTACTATGGTCACGCTGGGATGGGCACTTCCATGTTCCTCCCATGAAGAGTTCAAAGGAAGCAACACTGACTTTTTTCTGGGATGGCAGGTCACCCAGAGGATGGAGGTGATTTAGCCTGAGTTTTGAATAGTGTTGAAGATATTGCTAGTTTGAGAGAGAAATTAGTGAATAATACTCCTCACGCATCCTTTCAGTCATTCTACAAGTATGTGGTGACTGCCTGCTATGTGCCTGGCACAGCTGTAGATGCTGGAGATACACTAGAGAGTCAAAGCAGACCCTGACCCCACACCGAGTTTACAGACCAACAAGGAAGGAAGATCTTAAGCAAAACTAGAAATCAAATGTGACCAAAATGACTGGTCCTATGTAGGAAAGACACAGGAGGCCACGGGAGGGTGATTTTATCTAGTCAGAGAGGTTATTCCTAAGGAAGTGGTCTAAAGGATGAGTAGGAGTGGAACAAATGTGAAGAGGGGAGGGAAAGCAGCCAGAACAGTATGTACAAAGGGCCTTAGCAGAAGAAAGTAAGGTGTACAGCAGAGATGGAAAGAACCCAGTGCAACTGTAGTGGACATAAAGGCAGGGGAAAGGGAGAATGGGTGCCAGGTGAGGCTACAGAGATGAAGTCATCTATGGTGGGCCCTTCGGGGATCCTTATGTCAAGCCACAAACAACTTCATAACTCACTAGTTCTGTAAACACTGATTATTGTCCCTCATATTCTTTTTAAAATTTTAATTAACCTTTTTTAAAAATCTTGAGATAATTGTAGATTTACAAATGCTTGTAAAAAAATAATACAAAGAAATCCCTTATTCCATTTACCTAATTTCTCCCAATGGTCACCTCTTATAAAACTAAAACTATAGTCCAATGTCACAACCAGTGTATTGACATTCATACTACAGTCCAGACACGAACAGTTCCATTACACCAGGATTCCTCCTGTTGCCCTTTTATAACCACACACTTTTTTCCAGCTCCCAACTCCTCCTTCACTCATTGATCTCCATTTCTATAATTCTGTTATGTAAAATGTTATATAAATGGAATCACAGCATATGCAAATTTGGGGAATCCACTTTTATCACTCAGCATAATTCTTTGGAGATTAACTCGTTTATTTTATGTATCAAGGTTTGTCCCTTTTTATTGATTCTTTTTCTA